>NW_006399794.1:201062-302429 GCF_000299155.1 Elephantulus edwardii
AAAAACCATGGCCTGTATCAGGCAGACCTTAGTCTCCAGAGAGACACCGTTGCTCTTGAGTACTTTAGAGAGGTCCCTAACAGCAGACTTTCCCATCGCAGTACGTTTTTTTTATTTCCTGGCTGCTGGTGCCAATAGAGTATAATTTATTCAAGCTTTCTCTGGCCTGAGTCTAATGTTCCCTCCCACTGTTCTTCCTTGTGGACGTTTTTCTCCAATCATTCTTCTCTTGGAGTCTTTTTACACACACCATACCTTATGTGTTCCTGCCCCTGGAGCTTGCCTTATGCCATTCTCTCCTTTAAGTAATAGTCTCTCTACCTGTCTTTCCCTCTTCTCTTTCTCTACATCCTAGCCTTGTTCTAAGAACAAGTAAGATAGCCAAGAATTTTTTTTCCACTCTTATAGCCCATTGGAATCTCATTCCTCCTATAAATTAGTTATGTTTCTACCATTACCTTAACACCTTCTGTTATGTGTATCCCTTAGCTGTATTAGTCATATTTGACTTTATGAACAATTTTATCACGTATGATAGACTTTTATCTTCTTTAAGGTTGTTGTTGTGTGTCATTGAGTTGAAATTGACTCACCCTCCAGTGGATTTTTGGAGGCAGTAAATTGTATGAGAGAAGATTGCTCATCTTTTTCCCGTGGAGCAGCTGGTGGGTTTGAACTGCGTACCTTTGTGTTAGCAGCACAGTTTCTGATCACTAAGCAACCAGAGATCCCCCTTTAAGGTTGTTGTTGTTCTTGTTAGATGCTGTTAAGTATGAATCATAGAGACAACAGATCTGAACCCTGACCTATCCTGTGCCACTATCATCATTTCTGACATATTTGAGTCTCTTTAAGGTAGCATCCTGGTATAATTATTTGATCACAACAACTCTTAAACCATCATTTATTGAATGAATCTGGAAGCTAGCAACAGGCTTATTTAGCTGAAGTCAATCCACTTTCAAAAACATCTCAGTAGCCTCATGCTTCATTATTCTTTACAGTGATAATCCTAAAGTATTTATAATTTTATGGTTTATTAGTTCCGTTTCCAATGCTCTAGTTTTCCTACCCTTTTATTGTCTCATCTTTGCTATTTTCTTTTTAAGATTTTTTTTCTTGTTGTGTATTGTTGAATCAGATCTGACTGGCACAGGAGGAAATTGCCCCTCCATCTCCAGTGGAGCATCTGGTGGATTTGAACCATGAGCCTTTGGTATTGCAGTGCAGCTTCTTGCCAGTAGGCCACCAAGAGTTCCCTTGCTTTTGAAAAATTGTTGACCTTTTAGTTTCATACTGTTGCTTCTTAAGTAGGCACCAGTCTAAAGGGCAGTCTCTTTTATATTTGTGTGCCACTCTCCTATCTTGCTAAAAGGTAATCTCAGCAGATAGCCTCAGTTCTGGTTTAAAGAGTTTCTAAGGGCAGTAATCTGAAGGGTCGTCTGTTCCCTACTTTTCAACTTTGTTTTTTAATAACAAAATGAGTTCTATTTCTTATTTCTTTGCCTTTCTATTTGGAAGTAACTCTTTTGACCCCAGTCAGTAAATTACACACCATCTAGTTGTTTGGGTCTTAGTATAGATGAGATTGTTGCTTATGTAGACTTGTTTGTTCTCTGAGCTTTTGGTCATCATTTTCCTGTTTTGCTCCTGGTGAGAAAAGACTGTAATTGTGTCTTAGATCACTATTCCCAAGGTTATAAGGCAGTCGATAAGCCTATCATGATCTTTGGGAATGATGGTATGTCAACTAACTGAGTTGGCACGTGAGGCTATGGTCATGTTTCAAACCTAGAAAGCCTATGTTGGAAGGTATTTGCTTATGTTTGTCTTTAATGAATACATGTATTTCCTTATACCCATAGTTATATTTACATGTACCGATAGGTTGTTTTGCATCTATCTCTACTCATATACTATTTGCCCATACCCATCCATATATGCCATATGGGCTCATACTTGTAACTTTTATTGTGCTGTGGTCTTTACATCATAATCAGTGTTGTCTCATCTCACCTTAACCTTCCTTACCAGTGGATGTGGAGATTTGGTCTCCACATTCTTATATTGTAAGAGTGGGGAAATATATTTATCATTATGTTCCTAAGTTCTTTCACTTGGCATTATATCTTCCAGTTGTTTTTTTTTTTAATGTTATGTTTTATGGGCATATTATTGTTCTTTATGTTTGCTTGGTATTCCAACTTAACTTTCTTCATGAATGATGTCCTTCATGTTATCCCACAATTTATCTTTAGTTCTTGTTTTGATTTTCTTCAGCTTCAACCTGAATTTGCATGTAAGCAATTTATGGTGTACTCTGTAGTCACCCCTGACCTTATTCTCACTGATACTGAGCTTCTCCACAGATGTAGTCAGTTTGAGTCCCATGTATTCCATCTGGAAAAATCTAGACATATGGTTACCATTTATACTGTTGACAGAAGTATATCTAATGAATAGATCAGTACTGATCTTGCAAAATTCTATTATGTGAGGCCCAGTGTAGTTTTTACTACCAAGGCCATATTTTGCAACTGATCCTTCTTCCCTCCCCAACTTGAATGTTCTAGTAATTAGAAAATTATCAGTCCATTTTTAATCTATGCTTAAGTTAAGGTTGCAAAAGCTTATACAAATATTAAATTTATTTTTGCCATTGTTAGTGTTTAAGCTTGAATAATAGTTATTTTTTCTTCACAGTGAATATTATTATTTTAACCAGTATTATCTGTCAGTTAGCAGCATTATACTTTAGGACAGATCTTGGTATATTATTTTTTACAATAAATCCGATGACAATTAATTTAAATTTTTCATTTCTATGATAGACACTAGGGTTTTCTTGAATGAAAATGGCCAGGACCAGCATATTTTAGTCAGTGATGCCTAGTATATTGACCTTCAAGCATTCTGTTTTTTTCTGACAAATTTTCCTAGATCCATATCTCATATGTTTACATTCTGATTATTGTGCATATTGTAAGCAATTAGAATAGCCTAGTGCACCGGGAACTATGCTACTAACCCGAAGGGCACAACTCTCTGATGATTCCAATCCCTCAGTGACTCAGAGTGGAAGATGGGCATTCTCCTCCTGTGCGGTTTATAGCTTCAAAAAACCCACTACAGGCTCAGCTATGTCAGTTCCAACTCAGGTGATGAGGATCCATTTGAGTTTTCTCATTTTGAGATAAACTAGATCAGCATTTGAAGGTTCTGAAAGCTTTATGCCATCTACATCATTAACGTCAGCTCCTTTTTTGAGGAAGACATAGTTGTATTTTGAGAGCTTTCAGCTGGAGGAACTCCTCTTTTCTGTTTCTCATTTTCTCAATGTTCTGCTACTGTTCATTTTTTTCTGAAGCAGGTCCTTCTTTCTGATCTGTCCTAGTAGCCACTGTGGGTGATCCTACTGGTATTTGAAATATTGATGGTATAGTTTCCAGCATCATAACAACTCTTATGACATTATAGTATGAAAAACTGACAGACATGAGGTAGCAGTTGATGGCAGTAGATGAAATATTAGTTTTATCTCCTTGATCAAATGATTTAAGGTCTAAAATGGAAAAGCACTCTTTAGGCTAAATTGAGTGAAAAATGTGCATTTGTGTGTGTGTATCCTAGTTTTAAAAACTTTCTCTGTCCCCAGGATATCCTACCTACAAAGAAAAAGTAAAGAAAAGGCCTGGAGGCCGTCCAGAAGTGATTTACAACTATGTCCAAAGACCTTTTATTCGAATGTCTTGGGAAAAGGAAGAAGGAAAAAGTCGGCATGTAGACTTTCAATGTGTAAAAAGTAAATCTATTACCAACCTTGCAGCCGCTGCAGCTGACATTCCCCAGGACCAGCTAGTTGTCATGCATCCCACTCCACAAGTGGATGAGCTGGATATTCTCCCTATTCAGCCCCCTTCTGGCAACAATGACCTCGATCCTGATGGACAGAATCCAATGCTGTGATGCTGCTGTTACGTGAAACCATAGCATGCTACTCTTCACAGTGATGTTGTACTACTCATACTGCACTGCAAGGCCACTCTTCTTCATTGTGAGATGCACATAACAATGTATAGGATATTGCAGTGTAGGCTATTTTTAAAGACCAAAGGTAGCTGAATGGTTTTTTAAAATGAGTACAACTCTAGCATCCTGAGGTTCCAGTTATATAAATGTATTTGTTTACCAGTAGGTTTGTGAAATTGGTTCTTTGTATGGAGACAGTCCTTTTTCACACATCTAGATCTTTTCAGAAGTGGTGGAAATTGGCAGCTGGGGTACCTTCAGTCTAGATTAATATTGGTAATACCCCAAATAAAATGCAAAATATTTAGTTGCACTTTATAAATGGTGGTTAAATGGAGCTGTTCAAGCCATTTTTATAGTTATGTTGCACAGTATAACTTAAATAAGTGCTTCTATCAGAGTATCCCTCCAGTAAGATGTGTATAGTTTGCTGCCCACTCATGAGCACAAACTGGGTGTTTTGTCATTGAGCTTATCTGAATGATTAGGATGAGATTCCTTGCCCATATCGTATCAGTTCAGGTATCTCCGGTGCTGTTTTCACCCGTTTAGAGTGAGTCAGTGGAGGGGGTGTGAACATTAGAGGTGGTTTATTATCCAGTCTGCCTTACCCGTAAACTGTTCACAGATATTTATTTACTAATGTGTTTTTTTCTTAAGAGTTATGGGATAGGAAAATGAAGTGTTTGCTCTTCATTTACTAAATGATTGTAAACTCAAGTTTTTCATCAAAATAAAATTCCATTGTTTTAATGTTTCTGATCAACTTTATAACTACCTTTTTTAGCCTCATAATTGGCTTGTTTCCTGTTCTACTGGTGTAAGCATGAATAGAAATCAAGTACCAATTCAAGGAGTTCTAGTTTGGTGTGTGATGTGGCACTTAGATTCTGTACTAATTCTAATTTTAAAATATACTCTATGCAAAACTATTAAAGGTGAGAAAAGCATCTTCTAATCTAACCTGATAGGGAGCTCTGGTGGCCTTGTGGTAAGGAGTTGCACTGCCAACATGAAAGCACATGGTTCAAACCCACTAGCTGCTCTGGAGAAAGATAGGCAATCTCCTGTGTGATTTACGGCTTCTGAAAAACCCACGGGAGGGTCAGCTATGAGTCGATTGTCACTCAGTGAGTGAGTGTTCTTAGCAAATTATTCAAATAAAGCTATTTTTAATCTTCTGTGGCCCTTTTCAAAAAGGAATAAAAAATATTTAGGTGCTTGAGGACTAGCATCACTTTAGAGCCATGCAACTGCTAGCAGGGGTGGTGGACATGCCACTGTTGTATCTAAACTTAAACTTAAGTTTCAGAAGATTTAACATTCGTCTTTAAGTACTAACATCTCTTTCTCTTGCATAAATTAAAATTGAAAGTTTAACAATACAGCTAAGACAGTAGCATAGGGTTAGACAAATCTCAGAATTGTTACCATGGCAAGCAAGGCACTGCAAATGTTTCTGGCATGACTGTTAACACCTCCTGTGGAGAAGGGATGGTATAGCCCTGAGCATGTAGGATTTTTTCCCTAATTATCTGCAATGTGAACGGTATTTATAGAACAAGGGAAACATTTATTAAAAATATGTAACTGTCTAATACATTATACTTTAACTCATATTTATAGTAAAGGATTCTTACAAGGAAGAATAAACAGCTTTATGATACAATTAGTATAAGAAATATCCACATGGGGGACTTCTTTGTAGTGTAAAAACACCATACATCTGAAATGACCATTTGCATATAAAAGCTACCAATGATGCTTCTGTGCACAATGATTAAAAAATTCAACACAAACAGAATCCAAAATATACAATTAATGCAAGCTATCCACAGCTAGCCCAATAATCAATGATGAGGACACACTGAAGCAGGCTTAGTTCCACTTTGTCTGAAGTTACACATAAAAAGATTGACTTGTATCAATGGCTCTGAGATGGCTTTTATGAAGACAGCACATAAAAGCTGTTCTCTTCTTATCCATTAAGCTTCACAGACTGTAAAACTCCACCAGTAATGCACTTTGATACTGTAGCTGTCGCCAAAGCAACATGTAGTGTTTACAATGGCCATGGCAAGTCGCTAAAGTCAACAGGACCACCCAGTCCAGCGTCAGCTTCCAAAAGGCTCATGATGACAGCCATTGCCGCTTCGTCATTGCTAGGACTACTTGAGCCTTGGTCATTATCTATCATGTCGATTCCTATGTGGGGGTTCTCGCCTGGGGAAGAAATTAAGAGTGATCAGTGGCCAGAAATACCAAAGCATGCTAAGCTTAATTAGGCAATTTGTAAGCAAATTTTTTAGGAAGATATTACATTTAACAGTAAGGTGAGAGGAGATGCTTCTTAGGCCTATATTGCCATATTTTCGCTCAATATCGACATTTTTCAGAGGAACAAACTAGTGTTAACAAATAAGAACATTGTATTTGAAAATCAGTAACTAGTAAAACTGTTTGCCCTGAGTTTATTTAATGTTCTAAGGGGAGTAGATTCCAGATGGAAAGATAAATATGAAAGAGCGATAAGGAAAAAAGAATTTAGAAAGCCAAGAAAGGAAAAAGTGCTTTGGGTGGGATGAAGCAATGTTCATCATGAGATGACTTTGAACACTGGAATGCTTAATGCGTCTTCTAGGCCTTACCTCTGAGGCTTCAGCTGCGCTCCCTAGAAAGCCTGTCTAGGCTGCTCGTATCCACCTTGTGAGGCCGTAGGACAAATGTGGATCCCCACCAAAAACTCAGCCATTAAGCAGAGATTTAAATAAATGTTCTGGTCTTTGCTCTTATCAAATGTAATTAGAATTAGTTTTCTTATACAATTCAGTTCTTAAAGCTAACTTCATGCCCAATGTTTTGCAAGCTTGCTGCAGTGAAATGAATGATGATGCCACTTACCAAGAATAGAAGAACTATCAGAATATGGATAACCTGGGTTCTCCTGAGCCTGCCCTGGTAGTAGGCCACTGGAAGGAATGTCTGGAGTCCCTCCGTTTAAAATCTACAAACAAAAGGGGAGAGGTTTGAAGTTTTCCTTTCATACTATTATATCTTTAATAAGTAACATGTACAATGTCACCAAGAAAGTAAAGCATGTGGGAAAGAGGAAGTGGGAGGAAAATGTCAAATGGTTTCAGATTAGAAGATTGGATGGTTTCAAACAAGGGAATGTTTGGATGGCCAGTGCAAAAAAAAAAACCCCAAACAAACAAAATTTCACCCTCAAACTATTCTTCATTCAGTTCATCCCACACAAGGAACTTAAAAGCTGAATGAAATCCAGAGACCATTCATTTACCCGAGATTGTGCTGCACACTTGATTTTGTAAGTCTAAGAACTAAACTTCAGTAGCCTTGCAGGGAAGTAAAACATCTCAACAACAACAGATGTTGAAGAAACAGTAAGTGAGGTTGTTAATAAACGTCGTCACAAATTGAGAATAACAAGTAAATCTCTTATCATCACGTATATCACAGTAGCGTGTGGCTTTTCTTACATAGGCCCTTGATCCAAAGCAGAACTGTAAAACTTCTTGTTGACTGCACAACTCATAGTGACCTAATGAACAAAAGGCCTGAAACCTTTATATAACTATTGTCATTCACAGAGTTTCCAGAGGTTTGTGGTTTAGGAAGTGATGCCACTCCTGCTTCCAAACCTGTCTTAAACTGGGAGCTCCATCAAACACTGTCCACCATGGGCAGCTGTTAGGGCATTTAACTCCTCAATGGCACAAGGTTCAGCTTCACAGCAAACCCAGATTACCTCAGTACACCAAACTGACAGAGTGTTGTCCCACTTAGAACAATGTTCCTCTAAAATAAAATAACCCTAGAGCCCAACCATCTCTTAAATACTGTCTTAAAATATCCCTTTATCACCCTACCCCTTTCTCCTTGGCTCACCCTCCTCCCTCCACTTCCTTCTTCAGTCTACTTCAAGAATATCAAGTATTAGGATGTGTTGTGATTCTAGATTTCAGGAGAGATGTGGCTTCCAGGCATGCCAGTAGGTGGCATTACAACTTTATCTCTGCAGTTCTCTCAGACTCCACCCTTGCTCCTCCTTTACAAGATTAAAAATTCCTAAGGTTATATTTATTATTATTTAGTATACTGAAATGAAAAAATCTTAAAAATATATTTCCATGATAACAAAAAGCATTTTAATGAAAAATAACTTTCTAAAACAAATTAGGAAAGAGTTTCATTGTTTTGCATTTTTGCAGTTGATGTCTGGCTTAATAGAACAGCTGAATTTTCATAGTTACTTCTGAATTCAGTCTGTTGTGATCCATTGTTCCGGTTGAAGTATATCCGGCCTCCCACAGATAATTATTTGGAAAAGGGGTCTATCTTTATAACTTTTTTAAAAACATAACTCTGATATTTACATCAAAATTTAACCAGTAATAGTTTCTTAAATGATCTTCTGTCAAATAAAATCATTGGCATATCTTGGCATTTCTTTTGCCCTTTCATGATTTGGAAATATCTTGCATTGGTCATTTGAAAAATTCTGGTTCACTGCATCAAGAGATCTTCCAGATGGAGACACGTTTTGTTAATACAACATCAAAGGATTGTTTTTGTTGAGACTTTAGCTCACAGTGGCAGTTATGATTGTTCTAACATTCTAATTTTTGCTTGAAAATGAACATTTTTATTACTGGCAAACAAATACTATCACTTCTTTTCCTTGAAGCCACAGGTTCCTATAATTCTTTTTCAAGAAAATGTACATATGCTGAATCACCCAATTCTAAACAACTATGGTTTGCCATAGTAAAAATGTCTCATGAGAAGAGCAGCAGTTCAAGCCACAAGTTAAACAACTGAAGGAGTTTTTTTCACACGTTAGCCAACAGTTTGGCTTCATGCACATTTCTCATTTTGCTACAGAGAATATGAAAAAGATAATGTACACAAAGATTAAAGTTACGATTTTTCACTGCTTTTGTTAAGAGTATTCTGCAGTGAAATTGGTTTAACTTTTGTGTGTGTGAATAGTACATTGATCAGTAGTACAGCCTTCATTTATGCTAAAGCACCAGAAATTTTACCCAGCATTTTCCTTTTCATTATTGTCCACATATCAACACATGGGAGGAAACGCTATATGGCATTAAAATGGTTTTGACTTTACAGGCCCCCCTGTGAGAGTATGAGGGTCTACCTAGTAGACCATGAACCTACAGGTTGAGAACCACAGTTTTATCTGAATCTGCCTTGGTACTTCTGGATGTTCCGACTCACCTGGTCTCCCCTGTTAGCTTGATCTTGACTGAAATATCTGAAAGGCTACACGGCTCATTTTTGGGCCTGCCAAATTAGAAAGTGACTGAGAAAGAGTGAAGAGCACGGGCCTGCCTCTCCTCCAGTGAGTCTGGTGCACCATTTCATTTTGCTATCATAGTGAACTCCTTGTTCAGACTGCTTTCTGAAATAAGTCCTGCTGCTGAAAACTCACAAGAGGATACATGCAGCCCCATACCCATTTTCATAAGCCTGAGGAAAAGATAAAAATAAACTAAAAAACCTCTTTATAAATGCATCAAACAAAAATACTTAAAACTTTTGTAAGACTGTTGTTGACATGAAAATAATTAGAAGAGAATGGATTATAGTTTGCTTCTTACATTTATTAACAAATTCTGGGCATAATCACTTAACATTTGGGAGTCTAGATTTTGACACCTGTAATAATGAAACTTTTATTTTTCGTCAACTTTATTTCCATTTTTTAAAAGACAGTTTAAGACCACTTGGTGATGATTCTGACCCACTCAGTGGCCTGAGCAGTGGGGGGCTGCAGGCCAGTCTTCAGTTGCGGGCTGAGTGCTCCGGTCTTCAGTAGGGAACTGCTGAATCGCCACTGAGCACCTGGACACCTTCGGACCAGCCCACAACCCCAGCCTGAGCAGCAGTGAATTCAGAAGCAGGGGCTGTCCTTTCTCCCTGAAACTCCTCCATGGTCACAGCGTTTTCAGCCGCAGCCTGTTGTTCTTTTTGAATCTCTTCCAGATCTCTGTACAGATCAAGTATGACCTCCCACGGGTGTTCCCAGGAGATTGTGCCACACATGCACAGGACTTCCCGGGCCAGCATCCACCACATCAGACCCATGGAGTGAGCTCCCTTGTTGCATGGGATAGCAGTGTCTACGTAGCACGGAGGAGAATCTGTTTTACACAGGGCAAGTTAACAAAAGATTCTTCTGTCAGCCCAGGATCAGTAACAACCAGAAGACGAGGCTCCCGGCAGGCTCCTTCGATCTGGTTAGTGAAGGTTCCAGGAGTGAAGTGCCCAGCAATAGGAGTGGCCCCAGTAGCAGCTCTCTGGCCAGTATTTCTGGAGGATATGACACTGACATCAGCTGGATTTTCGATGGCGACAATGGCATGTGCAGTCTAGAGAAGCTTCTCCCAGGTTCTCTTTAGATTTATGATGTAGATGCCATCAGTTTTCCTTTTGTAAATGACCTGTTCCATTTGGAAGTCAAAGTTGGTACCACCCAAATGCATTCCTGCTGCAAGGAATTTGAGGACATCCTTCTCCTTCATCTTTAGGACATCAAGGGGTCTGGACATGTGGAAGTTGCCCCCTCAAGTTACGATGGGAACCAGGATAACGCCGTATGGACCCTTGTGTGGGTAGCGCGGGAATGCGCCACCTAGAAATTTTTAAGGATAAGAGAATGTACAAGAAAATTCCTAGAGGAAGATTTAAGTTCTCTTTTGGAGTGATACCTTTCAAAATAATACAAGTAGTCCCTGATTTACAATGTATTCTGAGTTACGATGAGCCATACAGCTGCTTGATGTGTGTGTGGGGTGTGTGGTTTGGGTTTTTTTTTTTATCTTGTTATTAATAATGCATATTACAACACTGTAGCATGTAATTTGCTGATGTTATCATGCTTAGATGTTCACTTGCAGATGTTCAAAGATAAGATTTATCGAAGTTATGCAACATAAGTCAGAACCAACTTAAATTCAATTTGTCAGCATGGAACCCTGTTGTGTATTGTGGTCTACCTGTAGTAGGAGTCCTAGTTAAACCTGATGTCAAGAAGGGTCTGAGGACTGAGTTAAGTGGAAAAGGGGAGCCCACCTTAATATCGAAGGAAAGGTCTAAGAGGATCCAATAGGAGAATAGAGCTAAAAGCACAGCCTGCAAGTAGTGGCTAGGGATGCCTGGTTCCAACTTCATCAAATAACATTGTTATGAAAGGCTAGGTGCTTCTACATATAATAGTCATTTAATCTTCATTTACATCAATATCTTGACGGTTAGCCTATCATACAGGAAACTGAAAACCCTCAGACTCGTTGTCGAGCTGGAACCAACTCATAGTTGACCTTCCAGTGGGTTTTCAAAGGCTGTAAATCACACCACAGGAGACTTCCCATCATTCTTCCATGGAGCAGATGGTGGATTTGAACTGTCTTGCCTTTGGATTGGTAGCACAACCCCTTACCAACTAAGCTCCTTTAAAAAAAACGAAGGCTTCAAAATTATACAAAATTACACATACCTAGCACATGGCAAAGCTGGGCTATGAACCCAGGTCTTTTATTTTGACAATGTTGTTAAGCAGTTTATTGACTTTCAAACTTTCAGGGAAGTTACAGGGGCAAAACTTTTTCAAATATAACCTTTTGCAGAAGATTCATATACAAAGCAAAGCTGCCCTGGTCAAAGCAGCAGTCGACCTTACCCTTTTCCTGTCATCAAGTGTTCTTGTGCTTGTCCACGTCACAGGACCACAGCTCCTGGTAACTTGAGTCTCTGAGGAGCCCAGGCTTGAAAGCCTCTGCCCTGCATTTGTTCTGACACAGTTTGTGCCCTAGATTTCCCATCTATCTAAATCACTAAGAGTCTCTACATTTTGGAAAACGAAGGAGAATGGCTTCCTATGCAAAGATGCTGGCCCTTTGGTTAACCTATATTAAAGTGGGGCACTAAAAATAGACTTAAAATTTATAATTAACATGAGCCTTGGGTTGTACATTCTTGGCAAAGATGAAAACTTAACATTGTTTCTAAGCTTATTTATAGTCTAGTCTTCTAGCCAGCTTCTCATGAGGGCCGACAATTCATAACCTACTTTTGGCCAATGCCATCTCATCGCAGGAAACCGGGGCAGCAAATCCCCTTGTATTCTGCAGCTGGAAAAGCATGGCCTGACTTAATGCTAGTGGCAATGCTGTTTCTACTGCCTGCCCCAGCCATTAAGAATATTGTCTCCCTTGAAAATTGCTGGCACGGAATGAGATACTTTTCTGTATGAAGTACTCATAAATTCTTCCCTCCTGGGAGCTCTTGAATTAGTCCCTCAATGGAACGAACTACCAGGTCCTCTCTTCAGAGCATCTCCTGCCTTGCCCCGCTCACAGGAACTAAGGCCTCTGTGGATGTCAGCATGCTTCCCTCATTTCACCAGTATGCGTTGGACCCAGACTCACTTCAAGGAGAAAATAGGGCCCAATTTGTTTTAGCAGAAGCAGAAGATCTTTTTATCTTTCCTAGGGTTTGATCACAGTTGTAATTATATACTCCTCCCTCATTGGGTAAGAGATTCTGTGTTAACAGGGGCCTTAGTCTAAGAGACATGAGCTTACCTTCTTGCCTCCTGGTGAAGAGGCATCAGGGGGAGGTGTACTTGTGATGTTCAATGGGCTGGAGCCACAGCTAGAAGGTGAGGAGCCTCTTATCCTGTCAGGAAATAGTAGAGTGAGTTCCAGAGCCTTTTTATTGGAATTGAAGGATAGTAGTAAGAAGATCTAGGACAAATGTTGGCAACTTTTTCTGAAGAAAGCCAATTAGTCTTTGTGAATCATACAGCCTGTTATAACTACCCAGCTCTGCCACTGTAGTTTGAAAGCAGTCAGGTAATACAAATAAATGGGGGGGCGGGGGTTGTCGTTGTTATGTGCTGTCGAGTTGCTTGTAACTCATAGTGACCCTATGTACAATAGCCCTAAACCCTGCTCTATTCTTTGCCTATCTTACTGTCTCTGACATGCCTATCCCCATTACCCCAGTGATGGAATCAATCCATCTCATCGAGGGTCTTCCTCTTCTGTGCTGTCCCTCCACCCTGCCAAGCATGACGTCCCTCTTCAAGGACTGATCCCGCCTTGCAACATGTCCAAAGTATGTCACATGGACCTTCAGAATTCTTGCCTCTAAGAAGTAGCCTGATCTCACCCTCTCCAGGACAAACCTGTTTGTTCTAGCAGTCCATGGTATATTCAATACTCTTCTTCAGCACTACAACTCAAAGGCATCAACTCCTCTATCATCCCTACTCATTGTGCAGCTCTCTGATGCAGAGTAAGTAATTGTAAAGACCATGGCTTATATCAGGTGCACCTTAGTCTCCAGACTGACATTGTTGCTGCTCAGGACCTTGGAGAGGTCTCTGACAGCAGACTTTAACAATGCATTTTGTCTTTTAATTTCCTGGCTGCTGGTACCAAGACTGTGGATTATAGAGCCAAGCAAACTGAAGCTATCAACAATCTCAATCTCTTCATCATCCGTCATGATGCTGCCAATTGGCCCAGAGCTGAGAATCTTTGGTTTTTTGATAGTGAGCGGCAATCCATATCGAAGGCTGCAGTCCTTGACCTTCTGTGCTTCAGGTCCTCCTTAGTTTCAGCAAGCAGGGTTGTGTCATCTGCATAACACAGATTGTTGATGAATCTTCCTCCAATCCTGATGCCACACTTCTCATAGATTCCTGCCTCCCAGATAATCTGTTCCACATATAGATTGAAAAGGAGACAGGGCACATCCCTTGATGCATACCTTTCCCAATTTTGAACCACACAGTGTTTCCTTGCTCTGTTCTGACGACTGCCTCCTGGTCCAAGTATAAGTTTTGCATAAGCCCTGTTCTGACGACTGCCTCCTGGTCCAAGTATAAGTTTTGCATAAGCCCTGTTCTGACGACTGCCTCCTGGTCCAAGTATAAGTTTTGCATAAGCCCTGTTCTGACGACTGCCTCCTGGTCCAAGTATAAGTTTTGCATAAGCCCAATCAAGTGTTCTGGGATTCCTATTCTTCTCAGACTCAGCTACCGTTTGTTGTGATCCACACAGTCAAATGCCTTTGCACAGTCAATGAAATACTGATAGATACTCCTCTGGTACTCTCTGCTTTCAGTCAAGGTCCATCTGACATTAGCTGTAATATCCCTTGTGCCATGGCCTCTTCTAAATCCAGCCTGCACTTCAGGCAGTTCTCTTCCAGTTGTTTTTGGATAATCTTCATGGGTGTGTGTATATGTACCAATAAAACTTTATTTATGAAAACAGATGGCAAGGTGCATTTAACTCACAGGCCCCTGATAGAGAATGCAGATCCTGAAATGATGCATCTCACTTATAAAGCCCTGCAATAATAATGCTTGCATTTCAGGTGGGTCAATTTCAAGCAAGTGGCCAGAGATCTATTTCCTTATATGTTGTTCTTAGGCACCTTTTAGCCTAGTATGACACAGCGACACTATAAACAATAGATCTGAACCCTGTCCTATCCTGTGCCATCTTCATCAGCTCTGACACAGTTAAGCTCACTGCTACAGTCATTGTGTCAGTCCATTTCATTGAAGGTCTTCCTCTTTTTTACTGACCCCCTAATTTTCCAAGCATGATGCCCATTTCCAAGGAATAGCTTTGCCTAACAGAATGTCTAAAAATGTGTGAGATGAAGTTTTGTCATCTTGCCTTCAGGAAGCATTTTGGCTGCATTTCTCCAAGACAGATGAATTTGTTCTTTTGGCAGTCCATGGGATATTCAGTATTCTTGTCCAACACCACAGCTCAAAGGCATTAATTCAGTGTTCAGCTCTAAGGTGCATAGAAAGTGATGGAAAAGATCAGGCCCTAAATCAGGCACACTTTAGGCTTCAGATTGGCATCACTGCTCCTCAATGTTTTGGAGAGGTCCCCGACAGCAGACTTGCCCAATGAAGTCTAATCTCCTGACTGCTGGAACCAAGGCTATTGATTATGGATCCCAGTAAGATGAAATCATTGGCAATGTGAACCTTGTCTCCATCTGTCATGATGTTGCTTATCGGTTCAGTGGTGAGAATTTTTGTCTTAATACTTAAATGCAATCCATATTGAAGGCTGGAGTCATATTCTGCAGCAAGTGCTTCAAGTCCTCCTCACTTCAGCAAGCAACCTCAGTTTCAAGGTTGGAGGGGAACCTCAACCCTTGAAAACATGAACTTAAATCCACAGGAAATAGCTTATCTTTTTCTGTACTTTTGCTGTTTAAGGAAACACTGTATTTATTCCTCTTGGAAAATGCGGTGCTCCAAGGCCAAGTGCAGTCAGACCTAGAACACAGCGCTGTAAGCTCATGCAGTCAATAAGGCAGCAGGAAACAGAAAGCAGGTGCAGCAAATCTCCCAGAATAGTGGGTATATAGATAAGCTCTGACTTGGGGAACTCTAATGGCTTAGTGGTAGGGAATTGTGCTGCCTTTGCAAAGGTATGTGGATAGAATCCACCAGCTGCTTTACAGGAGAAGGATGGGAAGTCAACTCCCACTGCCTCTGAGAAACCACTGGAGGGTCAGCTATCAGTTGGCTTTGACTCAACAACATTTAAAATTCTAATAAAATTAGAATGTAAATCCATAAAAATGTTTCTCAGGCTCAAAGGCCTTCAGGAAAGGAAGCCACGACTTGGCACACCCAGGGTTTATGATGAAATGGCAGCAGCTGTGTGTCTGCCAGGCTCTCGGCTCCTATGTGGACGACTAAAGCTTTTGAGTCACCCAGTCTTTTTTGATTCTTGGTCTGTTCTGCCTAATTCTGTGTATTTATTTGCCAGAAAACAAGCTTTCTCTCAAGGCCACAGAACTAGGCAGTCTTAACAAAATGGCAATTAATTGCTTATGTAAAAACTGTTGACTTTCTCCTACTTTTCCCTACATCTGTGAGCATTCTCAGGTTCCTTATCCTGGAATCATCATCTCATTCCTCACATTTTAACATGAATATCCAATCAATCCAGAGATTACTGATTCCTCTTTAGGACTGCATCATCACCGGAGGCTGGACCGCATTCCTGGGTTAACCAGCATGCCCATCTTCTATAATGCTTAGCATGGCACTTTGAACACCATCTCAGCAGCCTACTGTGAATAGAGTTCTGTAGTTTTCCTTCTGTACAAACTACTCAGAATAATTTTTTAGAGGTCTCAGCATTCTGTCATTGTAGCTCTGCGTCTCTTTGCTACAAAGCAGCTGCCCAGCTAGAAGGCCTGCTCATTGGCCCTAAACTTGTGGCCCATGGGCCCACTCAGTGGCTGCCTGGCTTTGAGGGAGGGTTTGCCCACCTGTCCTGCAAACCTGACCTGCCCATTAAGATTGAGCTCAAACTCTTGTTTGCTTCATGCCCTGTAATCTCCTTTTCTATGATCGTGAAGGAATAGACTTCAGTGTAGTGTATAATGGACCAGGCCACTAACCAAAAGGTTAATGGTTTGAATCCACAAGTCACTCTGAGGGACAAAGATGGGTAATCACCTCCTGTAAAGGTTAGTCTCTCCGAAACCTGCCAGACTATCAGTGTGAGTTGACAGTGACTCAGGGCCAGTGGGTGGGCCTCAGGCAATGTACAAAGCAGACAGTGACTGCTCAGAACCTGATTATCACTGCATACTCCTCCCCACATTTCCTTCCTACCACAGGGCCAGGGCAATCAATGCTGTGGGGTGAGGAAAGAACTGAGATAGCCCTGGGCACAGAACCACTACCTGCCACATGGCAAACGGGCCAACGAGAAGTCTTTTCTATGATCAAGCTCCGTTAAATTTTGTATTCTCCAAACTTAGAAAGACATGTAGTACTGGCTTTCTTCCCACTGACTTCTTCTAAAGGCTCTAGGCAGTCTCGTAATTTGAACATGCACTATGACATGCTCTGGGTAGGCATAAGACCTCTCCCAATCCTAACACAAACATTGAAGATGCTTTGGGAGAGAGATACCACCTCCCTTTTACGGTTTAAGCCAATAGAAACCAAGACATTGACTCAGTCACACTCAGCCAGAGAGACAAGCTCTGGATTCAAACTTAAGTGGGTCTGGTTCCAATCTTTCATATGGGAAAAAAGTTTCTCTTAAGATACTACATCCCTCAGCTGCTGATCTACTTCGTTTCTATTACCAACCTGACTTTCTGTTAAGCCTCAGATGACTAGAGTTAGCGTTTATACCTCTAAATGCTGGTATACACCCACCTCACTGGGGAGCTTCAGACATCACACACAGAGGAAAGGATGTACAGGGTAGGAAGAAAACTCTGGCTACTTTTTTATTTTTCCTCTTTGGTTTCTCAAGATTGGCACTACTGACATGTTGGCCAGCTAATTCTCTACTGCAAATGCTGCCCAGTGAGCTCCAGGAGGTTGGGCCGTGTCCCTGGTCCCTAGCCATTCACCGTTTAGCATTACTTTCCCACCCATCTGCGACACCAAAAATGTCTCCACTGAAAAATAGTCCCTGGAAAGTGAATCTATCTCAGGAAGAGCACTACTAGGCTAGTTGAAGGGAGTAAAGCAGGAGGTGTTACGTACCTGTGGATTTCCATGATTTCCTCAGCAATCATTCGACCTATTTTTCCTGCCCCAGCCCTGGTTCCTCCTGGGATCCCTGGAACAGTGGGTTGGGTCCTCTTTGGGCCACCTACGACAGAGAATCCGAGAGTAAGAAAGAATGAGAAGTTTATGAAGAAATGCTAATAAATGTAAACTTAAAGCCAGTTCATGCCATGATCTACTTGAAGTTCAACTTCAAAGTTGTGCATTGAGCTACAGTGTGCCAGGAAGTAGGGGTAGAAAGCATTCCAACATGGAAAGGCACACATTTCATTCCAGGATAAGACACCAACGTGCTGACATGAAGCATCTGATCCTAAACATTCAAAGAACGTTACTGAGTACCAATGTTGCGCATGACTGACCGTGACACCAGAGTCACAGAGAACTAGCATCCCTGCCCTCAAGGAGCTCACAGTCTAATTGGGGAAATGTCCAGGATGAACAACAGCTACAGCCACGTGTGGTGAACTTGACAGGTCAGCGTGAGGCACCTAATTCATCCAGGAATGGATTTCCTGAACTGAAGCTTGAGGGAGGAGTATACACGAGCTTGAAAGAGAGGTAATAAGGGGAGAGCGATTCCAGACTCAGTGGCCAGCAAGTGCGAACGTACTGAGGCAGGCCAAAACTTGGGACACGACTCCAGTGAATTTGCAATGACTGATGAAACTGGAGAGATGGCCACTCATCTGATCATGAAGGAACAGATGCCATACTGAGGAGTCTGGACAGAAGAGTGTCTAGGAGGTGAGGAGTATGCAAGGACTTTCCACAGCCAAGACTCCTAGTTGTTAAGAAGTCCACTCTATGATGGAACTAACTGTAGAGGCGGGCAGGGGGTGAGGGCAGTGTAACTAGTATGAGGACATTCTCTGCAACCACGCAGGCAGGAGTGAGGAGGGCGAAGTGGCAGTAGCAGTGATGGAGGCATTTAAGAAAGGGGCAGGACTGCATGTTTAGGAGGAGAGGTAGGAGTTGGAGTTTCTGGCCCAAACAACCAACCAGCCAGGGAAGCACAGGGGGTTAGTCTCAGAGACACTGAAACTCCAGGTGGCTCTGCCCAGAAGGAGGCTGCAAAGATAGATCTGGAGCTCAGGGGACACTGGACTGGGGACGTGGCTGTGTGATCATCACGGCTGAGGTCAGGTCTTGAGCCCTGCAAGCAGGTGTATCCCCAAGCAAGAACGAGTAGGGTGCAGACAGCAGGGGTCCTGCTGGCCACAGCACAGCCCCCAGCACCAACAAACACCTTCCTCCCAACCACAGGAGCCACTGACAGTCACCAAGGAGCACAATGTGCAGCACGGAGTACAGCATCAGAGGGAGACTTCGGGATTGCAAAGGCTTCCAGGATCTAGTAGTCCCAGGAAAGGCAAAAAAATGAGTTCCCAGTTTTCCAGGCCCAACAGAGAAAGTGAGATGACAACAGCATCATCAATAGTCATGGGTGGGTCAGCACAGGACTGCCTCAAGGTCTCCCTTGTTCCATGACAAATGGCCTCAAGGGGCCTCCAACACTCGGGGGAGGGTATGTGGCCACAAGTAGGTCAGTGGGCCAGCCCAGCACCCGCCAGTGCATAGTTACCTTCTCCAGAGGGCAGCATGCTGTCCATGCTGTGGGGGGACGCTGTGAGCTGTGGGAAGGTTGGGTCCCCGCCTTCCAGGACGTTGGCTCTGTGAACATCCCAGCAATAAAGAAACGTGAGTCAGGCCTGCTCAGAACTGAGCACCTTGCACCTTTGGCCCACACGTCCAGTGTCCACTCAGGACCTGGACAGGCCAGAAAACAAAGGGTCTGTCTGAGTAGCTGAACAGGTCTCCTCGCTGTTTGGTAACACGATGGACAGCATCCCGGCCTGTGGCCTCACTGCCTGCCTGGGCCTTGCTACTTCATGTCGGGAGCGGTCCAGTCCAGGTTGGACTGCAGCAGCCCACTGCTACTGCCACAGCACCTGCTCTCTCACCAACCTGCAGCACACCCACCCCCAGGCTCTAGCTCAGCTTTAACCAGAGGGAGGGGTTTGCACACCACGCAGGAGGAGATGTGGCTGCAAGACTGGCCAGGGGAGGCGCCTTCCCTTCTCCAGTGCGCCTAGCATGTGACTGCCTTTGAGGCAGCATTCCAGCTGCCTGTGCCCATGCCACCAGCCTCATGGGCATCCGCAGCCAAGGCCAGGCTGAGCTCATGCCCATGTGAGCCGTTCCTGGGCTGCCACCGCTCCCTCCAGAGCAGCACAAAGTGGATGCTCCGTGTACAGAGCTTGCAAAATCCCAAGGCTGCCTGCCTTCTCTGGAAGGAAACGTTGCTGTTTCGTGGAGCACTTCCCACCCGCATTAGTGTAAGTACTGAAGCCGGTCCTTGGCCAATCCTCAGGCTTCACAGGATGGTATTAACAAGGTGGCATTAAAGAACGTGATAACTGGCTGTTGCCTGCACTCCTTCCCCATAGTAAGGAGCCCACGACATCTTTCTTTTAAAGCAAAGGACCTTCTGATAGAGGAAAAACACTTACAAAACAACAGTGTTGGTGGAGACAATGTATTCTACTTCCTTGGTCCAAGGGTTCATGAAACTGAACCAGCGACTCCGTAATGTGATGAAAGAACCATCTTTGATTTTAAACTTATAACAATTAGTTGTTATCTTTTCTCTCGTCTGTAAAACTGAAAATGCAAAGAAATCATGAATGTTGTTGTTTTCTCAGACCAATGTAAAAGGCAAGACGTCCAACACCAAATACTAAGGGCGTCCAAATTCCCATGCCAGCACTTTTTGATAAGCCAAGGGAGTCAAGTCAACACCTCAGGGGACAGTTAGCCACTGGTGGTCTAACTCTGAAATTGTCTATTAATTTGTGAGTCCGTTACTATTTTACAGAGACTAAGGATTCCAGAAATAACTAGCTCTATCCGTTAAAGCTCACTGGAACGGGCTAGAACATCCAGCAAATGAGAGGCATGGTTCAAAGGGCTGTGCTCTTTTTCTTAGTATAGCCTTGATGGACACAGGACCCATAAAGGTCACTCGCCTAGTCAAATACCATTCTTTCATGTACCAGACATGTTATGAACACCTTACATGTGCCAGGCACTGAAGACTGGGGAGGAGAGGAGGTGTGGCTCTTGGTCTCCAAGAGCAGAGTGGGAGAAGATTCTGGAGAGTTGCTGTTGTTGTTAAATGCTGTCAAGCCAAGTACGGATCATAGCAATCCTATGAACAAAAGATCTGAACACTGCTCTGTAACTATTGTTGGTTCTCTAATGTTCATAGACTTTCCAAAGGCATGCCAATCCTGCTTCCAAGCCTAGGGAGAGGCAATCAAATTCTTGCAGGATGAACCAAGTTTGCCAAGGAAAGGAGGAAGGGAGGGAGGGAGGGAAGCACCCAGCAGTGCTGCGAGTGTCTGGGCCCGGTGGGAGGAGATGGCAAGATGGACAGCACAGCTGATACAGGAAGCTTCCAGCAGTAAGCATGGGAGGGAAAGGGAGGAGGTGGGCTGGACTAAAAGGCGGAGGGTTTCAAATGCTTGTGAAAGGTGCGTGGGCTTAAATCTACAAGTAAGAGGTTTTTAAGAAGGACCGTGGCATTGTTGGCTCTGTAGGAGAATAAAAAGATGGACAGCCGTGGAAGATGGACTGAGAGAAGGACCAGAGAGGTTGGGCTAAACTTAACTAGTTCCCTTTTTGACATGGACATCAAAATAACCCTGTTTAACTATCTCTCCATGCCCCAGAACAGCACAGAAAATCTTCACATTTGTAACATTGTCTATAAGGATCCAGGTGAGCAAAGGACCTGAACCAGTATCACAGTAGTGGAGGTGCCAAGAAGGAGAGTTCTTGGAAACGGATGTGTGAGGTGAGCTGATAACTAGGATCCTGGTGAAGATGAATTTAAGGAAGAGGCCGATGATGATTCCTCTTTCGTGAGGCTGCCTATGTGGCCATGTCATCCATCAGTCAAGAAGGGGACAGATACAGGAGACAGTGCAAGTGTTTATGGAATAGAGATCTGTTTGGACCCTAATAAACCTTTCCAGAGTCCAGTTAGATCTTCAGAGCACGAGAAGCCTTCCAGAAGCTGCTCTGGTCTATACATATATAGGGTTAAGGGTTTACTATCCAAAACGACTTCCCTATGCTTGTAGGTGGAAGGGAATATGTGAATAGGCTATTAGCCTATCCACGAGGGGACTGGAGAGTCTAACCAGTCCATAAGAAGACTGGCGAGTCTCACCATTAAATTGAGTGGACCCCAAAACCTCACTGCCAGCAGAAAAGGGCCAAGAGAATATAATGTGTCCTTCAGGACCAGAGAGTCTTATGCCAGACAGACCAGGGCCTACGGGAGCAGCAGCCACAGCAGAGAACCAGAGGCCTGACGTGAGACAGAATGGACCCTGGCTGCTTTGCCAGTGGATCAGGGCTAAGAGCCTTTTGCCCAAGTTTGCTGGAGGACCGAGGGGTCCAGGGAGTGGGGGGAAGAGCCAATATAGGCAAGACTGAGAACTCTGTAACACTGGCGTAAAGCTCCAAGGCTCAAAGCTGAGGCGCCTGCGAGCACATTTTGGAAGCTGTCCTGACTGTATTCTGTTACTAACCTGGATTATAACCTTTTGGCTTTCGCAATATGGCTCCCTATGGTCTGTGAACTAATGTCTTGGATTTTTGACTCAGTAAAGCAGTAAGATTGGTCTTGAGATGAGCAGAAAGAGGTGTGGGAGTGTGGGGGCCATGTCTGACCTCATGGTAATTGGTTTTGTTACTGATGCTGTTGATGGGAACAGTTATTTCCCTTTGTGAAGTTGGTAAAGTCACATATGGCTGTCCCCACATGGTCCTCGCTCTTTTTACAATACAAAAAACTGTCAGGCCGAGGTGAGGCTTCTATATGAGATAATGATCAGAAACAGCAGCTTCCTCTCTTTACAGATACGTTGCTCTGGAGAGTCCTGGGCTGGCTGACTCCCACAGTGCTAAGGCCAGATTTCCCCGAAGTTTACGTGGACTGGTCTAGAACTGGGTGAGGCTTCCTCCTTAGAGCTTAGCCACAGAGCAGCTTACCTTGCCTATGGCATTCAGCAAGATGGCCTATATCATCTTGGTGAAAATATTCGTAACATGATGTGCCTAGAAGTTCTTGTGGTAAATAAGCCAAAATAGCTGTTGCCCTAAAAGAGATTTTTTCAAAAAAGAAAAAGGTGTTAAATAATTAATAGTAATTTTGTGGCAGATGAGCCTGGATACAGCTGATGAGAACAAAGTTCTCATCTCACTGTTTAAAAAAAATTAGAGGGTTTTCAGAGCATTCACATGAGTTTTTTGTATAGCCATCTCAATTTAACCACAGTTATAGAAACGGAAACAAGGGGAAAATAAAAGCCTTTCAAATGGCCTCTTAACACAAGAAATCAAATGTCAGATGTTTTTTAAAGGTCAACATAGTAGTTAGATAAAAATGTGCCAGAAATCTAAACACCTGTGCAAAGCTTCTCTTTTTAATGCTTACTTTCTACCAGGATACTCAACCACCAGTGTTTCCAGGATCCTGAAAAGCATTTAGGGGCTATCTCAGCCTGAGATATTACGGCCTGTGAATATTCTTAAAGAGGATGGAAGGGGGTGGTAAAAAATATTTTTTGTGGTAAAATTTTGGAACTTAAAAAAAAAAAATCTGAGTTTTTAGCACAGTCGGCTCATTATTTGTGAATCCTGGAGGAGATCAGCCCTCAGCTTCCTCATCTCTTAACTTGAGAAGGGGGACGAGAATAGATCAATGTCCAGGAGGGCTTTCCACAATAATGGCAATGCTCTCCACTGGTACTACTAGCCATAAATGCCCCCTGAGTAGTAAACCTCAGGAATGGCATTTTTGTTTATACTTAAGTAGCCCTATCAGGCTATCATAGCCAACAATTACAGTATTGGACAACCCAGCTACATAATCTTTTCCATGCTCTACATTCCAGAACTCGTTAGAGGAACTGCCTTGCAACACTCTAGATTTAGACAGAATGCTGTGCCTACTATTCTTCTTTTAACCATGGACATTAAACGCTCGGCTAATTATTTTTCTGTTTGCCACAAAATGGCAGAAAAAAAATTCCTGTATTTATGATGATATCCTAGTGGAGCTCAGTTTTTTTAGCAGAGACCCAATCACTTCCCTGGTTCTTGACGTATTAAACACACACACACACACACACACACACACACACACACACACAAACATACCCACCCAGATGGCCCATTCTCCTGTGCTCTACTCAGTATTAAAAATCCTCTATTATTACTGCTCAGAGGTAATAAGTAGCCTCTTACCTCTGGTCTACAAAAACAAACTTCCCATCTATTGCATGTCGAGAAACGTATTCCATAGATTTCACCCTGATCTCCCCATTCACTGGCTGTGGAACCACGTGAGAATGCAGTCGTCCGATCGCGACAAGGCAGCTGAGGTTACACCCTTCGTTGTCTGGCTCGTTGTCTTCATCTAGCCCCATCTTTGTGGGTGGCCAGCTTTTCAAATAGCCTGTGCTGTGGATTGTGCAGAAGCTTTTTCGATCTGCTAGAAAGCAAAGTCCATGATGAGTGTCAGTGACAGCTCTGGGGCATGGAGGCTCAGGAAGCTGATGGGAGGCTGCAGCATGGGCAGGGAGTCACAGAAACAGAAAAGAAAGCCTCTCCCCAGACGTGAGCACTTAACGAGAGAAGACAACAGAAAAATCGTTAACTATGAGCCAATGTCGTAAGTGCTCAGGAGAGCTAAGGTATTACAAACACCAGCCCAAAATCAAAACCAAACCCACTGCCCTGGAGTCAGGTAATGGCAACCCTCCATTGGTCTCAAAGCTGTCATCCTTATAGAAGGAGACTATCTATATTTCTCCTGCAAAGGAGTCAATGGATTTGAACCACTGACCTGTCGGTGAACAGCCCAGCATATAATACACTACTACACCACTAGGTATATACTTCTATACACCTAGAAGGACTATAGAAATCTACATGAAGACTGAAAGGTTCATCAGAGAAACAACACAGGAAATAGATCAAGAAGAATCAGCATTTAAGGGCTAAGTCCACGGGAGGGTTGAGAAGACAAAAGCACAGACGTGTAGCCTATGCAGTTAACAGCAAAGAGCTCCATATGGCTGGAAGGAAAAGGAAGATGTTGAGTGGTAGAGCTGGAAAGGCAGGTGAAGGACAGATTACAAGGGCACTGGGTTATTCACTAACAAATGTACTGGTGCTTTTTCAGATAGCAAATGGAGATCTTCCAAGGACATTTAAGTGAGAAACAGCAAAGTCAAATTACTGTCTGGTTGCATCAGGAGCAGAACCATGGGTGAGCTCAAAGAGAGCTGAAGCCAGAGTAGAAAGGATGGGTAAGAGGCTACCGATAATAAGATCTGGTGAGGGGTGAACTACAGTCGTTCAGTAAAAGAGGAGAGAAGGCAAAGGAAGGAAACAGGAGAAATGTCTGAGATAGCACTGCCAGGATTTCGTATGTATACTGGACTTAAGGGAAAGAAATGGAATGAAGATGACTCCACCTACTCTAGCTTTAGTGTTATCCAACAGACAGAAGACAAGACAGAGGAACGATTTCCATCTGAGATACAAAAAGCATGTAGGAACTCTGGGCTTTCATCACAAACCAGCTCTTACAGAATGTTTCCCAAGCACTGAGTTCTGTCTATGTTGGCTAGTGGAACAGAGAGGGAAATACATCAGCCACACCTCATGGAGTTTACTGCCTACTGGGGACGGAGACTTTAACATCATCACAAATAACTAGATAGCCACAACTGTAAGAAAGTGCTAGAAACAAAATGTGTGGAGTGCTGCAGAGAGATAAAAGGCAGCCTGAGGGAGTGAGGGATACGGATGCCAAACTCTAACAATGAGTCAGGAGTGGGGGGAACAAGGAGATAGAGGCAGACTCAATGGGTGTGGGGCAGGCTCAATGGACGTGGGGCAGCCTAGGGTGGAAAGGGAGCTGGGGATCAAAAGAAGGTAAACTCGGCTCAGCACTCGGCAGCAGAAAGAGCCCTGTGCAACTTGTGCTCCGGATTCTAAACTCTCCTTCAAGAGGAACAGGAAACATGAAAGGATTTTGACTAGGGCACTGAGAAATAGATTTGACTTTCAAAAGTTCATTCCGTCTGCTGTGTAGAAGAGTGAAGGTATGAGGACCAGGCCTGTGACGGCTGATCAGTGACAGCATAGAAGAGGACAGGGATACACATATTTTAGATTAACTTCTGTGGGTGCACATCACTGCGGCAGGATTCCTAACAGACTGGATGAGGAGTAGAAAGGGGAAGATGGGGACTAAAGGTGGCTCCTAAGATTCTAGTATCAGTCACTTAGGTTCAAGGAGAAGCTCAAGGGGTCACTTGTACATGTGTCATATTTGAGATGCCCTTGATCAAGTCAACAGGTAGCTTTAATAAGCTGATTTATTTACCAAGAGTTCAAAAGAGAAGTCTAGGCTATAAATATAAGCGTGCATGTTACTGGCACATAAATGTCATTTAGAGCTAAGTGAATGGATGATGGTATTGCCGATGGACAGAGTATAGGAAGAGTAGAGAAGCCAAGTTAGGACAGAAGATCTGAGCTGAGAGTATTCCTCCCCTGCCACATTAAAATAAATAGGCTTTAGAAAGCGGAACCTTCCCCATAAATCTCTGTCATCATGGGAAGACAGCAAGGATTCTATGCTCCTTAACTGCCCTTCAGCAGTAAAGGGTCCTGAGTGCAAGTCCTGGGACCTACTGCTCCAGCAGCTAGTGACCTCCAAACCAACACACTGCAGAGGGCAACACTGGAGAGACAGCCTTGGCTGCGAAAGGATTGCAAAGCACTGTGAAGCTGTTACCTTTTTTCTTAGAGCAGGTGGAGGGGAAGTCCTTGTCTTCGACCTTTACTGAAGGCCTGTTACACTTCATCCTACAGAAGAAAGAACGCCGTGCTCCAGAACATAACCGAGATGGCCCAGGGGTTATATCTGTTTTAACTGGAAGTCCAGCTGCAAATCAACACACAAAATGTGATAAACCGAGAGCAGTGGTGTCTGTCAGCAGGGGTGTGTGACCTTGAAAAAGCCTTTTCTCTCCTGCCTCACTGTTTCACATTGACAGTGTGACAGTAAAATTTCTCCCTAGGTAAGGACTTAAAAGGCATGATGAGAAGGGAGAGCTCTGGTGGTGCAGTGTGTAACGTGTTGTGTGATGTTAACCAAAAGCTGTGATGTGGAGAAGTGTGTTGTCAGTGCAAAAATGCTTATAAATCATGTGTAATGCAGGCACAGAAAGCGCAGACGAGGTGCTGAGAAGGATAAAAAGAAATGGAGCATTTGACAAGAGAGGCTTCCATCTGAGGAAGGGAAAGAAAAGGCACCAAGGGAGGATTAAGAACACGGATGGTCTATGATTTAAAACCAGCTGCCATTAATTCTGACTCCTGGCATGTGCATCAGAATAGAAATGTGCTCCACAAGATTTTCAAAGGCTTAGTCTTTGATAAGATCTCACTAGGAAGTTCTCCACTTTCTGAAGTGCCTCTGAGCAGATTCAATCTATCAACCTTTTGTTTAGCAGCTCAATATGTTAACTATATGGATTAAGTATGATTGTTGTTGTGTACAGTCAAGTTGGACTTGACTCATAGCTGACTCTAGCGGGTTTTCCAAGGCAGTGTAATCACACAGGAAGAGACTGCCTGACTTTCTTCTGTGGAGCAGATGGCACACTTGAACTGTGTGCTCTCAGGTTGGCAGCGCAGCTCCTGATCATTAAGCCACCAGAGCTCCCTCATGGACGATTAGTGCCAAATAAGTGGTAAAGATAATCTGTGCTTTTCAGAGGAGGAAAGTGTGATAATAGCTGGGCTCTCAGAGAAAGCTTCCCACAGGAGGAAGCCCCTGGGTAAGACCCAAGGGAGGGCAAGCTTTGAATACTAGGATGGAGAGGAGGAAGCAGCTCTGCCTTCAGTTCTCACCCTGGCCTGTGACGGACAGATCGTGAGACCCCTGTGCTGCACAGCACTGTCCACTGTGGTTGCTGTAACGACAGGCTATTGTGCTTCTGAGTAATGGCTGCTCCAGACTAAGATGGATTGTGGGAACCACACACTGGATTTCAAAGATTTCACAGATCTGTTTTTATGGTTAGCAGTATGGTTTTATGCATTATGTTCCAGAACAACACAATGCATTAAGTTTGAATCTCTGGAGGGGGAGCTCGAGTCTGCTGAAAACTCCCCAGGTGATGGGGATGTGCCTTAAAGATGAAGACACTGGCTGTGTGCCAGCACGGACGCTGAGGGCTCTGAATCACATCTGGGGAAGAGGGCACCCTGGTGAACATCGCTGGAGAAACTTTCCACTTTACAAAGGGAGGATTGCTCACTGGCCTCACTCTCTCCCAGCTCCCTCCCACGCCACCTCAGTGATCATCCCTGGGATGCCAATCCAGGCCTGCCCACCGGCTCAGAGCCCTTCTGTGTCCCCCAGAGGAAAGGGGCTTTGTGTCCAGCCCCCACTGCCTGGACATTTTGCTCCACACCCCTGCATCATCCACAAATTATTTCCTTTGCTCATTTCCTCTAACACCTGGCAAAAATGAATTCCATTTTTCCAACCCACCTCAGTTGTCACCTACTTTGTGATGTCTTCCCGTGCAACCACATGAAAATGAATCACTCCTCTCTGTGCTCAGCACCGTTTCTATGACTGCACTTACTAGCTAGGGGGCTGTCAGCTTGTCTCCAGGTCTCTATGGTATCAGCTGTGAAGGCTGATACTCTTTTCTCATTAGGGCACTGAAAAATTCCAGGATGCCATGGAGTGGAACTCATGTGTACAGAATGGAGTTGCTCCAGTGTTTTCAGGGTGGTGGCCTTTCAGAAGCGAACTGCTAGGCCTGCCTCTGAGAAGCTTTGAACTGCCAACCTTTCAGATAGCTAGTGGTTAAGCTCTTAACCATCTGTACCGACTAGGGATTCCTTGAGCAAAATCATCTACAAAAGCCCAAAGCCTATACGAGCTCATCATGTTTTTATATTTTAAAAAAATGTACATTATAATGTCTCTTTTTGAAAACTACCTAGCCCTCTCTCATGTTAGTTTCCTGTGGGTACTATGAGACTTAAACGCTTGTGCACATTATCTACCTGGGTGCCATGTATGTAAAAAAGGTCACAGGAAGTAGCAAATAAAACTAAATAATCATAGTGGTGACCAGGGTGGCAGGGGGAGCATCTAGGGAGTGGTTGCTTAGGGGGCCCTGATTTTATGTTAATGGCAGCAGAATAATTTGGAAAAGGATAGTGAAGACAGACAAAAGGAAGCCAACATCTGGAATTAATACATGTAGGAACTGTTGAATTGGTGTATGTTTTGTCGTGTATATTTTTATTACAGAAAAAATGAAAACAATATACCCAAATCTGGGAGGGGGAAAAAAAAAAATTCCAGGGCTAGTCTCTAAAGGTTAACAGGCACCAGGGGAAGAGGGTTGTCGTAGTGAAAAGGATGTTTTAAATGAGATTATTCTGGTGATACAGCCCTCCAGGGATTGAATGAAAGTCTTGGAAACAGGATATTAGTTAGACCACAACCTGTACCAGGTCAATGGGAACACATCCATCAGTCAACACTGATGTCGTGTGCACTGTGTCCCAGGTGCTTTATGTACACTAACAGTAACCCAGTAAAAAAGATACTATTTTGCAGATAAATATACTGAGGCACAGAGAGGTTAAGTAACTTGCCCAAGGTCACACAGCTAATAAATAGCAGAGCCAGGATTTGATACCCAGCAGTCTGGCACCAGATTTCATATTCCCAAGTGCCGTAGTGCACAGCCTCTCATGAGACAGAAGAGGAGAGCTGCTAGGGACCTTGCAAAGACCAAGACAGGCTACAGGAGGAGAAAGCCAGGGCACAATATGACCGTAAGAGGGAGCCAATCTAAAAGGGAACTATTTTAGTTAAGGGAACATCACAGTCTTATAGTTAAAGTGCTCTTCCTTTATTCTACAAGGTTTCATGTGTGTGACACTGATACACACAGGTGATGAAGCTACTGTGAGGCAACCACTCAAACTAGGTTGAGCCCTTTGAACTCAGGAGCATAGATTCTGAAACAAAAATGACTAAACATAAAAAAAGAATCAAACCAAAATTACTCTTCTTCCCTTCAATAAATTTGGAAATGGAATTTCTTTCTTCCTTATGTAAAACAAAACACTAAAGGGTATCAGAAATTAGTGCATAATGTGGGAAAGACTGAAGAGTATTATAATGAGTGAACTAACTCAGTCTCATAAGGACAAATACTGCATAAGACCATTAAAAAAATAGAAGGATAACTAGTAAAATGTGTATGGGGATCCAAGAGGGGAAGGGGTGGGAGTAGAGGGGTGAGAATGGGCAGGGCCACACAATTTTATCATAGGGTTGCACAATTTGGTAGGAGGAAGGAGGGGGAATACAGGAAAAGGGAAAGATCGGCAGTGATCTGGAAAGACAAGGTGGACATAGTTCAATGATGATTAATTTTATAAAACTTAATAAATGGGAATGCTTGTATGAAACACAATGTGCATGAAGGATAGTGTGAAACAATGTATATGAACTTGGAAAGCAAACTAATAATAAAAAAATAGAACATTTAAAAAAAAGGGTATCAATAATTCACTTAGAGAAATGTAGCACTGGTGACTGAGTTAAAGGCAGGAAGGTAGACATCTCCCAGTTGAGACTCACAGCCCTTCCATCTGCTCCTCACACAGTGTGGCCACAGGAGGCTGTGCCTGTGTGCATGCGGCAGGGGAAACCACAGGCGCCTTCTCCTGTACTCACTTTTTGCATCTATGAGCCGCTCCCGGGGTGCAGTGTCAGAAGAGGAGAGCTGCTCCTTGACTTTGGCAATATCTTTAGGATGCAGGTAGTCGAACAAACTCTGACCAATCAGGTCATTCTGTGGGGATGAAACGTTAGAAATGAAAAGGAAACAGCATGTGGGATATAAATTATTCAACAAGTACATCTTTTTGCTTTTCTTTCATATTTTTAAGCATGATCATGTCAAATTTGAACACATACATATGTCCAACCACTTTGCCTTGATATAGACACACTGAATGAGGCAGAAGGAAGTTGATTTTGATAACCCATGGACAAAAAGAGAGGGGCTCATTTATAGAAATAGTTTCTGCTCTTCTAAGGCAAGAATATCTTGGCTGTACATATTCCTTTTTATTTATTTCTGCTAACCACCCCCCCCCCCGAAAAAAAATCCCAAGAGCTCAGAAGGAGGAATAGAGAGCGTGGGCTCAGATTCTAGCTCCACCATTAAGCCTCTGTTCTTAAGCAAGTCACGTCATTACTCTATGTCTCAGTCACTCTGCCTGTCAACAGAGAGAATGAAAACTTCCTCCCCATCTCTGTTCTGAGACTGAAAAGAGCAAAATACCTTGGAAAAGTGAAATGCGACATTAGTTCTATCCTCTACAAATGCTATTTTGGATCCTCAGTTCCATCTACCAAGCTTCCGTGTAAATACCAAGGTGTAAATGACTGAAAACTTGGGAGATGACAGGTTTTTCACTGTGCCATAGAAGCTTCTCTAAATGCCCACCCTGTTTGATCCTACATACAATCATAACAGGTAGAGATTATTACCATCACTTAAGAGCAGACTGAGGTTGAACAGAGATGAATGACTTGCTTAAAATCACCAGCTGTTTAGTGACACTTCACTGCAAGAACAGTATGGTGTGGATTCCCATCTTCCTTACTTTCTACTCTTGGATTATCAACCCACTATTATCCCTTATTTATAAGGTCACTATGACTCAATGGCACGTAACAACAGTTCTCCCTTGTCACATAGCCTCCTGGCCTTCACTTCCAATCTAGTTGTAAAATATTTACTTTGCAGCATTAACAAAGCTATAAAGCTATTGCTCAGACAGTCAGTTCATCCAATGGGGTAGGAAGCATTGGGAGGGACATAATAAAATCTTTCTCCACATTAACTTCTTAGCAAAGTTAAGACATCTCTAGAAGAATAATTTAGGGAAGAAAAGCATGATGTGCATCTACAAAATGTGACCTGCACACTGTCATTAGCCTGAAAAATGGAGTGACATTTCTGCGGAGGACTGTCCACCAGTAAGAGCTTAGGAATGCAAAAAAAATACCTGGCTGTAGTTGAGGATCTTAAAGACAGACTCTGAGACAAATAGAATCTTCCCTCGGTCACATCCTACGACAAACAAAAATCCATCTGCTGCCTAATTAGGAGAAATGTAGAATCAATTTATCATACTTTAGAAAACATCATTTGCAACCACTCTGACAGCAAATCAAGGATTTGTTTTCTAGGTACCCAAAGGAACTTTAATCGGCTGTTTAACTAATAACCTGAGAACAGGATGCATAAAGTAAATCCCTAAGAGTATAATGACGTTATCTCTAAGGCAGTTTGAAATACTACACACACACACTCACTCTTTGTCTCATAGCATGTTAAGTACAATTAAAGAAAATTCTATTTCAAAGTACAATCCTGACTAAATAATTCTTTTACTTGTATGATGGTCCAGAGGAATCATATCTTGTTGATATAATTCTCAGAAGAAACATAGAATGAATATGTTGAATGGCATTTTTAAGATTGGAATCATCTCAGTTACTCTGGCATTATCTGTTCTCGACTTAAACACCTCTATTTAAAGGGAGCCCTCTAGGACAATGGTTCTCAACATCTGAAGTGTTTTGCTTTGTCTTCTAAATGCTGTTGCTCTGCCCCCTAGTGGGGACTCTCGCTTAATTGGTCTGAATGGAGCTGGATCACTGGCAGGTTAAGAGGAGCCCTGGTAGTATATAGGGTTTTATGTTGGGCTGCTAACAGAAAGGTTAGCAGATCAAATCCACAGCCACTCTGTGGTAGAAAAATGAGACAATCTATTCCCAGTAAGGTTTATGTCTTTGAAGCCAATGAAAGGTGACCACGAGTCTAAATCGACTCATCAGCAGTGAACTCCCTTCAGGTGATTTGAACGTGTTCGGGGGTTGAAAACCATTGCTCTCACATATCTTTTGATCAAGGGCTGAGTTGTGTGTATTTTAAGTGAGATAAGAAAAGCAAAACTCACTTTCAACCTTGGCTGCTTCTTACCCTTTCTTCACTTCAAAGACAAGTAAAATGTAAAGTTCCAATAAAGATGGCTACAAGACAATGTTTGAAGCAGGTGTACACCACAGCTTTAGAATTTGACAGCCTAGAATGACTTGTCTGCCTGTGTAAGAATCCCAGGCACAAGTATTGGGATGGATAACAATTTGGCTCCAGCTGGAATACTTCCTGTTGCAAAGAGCATGCCCTTTCAACACATACCTGCTCTTATGACTCTGTCCCTGTGGTTCTAATACTATGCATGGGTCCACATCTCACCGGATTCATTACTTCTTAATCTTTGGAAGACTGCAGAGGAAATTCTACTCTACAAAAAGGCCTTGGGAATGTACATTAATTCAAAGAACTAGGAAATGAATCCCTGGGCTGGAAAGAAAAAGAAGGGCATGTGCAATGGCCTGGATAAAAGAAGAAAGCGAGAGGGAAACAGCCTCACTACTGCTAAAAGAGAGCAGAGCAGGCCACCTAGCCAGAAGGAAAGACGGAAGTTAGGAACGAGCCTTTCCCAAGTTAGGTCCCTAAGCCGGCCCAGGGGCAAGGGATGACAGTGAGGGGGAAGCAGCTTTCCAAACACCATCTGCTGGAACCCTCTTTCTGTCAAAAAATAGGGTATTAATAACTTCCTCACTTGCCTCGCAGACTGTCTTATATTTAACAAGAGAAGTATTTTGAGATTCTTCATTGGTTTTGTGCATGGCATGAAAGGCTCCTTGGAAAGGGTACCCATGACATTCTGGAAGGAATACTAAGAAGGAGGCAAACTGGACAGGCTCAGGCATAAAACGAGGACACGGTCAAAGAGGATTTCAACACATCCAGAGGAAAGACAGAGGGATGCAGAGTCCAGAGAACATGGCCAATGCCAGGGAGGCATTCAATATTCTGATTCTTTGCTCAGCAAATAACTTATCAGGTGATGGAGCCAGGGCCGAGGTAGATGGCTGAAAAGCAGAGGCTGTAAGAACTCAGTACCACGGAGCCACCAGGAAGACATGGCAGAGAAGAGACACAGTGTCACCAACAGATTATCACTGTTGCTAAGTGAAGTGCACTAGTGGAAAGGCCAACCTCAGGATCAAATATTAAGCTCAAAGAGCATCCAAATCCTAGTTTCACACCAATAAATGTTGTCACTGAACAAAAACAATTATTTAGAAAAGCAGCAACATGAAAATGATTCAAATATTTGTTGATGCTTTTAAAAAAAATCTAATTGCTAGTATAGTAACCAGGAATGGAGTCATTGAGTGATACAAATGCTTAACATACTCAGCAGTTAACTGAAAATTTGGAGGCTGAGTCCACCCACAGGCACACAGCCTGGGGATCAACTTCCAAATTCAGCTGGTGAACTCTCTAGGATGCAGTTCTGCTCTGACACACTAGAGGTCACTGGGAGACAAAATCGACTCAGTGGTAACTAGGAGAAAAGAGGAGGGGGAAAAAAAAAAGCTAGGCCTGGCTACAATATTTATAATTCCAATGAAAAATGAAAATCCAGGGATCCCTATTAAAAAATGATTAAGAATTTTTAAGATGGTAACACGCAACTGTTAAATGAAGCACAATGATCCGAGCACAGCCCTGCACACTGGCTGCATTTCCAGGAAGCCTGCCCCATGGCAGCCCCAAGGATGGAGTAGTACTTTAACTACAACTATCTGTTAGGGATCTCTCCAAAGTAATGAAGAGCAATGGTGTCACTCTAGAGACTAAGGTGCATCTGATACAGGCCACGGTCTTTGCAATCACTTATTATGCATCAGAGAGTTGGACAATGATTAGGAAGGATAGAAGGAGAATTGAAGCCTTTGAGCTGTGGTGCTGGAGAAGGGTACTGAATGTACCATGGACTGCCAAGAAAACAAACAGATTCATCCAGGAGAGGGTTAAACCAAGCTGCTCCTTGAAGGCAAGGATTCTGAGGCTTCATCTGACATACTTTGGACATGCTATAAGGAGAGACCAGTCCTTGGAGAGGGACATCATGCTTGGGAGGGTGGAGGGACAGCACAGAAGGGGAAAACCCTCTATGAGGTGGACTGATTCAGTGACTGGGGTAATCAGGATGGGAATGTCAGAGACAGTGCGACTGGCACAGGATAGAGCAGAGTTTAGGGCTGTTGTACATAGGGTCGCTATGAGTCACGACTCAAGGGCACATAACAACAACATCTTACACATGCATCTTAATTACAGCCACTCCTCCCTGAGGACAGTGGTGTGTTCACTAAAACGTTGAAAAGGTGAAGGCAGATCTGAGTATCTGAATAACTGAATAATAGCAACTATTCAGGCTGAGGGGGAAAAAACCCCAATTTATCTAGTGAGGTGCCCAAAGGAAGCATTTATAAGAGCGTCAATAACAAGGGAGGAATCAGTCCCATTCAACCAGGGCAGCCAGACCATAGCTGCAGCATCAACTGGGCTGAAAGAGCCGTTTCTGGAGGGAAATTTAGCAAAGTAATGTGCCCTCTGAAAGTGTATGTGACAAATACTGTTGGCTGGACCAGACAGGGCTTATTCCTCAGCCTCTTCTCTCCTGTCTGTTCCCACTATGAGAATGGCAAAATGAAATGCTTGCTTATGCAACCTGCCTGCAGCTAGGGGGATGGAGGTGACACACTTCTGAAAAAGTTTACATCTACTATTGGGCTTCCAGGAAAATGCATAAAAGGGATACTGCTCTGGAGCTTTTGCTACTTTACCCCCCCTACCCCCAAGCCCCCGCCTGGCCTGGTTACCCAGACCTGACACAGTCATCTTGCTATTTTGAGGAAACAAATAACAAATCAACATACTAAGTGAGGATGGTGGTAAGAGAAGTCAGAAAGAATCCCGAGCTCTGCTGACCTCAATAGCCACCGGACCCACCCAGCTCAGTCTTAAGCCTCAGGACTTGCTATACTTGAGAAACAGAACTTTGCTTCTTTATCACGTCTCTTATTCTCTGCAGCTGAGAGCTTCCCAATTTAATATATCCTGCTGATCAGAAAGGGCTGGGCAAAAAATACTGTAGGGTGGAAGAAGCAAGACTTCTGGAGATTATGAAAATGGGTAGTGATGAGGTAAACTCCAACTGCACTATGCTCTATCTTTGTAAATTCATGCTCAGAGAAGAGGCCAAGATTCTGTGGGGGGCTGAGCAAGTGACAAGAGCCCAGGAGGGGGCAGTGAGCATCTTTCCTTTGAGTTACTACTCTGTGTATATCTGACTTTTTAAAACATCTTGCTCCTTCTGTTTTAAAGTCCATCAACCCAGGCCTTCAGGTTTTGCCCAAGAAAAGTTAGAAAAGGAGAAAAGCCAAGGGCAGGACTCTGAAGGCCATCCCAATGTTATGACAAAAGGGGTTCTAGGAAGAGGAAACAAGGCCTATAAAGTTCCATGTAGCGACATCAAATGCCCACATATCTGTAATTATTTTTTAAGTTTATAAAAAATAAGTACTGTGTAAAACAATCCCATTATTGCAACGTACCCTGAGAATGAGGTGTTTCAATTCATCATCTGACAGAAACGTTGGTTTGTAGTTTGCTTCTGTGTATGGATTGGTGGCACCTTAAGAGGAAACAAAGAAGACAATGCTGTACACTTGCTATTCAGATAAGGTCTCATATACTTTACTGCATCACACCTGACGGATGAGGTCAAGTCTCTTCCAGCTGGGACTTAAATGTCCTCTTCTTTTCCCTTAACTGTGGTAAGACTTTGGACAGACTCCAGGAATGGAGAAAAGAATCCCATTGGAAGAGAATGCTGTTGTCCACAGCAGCTGCAATACATTGGCTTTTCTCATTTATACGGGAAACCAGGAGACAAATGAACCACGTTAAACATCTTCTGCCTCGAAGACAAAATACAGCTCTAGAAGTGGCTCTGGCAGTGGCTTCTGGGAGGATGCCCTCCTCCTAAGATCTCTATTAAATGGGTTGTCTAGCAGTCCCTCAAATCACCACTTTAAGTGTTCTTGGGAAATCATCCAGTCTGCCAGGCCCTGAGTAAATATACTGTGGAAGGCATGCAATGTGAGTTCCTCTTTATTGGGGGTGAGTTAAGTGAGCTTGGCAACCCGGCCAAATGCATTACTTCAGTAAATGCAGCTCCGGCTCCCAGAACTAAAAGAGGATAAGACGTCTATTTAAAAGGCCATCAGTCTGGCAACTTTGAGGAGAACAATAACTTAACCAAGAAAAATGTCAGTGGTAAGTGACTTGGAATCTGCAAAGTGGTTAGCAGAAGGATGAAAACATAAAATGAAACCAATCCAAAGCAATTCAAAGTCCCAAGGGGAAGGAGGTAAATAGAATGTGTTTATAACTTTCAGATCAACCAACTGGGCAAGGATTATTGATCCACACCCCTGCTCTTTTTTATAGCTTAAGAATTGCCATGCTATTCCTTCTAATTTCATAGAAACCAGTTAATAATAAGGAGCTTGGGGTAAAGTCTGTAGAATGTTGTGCTGTTAATCAAAAGGTTAATTCCAGTGGTTCAAATCCACTAGCAGCTCTGAGGGAGAAAAATGAGCAGTCTTCTCTTGCTAAGATTTATAAGCTGAGCTCCGGTGGCCCAGGGTTAAGGAGCTGTGCTGCCAATGCAAAGACACACAGTTCAAATCCACTTGTTGCTCCATGAGAGGATGGACAATCTTCTCCCACGCAATTTACTGCCCCTGAAAATCTGCTGGACGGTATGCAGTGAGTCATTCATGACTCAATGGTAAATAACAACAGAGTTGGAATTATCAATATCAGTGGGATTTAGTTAAATGATAATCCAGCCCCTATCACCTTCACTAATGTCAAATTTTAAACTCACCCTCCAAGCACATGACTACTATTTATTTCTGAGTAATAGTCAAAAGTTGGGGGTGGGGGGAATCTACTTCTTATTTCTGATGGCTTTGTGAAATAGATGCAATTTTCCTTTTTACCACACAGGTCAGAGATTTGCGTGGCCAGTTTCCAGTTGCCTTAAATAGTCCAACACTAGCTGTGGAAAATTCCAGGAACAGGATTCACTAAAATGCCCAATATATTTCAGATTTCTGCAGTGGTTTGGATAAGTCACTTCTACTTTTCTGCCTCTATTTTCTCACCCTCTCCACAATTATAAAAGCAGGAAAATACTGTCTTTCTCATACACACACACACACACAAAAGAGAGGGGGGAAAATCTGGTTTGGGAAAATTCCAGGAAGATGTTCATTCCTGACAATAAAATGCAGTAAGAACCATCAACCAGTGACTCACTCTTCAGAGAAATCATGATGACTTTTCCTCTTAACAACCAAAATTGACTTTTTTTGGTGTTGCTTTGTGCACCTACGTTTCTGATTTTCATAACTGTGCGGGTGAGATCCAGACACATATGCAAGATAGGGCTTCAGCAGTGCCCTCTCAGCTCTGCATTTAGCTCAACGATTTGCACAAACAGAGAAACTCAAATGACATAGCTGGAGGGTGGATGGCTATGAAACTGCATCTCAATATCCATGTAAACTCAATAATCACTTCATTTGGTATCCCGTTTGTTGCTGAAAATCACTTGCATAGTTCCCTGGGCTACACATTCACATGTGATAAACCTTTGCCCTGGAGATTCAAGAATGCTGTGGCTAAGGACAGAAAGGGCACTGAAGACCAGAGTCTCACCTCTTAACGTTTTCATGTGCTGAACAGCCATCCTGAGCACAGTAAGTTTATCTAGTTTCCTGGACATTGCATTGCATGTTGGTACCAAGGAAGCCAATTCATCAATAAAACTGTTCATTTTATCCCGGCGTCTCTTTTCAATCTGACTGTGAGCTTCCCTGAGCAACAGTAGGAAGAAAAAAAAATCTTACAAAATATAGTCAAGCATCAAAGAAAACAATGACAAACAAAGATAAATATGCTTTTTCTCTTTTCAGTATTCATCAAAGCAAATTAAGAATTTACAGGTTTCCAATTAGATTATTCTACTAACGTCTCTCTCTCTCTCTCACACACACACACACACACACACACACACACACACACACAAAGTGGTCCCACTTCCAGACTAGGATTGGCTTCTGTATGTTTACCCTGTCCTTAAAATTAAGAAGAAATATTACAAAGAAAGGTGACCCAACAGAGTGTGGAAATTATTGAACAAGATCAGTGATATCACATGCAAGCAAGATTCTGCTGAAGATTATCCAAAAACAACTTTGATACTGCCAGAAATGCAGGCTGGCTTTAGAAGGGGTCATGGTACTAGGGATATTGTGCTAATGTTAAATGGATCTTGGCTGAAAGCAGGGAGTACCAGAGGAATGTCTATTTATGTTTCATTGATTATATAAAGGCGTTTGACTGTGTGTATCATAACAAACTGTGGCTGACTGTGAGAAGAATGGGAATTCCAGAACACTTGACTGTGGTAATGTGAAACCTATACTTGGACCAGGAGGCAGTCGTCAGAACAGAGCAAGGAAACACTGCATGGTTCAAAATTGGGAAGGGTGTATGCCAGGGATGTGTCCTTTCTCCATATTTTTTCAATCTATATGAAGAACAGATTATCTGGGAGGCTGGGTTGAGGAGAAGTGTGGCATCAGGATTGGTGGAAGGTCCATCAACAATCCATTAACAATCTGCGTTCTGCAGATTGACACAACCCTGCTTGCTGAAACTGAGGAGTATGTGAAGTGCTTGATGCAGAAGGTCAAGGACTGCAGCCTTCAATATAGATTGAGGCTCAAGATCAAGAAAACAAATATTTTCACCACTGGGCCAATTGGCAACATCAGGATGGAAGGTGAAGAGATTGAGATTGTTCACAGCTTTAGTTTGCTTGACTCTGCAGTCAACACTCTTGGCACCAGCAGTCAGAAAATGAAAAGACGTATTGTGATGGCAAAGTCTGCTATTAGGGACCTCTCCAAAGCACTGAAGAGCAATGGTGTCACTCTGGAGATTAAGGTGTGCCTGATACAGGCCATGGTCTTTGCAATCACTTGTTACGCGTCAGAGAGTTGGACAATGACTAGGGAGAATAGAAGGAGAATTGATGCCTTTCAGCTGTGGTGCTGGAGAGGAGTATTGAATATAACAAGGACCGCTAAGAAAATGAACAGGCTCATCCTTTTGTTGTTGTTGTTGTTATGTGCCACTGAGTCACCTGCGACTCATAGCAACTCTATGTACAATAGCCCTAAACTCTGTCCTATGCTGTGCTAATGTCACTGTCCCTGAAACACCTACCCCCATTACCCCAGTCAGGTTCTTCCTTGAGAAGGTTAAACCAGGCTGCTCCTTGGAGGCAAAGATTCTGAAGCTTCATCTGACATACTCTGGACATGTTGCAAGGAGAGATCAGTCCTTGGAGAGGGATGTCATGCCTAAGCATGGAGCGGGGGAGGACAGTGCAGGAGAGAAATCCCTGAGCTAGGTCTCCTACAGAGGGTCCTGAGTCAGGAGAGAGTTCATTAAAACTTGGGGGATGATGATTTAGCCTTGGACTATTCTCTGTTGCCCCCAAAGTTAAACATGCTTAGCAAAGAGTAGAAGCTAATTTAGCCCAGAGAAGGGCGGGGGCAGAAAGCCACATTAAATGATGGTCCATATAATTTCTCTCTTATTCCCTTCTTTAGGACATGACATTACACAAAAGAATTCTTAGACATACAGAGACCAGACATGCGGAGTTTCCTCCACAGCCCTCTATGCAATCATGATCGGGCTACTGCAGAGAAACTGAAGCTACACATTTACCTTGCATTTTTTATCCTTCCTTGGTGCTCTGTGTATTCTAACCTGGAAAGAAAAAGGGAAAAAAAATAAAAACACAATCTCCTGTATATTAATGGCAAAATAATTCATACCTCACTTTCCTCCATTCACTTATCTCTCTACAGACACACGGGGAGTGGGGGTTAGGGAGAGTGTCCTGAGCCCCAAGCTCAAAGCCTCTTTGTTTATCCTCAGTTAAGGACATTGATGAGACCACCCCAAGCAACAGAATGTGACATCATGCCAAGAAAATGGTTCTAAGGACCATGAAGTCCCAATTACTAAGGACACACAGGTACCTTCCATGAGGGTCATCTTTGTCTGTGTCCATGCTTTCTCTGAAAAAGAAGAAAAAAAAAACACCAACAACACCAAGACAACATGACAGTGTGTTAATAAGTCAGGAAGAATAGCTTCTTATCATAAAACTGAAGGTTCTCATTTATCCAGAAACCAATCAACTAGAAAGTGCAAATGGCCTCAAGATTATAATGGCACAAAAATGTTTAAAACAGAAAGGAATGTTCAATAACTGACATAAAACCCTCATTAGGTTCCAGATTATCAAACAGAAGTATTCAAATAATAATAATGATGATGCCACACTGTGCTATCATTCTGGATAAATGCAGCATATCCCATTTGCAAAACAGAGCAGGCATCAAGTAAATGTGTGCATCTGCAGCTGTTTGGTGAGGGGAGTGAAGTGAGGAGTGGGAAGTCAAGGCAGCAACCCAGAAAGTCCTGAGCAGAAGGGGCCCTGAGGCAGCTTTGCAAAAGGCACTGTAGCAAAGGTCTGGTTCCCAGCTGAGAGGGGCGTTCTGGACTTGAGGATTTGGGATAAAAGGGAGTGGTGTGGGGTCGGGGGGTGCAAGAGGGGTGTGGAGTTCTGTTGAGCTCTAAGGGTCGTGGGAGAACAGCAAGGATCTGCCTCCCTTTCATAGACCCCAGAGTTCAAGTTTCATGACATTTTGGGGTTCAGTAGAAACTTGATACATCCCTCACAGGGAACTTGAAGTTGGCTCAGTCTTCCCTCCAGCCCTGAAATCAGGTAGGAGCTGACAGCTAATTCAGTCTCTCCTTTTTTCTCTTTCACCCCAAAAGAAAGGCTGGATTATGACTCCCTAAAATAATGTAATCTCAAGGATAAAAAGAAGTAAATCACATCATGGACATTTTATTTCTAACTAGGACCCTGGATTTCCAGAAGGGCAGGGAGTTCTAAAGCTGGTCCTCAGGTTCAGAGGAAGTCATACAGGTAACATGGACCAACAAGCCTTCCCTGGGCACCCCATCCCCACTGTCTTTTGTCTTGAATTTTATTTGCTCCTATGAGGCTAGGCTGATCATGTCAGGTGAACAGCAGTTCGCTTGGCAGTTACATACGATTTTAGGGTATTAAAATAGTAGGGAAAGGAGATATGGTTACTTTGTATCATCTCCACAAATTAAAGGTTTGCAAACTGGGATGCATGAGGAAAGCCTGAGGGTCTCGGGTGGTGACAAGGCTGGAAGCCACAGATCTACATACAGAGCATGACAGAGGCTCCAACATCACTTTCCCAACACAAGGGGCTCAGAGAAAACACCAAGTGGTCTTCCTGTTGGAAAGCTGTGACTACACCCAACACCCTCATGATTGGTCCTCACACCCTCTCCATCCCCTGGGTGGGTGCTCTCTGGGAAAACTTACATATTAATCATAGCATCTCCTAGTGGGCATCTGACCTCCAGCCACTGTGCTCCCCATATTCGACCTGTGAACTTCAGCAGAAAGGACATCTGCTGTAGGGGGTGATACCTCCTGGGAGATTTTCCCTCATTAAACAACAGAGAACCTCTTAAATGGACATTTGGGTAAGATTCTGCATAGTTGCCTCAACAAAAATTAAATGTGCCTTTAAATATTCTAAGCTGCCTTATTTTTCAGGTGTTTATATATAGAGAGAGGAGTTGACTATAAGTGTGAAAATTTACTTACTCAAAATAAAAGTCATCAAGTCTAAAAAGAAACAAAAATACTATTTAATATAACAAATACATACTGATTTAAATTATGTTCAAGGACAACATCAATGTTCCTATACTGTTTTCAGAGACAATCTCCACTCATTCATTCACTGCACAGGCATTAATTCAGCACCTGATATGTGCTGTCTTTATCAGAGAGGTCCTCATATTACACACACAGCCTTAGTCTTTTTGCTCAAAGGAGGAGGAAGAAAGGGTAAAAGGTAGGACTTTACTTGAAGGATGTTCTTTTCCCCTTGATGTGAAAAAGCTGGGGTGGGAAGGGGATAAGGCCTCAGAAGCACTGGGGCTCCTTCCTATCTTGCAAACTGAGGTGTGAGAGTGCAGGTGAGGGGTTGGGGGTCAGGGGTCAGAGATAAAGCAACCAGCCAGTTGTTTGGCCACCTAGAGTCTGATCTCTTATTCCCAACCGTTTCCAGGAAAAAAAGATCCCCTATTCCAGGAGAAATACTATGCCCATGAAGTAAAAAAAAAAAAAAAGTCTAAACAAGAGGAAGAGGAGAGCTGAAGGCCTTACTGGTAGTCAGTGGAGCTGCCTTTCCGTTTGCGATTGCAATCCATGCCACTGGTGCCGAGAGAGCTGGAGAGGAGGTCAGTGGGACCCGGGGACATGAAGTCACTGATGGTTGAGGAAATGTCCATTCGCTGGTCTGCCATATTTGAGTGTTCTGGCACATTCACAAAAGGGCACAGAGGGATGTTAATGTCAACCCGCTGTTCTAAAGGGCTCGTGGGTTGATTACAACGTTAACACATCTCTCACATTTGTCACCTCATAAATGCTCAATAAACAAAACACAATAGCATTAAACCTGCATTAACCCACCCACACAGGTGTGTTTACATCTTAAGCATGCCTACTGGCTGTCCCGAAGGGAATCCCTGTTGCTGGTGTGTACCATCCTGTTGGAACACGACCCATAGCTGACCTTCCAGCAGGTTTTCAGAAGCAGTTAATCACATGGAAGGAGACTGCCCCTGTTTCTCCTGGGAGCAGCAGATGGATTCCAACTGGGAACCTTTGCTAGAGCAGTGCAATTTCTTTCCAAATGTATAATGTGCTCAACTGAACGTTTCAGTCTTTGAGTCTAACCAGAGGGCCATAGTGAGCTACTTGCAAAACAATCAGTCATCAAGAGCCCTGTGGAACACAGGGTATCACTCATAAATTCAATGCAACTTTACAAAGGAAGAGAGCAACATCTGGATAGGTTGGCTTGTGGCCCAGTGTGGAGTGATGCTAGAGCACTGTGATTCAGTGGACCAGGGGAAGTGAAACTGGAAAATCAAGCTGGAGTCCAAAAGCTGTATTAGGGACTAGCTGAGCTGTACTGGGGTCTCTGAAGTAACCATGGAAAAGATTTAACAAAACAGAAAACTTCGTATAACATAATGAGGACACTGGAAGCAAATCTACAAAACATTTTGAGAATTTGTATTTTAAAATCACTGGCTCCAAAATTAAGGTGACAAGTACCTTGCAAGGGACTCCAACTCCAAACCTCACGGAAAAGGTCCGTGTGCTGCCCTCAGTCAGGAATCTGAGTGCCACACACTATGGCAGGGGCTGTCACTCCCTCTCTCTGGACCCACGGTTCCTCATCTGAAAAACAAGCAGGTGGGGCGATGACTGTGAGGTGCCCGCCCACACCACAGTTCTTATGGCTCCAGAGGACAGAAGACTTGCTCTTACTGAGGAGATGAAGGTGAAACTGTCAAGGCAGAGAATCTGTGTCAGGTTCCAGTTCTTGATCTCAAAACAAGAGATAGAAGATAATTCATGAAAGTCAAGGGGAGAAAGAAGGAAATGTGGGAGGAGATGGAGAAATAGGTTGGGAGGTGGCAACCTGAAAAGGAGAAAGCTGGAGGAGGCAGGATCCAGATCCAGGAAATCACACTTCTCCTGGAAAATGGCACAGAGTGGGAGTCAATGAGATGCTTGCCTATTTGGACAAGCCTGAGGGCTCTGCTGAGCAGCAGTCTCCTGGCAACTGTGAAAGCAGGGGACTGGTCAAGACCTCTGCTGTTCCTTCCAACCCTTCTCATTCACAGATTCCGCGGGTGCACAGACCTCAGTTCAGGACAGACCTACTACTAACATACTCTGTTGGAGACAGTGAGTAAATCATTATACTTCCTCCTAGACTTTGTCAATGAACACAGAGTCAGGTCAGAATTTCTAATGGCTGAATAGTATTTGAATTTTGGCTTTAGCTCTGTGTGTCTCTGTTTCTGCACTGATAAAGTGGGGGTAAGGACAGAACCTGCATTATTATCATTGTGAGGAATAAATCCTTCTGTATATAAAAATCACAAAGAAGGGCTCCTTAGATGATGTGCCCTCAGGGAGCATGAGCTGTTGTTTTACTGGGCCAGTAGGCAACATCATGACAGAAGGAGAAGAAACAGAAATCATTGGTTTAATCTTGCTTGGCATCAGTAGCCAGGAAATTAAAAAAAAAAAACAAACCATACTGCATTAGCAAAGTCTGCTGTCAGGACTTCTCCAAAGTGCTGTAAAGCAATTATGTCGTTTTTGAGGACTGAGGTGCACCTGACACAAACCATCATCTTTCCAACTAGCTGATCTTTCCAACACAGTTGAAATCTGGCAAATGAATAAGGATAACAGAAGAAGAATCAATGCCTTTGAGTTGTGGTACTGGACAAAGTCCTGAATATCCCATGGACCACCAAAAGGACAAATGAGTGTGTCTCAGAAAAGGTGCAAAGAGGGTGCTCCTTGGAGGCAAGGATACTGGAACTTTGTCTCACTGGGCATACGTTGGGCATGTTGTTAAACGGGGCTAGTCCTTGGAAAAGGACATCATGCTTGGAAAAGTGGCAAGGGTCAGTGAAGGAGGGGAAGATCTCCTTTCTTCAACTAGATGGACTGACATAGTGACTCTAACAATGGGCTTGTCAGAGATGGTCAGAATGGATCAGGATACGGCAGGACTTAGATCCACTGTTCATTGTTACTATGAATCATACTCAACTTGTCAGCATTGTCAACTTAACAACACCATTGTGCCGACTGTTTAGTAAACTAGTATTCCTATAGGCAGGTATGTGTGAATTTTCACTCTGACAAACAACCCTCAAGTGAATGTCTTTGCACACTTATTTCTGTGCAGTTGGGCTACTATCCCTTTGAATTAATTTCTAAAGCTGGGACTGACAGGCCCAAAGGGTTCATTTTGGCATATTCTGAAACAATGTCTATCAGAAAAGCTCCAATACTTAGTATTTCCAATAATGAAATAATTTAGAGTCAAATAAGAGCTTGTGTTGACCTAAAGGGGGTCAAATGTATGCATTGTTTTACCTTCATTTTAAAAATTACTACAGATAGTGTTCATATGTGTGTAGGTATTTATCTGTCTTCCTAACCTATCTACCTATTCACGCCCTCTTGTTGACCTTTCTTCCTCATCTGGTAGCTCTGCATAAAGCTTTCCCTCATGGGTGGCCTTACTTTTATTTTAAAAACTAGTGGAGTGACTCTCAGTGTCATAAAAGCATGCAGGCTACCAGAGTAGGATAAACTGACAGATGTGATAGCAAAAATGAAGACGTGGCAGTTGACTTCCAAAAGTTGGCCAATGAAAAATCACGTGAATCACAGGCAATCTTCTTCTCAGTTTATTCTTCCAATCTTCTCTCAAGAACTTAATATTTTCTCTTCTGTCCTCAAACCTCTAACATCTTCCTAGAACTCACTCTCAGCTGGGAATTGCCTCCTACCTACTAACAAAAGGAACCAGCAGCTACGTCTACCAACCTAACTAGCTAGTCCTAAGATCATCTCCTTCACCCTGTCCTTGAACTCCACCTCTCTCATGTAGGCAAGACCATGGCTCCATGATCCACACTCTTTGCATCATTAGCTTTCTCCATTAAGTGGGTAATTCTCAATAGGAAAATAGTCAAGAATTTGGAAATAATTCTTGTTTTGGAGAAACAAAAAGAAAACCTGTACCCCGTTTCCTTTTCAGCTAACGATCCTGGGTAGTATAAGTGGCTTCTTAACCTAAAGGTTAGCAGTTCAAATCCACCTAGAGAGCCTGCAAGAGTAAACCCTGGTGATTGACTTCTAACAGGCAACAGCTTTGAAACCCCTGTCTCAGTTCTACTTTGTATACAAGGGTCCAACCATGAGCCAACTAGCAACATACCTACAGTTACTGCCCCATTTTTCTGTCTCAAATTCATTTGCTTTTATTTTTCATAGCCCAACTCCATCATCTCAATAAAATAGCCTTTGTTATATTCACAACGACCTCGCCACAGCTAAATCTAATGACCAGTACTCCATTCTCTTCCTACTTGACCTGTCAGCAGCATATCTTGGGCGTCTCCTCCTCGTAACTGTCCCTTGGCTGCACAGTCACCATTTTTTATGGTCTTGTTCTATTTCAGGGTTCATAACCAGTTCTTCATATCTCCCTGACCTCTGAATAGTGGCAGTCCAGTGGAAGTCCTTGGACTCCTTGCCCATTTACTCAACTTTCTAGAAGAATGGATCTAATTTCACGGATTCAAGTACTACCTATATATTGTGATCATTTCCCAATTTTTATCTCTACCCTGGATATCTCCCTCAATACCAGAATTGGATAGTCAGCTGTCACTCTGATATCTTAATTTAAATTTTCAATAATTCAAAGAGAAGCATCCATAATCAAAGTACTGATTCTCCCCAAACTGAGCCTCCAAGTCATTTCCCTATTAGGAAGAGGCGCTTCACCCCTTTGGCTGCTCTAGTGCCAAATCTAGAAGTCATTCTCAACAAAGCTTTTCCTCATAAATTGCGTCTAGTCCTTTAGTATATCCTGTCAGCTCTATACTCAAAAGAAATCTAGAATTCAATTATATCTCCCCTTTTTTTCTTCACATTTCTTCTCAACTGTCACTTTGTCAGTGAGCTTCCTTGGACAACCACATGATATGAACAGATGATGCCTGAGAACTCTCCCTATCTACTCATTCTGCTTAGATTTTTTTCTCCATAGTTTTTACTGACATCGATCTACTACAATTTATGGTTGTATTTCTTTTTTTGCTGTCTTTTTCATTATACTGTAAGGATCAGAAGAAAGGGATTTTGTTTTAGTTATTGCTTGTATCCCTGGAATCAAGGGCATTTCTTAGCACGCAGGAGTTCTCAATAAGTAATTATGTAATGAACAGACAAGTAAATTTGTAAATTAGGTATACTAATTCTTTGTAGATAATAGATTTTGCAAATACTCCCCCTCCCCCTTTTGGTCTTTTGTTTACAACATTTGTTGATAGATGTAAGAGTTTTTAAAAGTCTTTTTTGCCCCTAAAGATAATGAGAATGGCTCAGGATGGGGCTAAATTCAGATATGTTGTTCACAGGGCCAAAAAGAGTCACAATCAACTTGACAGCACTTAACAATAATAACAACAACAAAAATAGTAAGAATATTCTTTTTTTCCTACTATTTCATCATTTTCTTTTTAATCTGCCTTCTTTAATCCACTGGGAAATTATTTTGACAAACTGTCAATGAATGCACAACTGTCCCGGCATTATCTACAGGACCATGCATATGCTTCTTAATGATTTAAAACACCACCTTTATTGATTTACTGTTTACTTCTGCACTCTCTAGTCCATTTTCTTAATCTAATTCTTTCCATTCTAGTACCACACTGATTTTTATTCTATAGCTTTATATACTTCTTAATATCTCCTAGAATTAATTCCTTCCCTCTTACTACTTGTCCTTCTCAGAAATTTGGCAAATTATTCTCTCTGATTCATTCTTCAAGCTGAACGTTAGAGTCATTTTGTCCCCTGAAGACCTTGTTGGTTGGCGGCCACTGTTGTTGTGGTTGTTGCACGGGTCAGGAATGAGAATAGAGCTCTACCCTCAGGGTCTTGGCCCTACTGGAGGGGATTCCCACAGGGAATACCGCTTGCCGCTACCTTTCTCAGGATGCCCAAATAACTGTCTGGGATAAAGCACTCCAGATGTCAGGACTCCTAGAAGAGCCTGCAATTCCCAAAAGGAGAATTACCACCCATGCTGCCAATGGTCAGTGCCTGGCAAGGTAAGGAATTCACTAATTACCTGACGTTATGGTTCTTAAACTTCAGATCCAGCTTTGGAGGAGCAAGGGCTGCTGGACGTGCTGGTCACCTTAAAGAGATTTTCATGTTTTGTAATTTCCTTCCAGACAGTCAACTTCTTCTAAAAACCTACAGTAGAGACAAAGAGAGAAGAAAATTCAGACAGGTCATTTGGGATAAATTTCAAAATCTCATTCATGTGGGAAGATGGCAGAATTCATGATTTCTAGTCATAGAGGGTGACACTGGGCAGGCTCATGCTCCGTTCACCTCCGGATTCTAACTCCACACCTCATCCCCTAACAAGAACATGGAACGAGGCAAAGGGAGTCTTCAGAAAACTCTAAGGCCAAATGCCAGTGGGGCCAATACCAATTACTAAGTGCTGGTGGAGAACTAATATGTGTAAGAAATGTCCATGAAGCAGTCTGGCAATCCTTCAGCTCCTTGATAAACCTAAATACAGAGTATGAAGGATATGGTAGGAGTTATTTGTGTGAAAAGTTACGCTTTTCATGTTACTAGAATGGATTCTTGGACATGCCATTAAGAGAAGGAACATAACTGTCTAAACATCTCATACTGGGTGAAGTAATACTTCGTCAGCTCATCTGTGGCTGGGTTGGTAGACTCATAGCTGACCCTCCAGCAGGTTGTCAGAGGCTGTGAACTGCACGGGAGGAAACTGCCCACTTCTCCCACAGAGCAGCTGGTGTACTGAAACCCTCCTGACTCTGCCACTAGTGCTCCTGTAACTGCAGCGAACACTTAATAATGCCGAGTATGTACCATTCTTTTTGCTTTACTTAGATGAACTAATTTAATCCTGAAAATAACACTGTGAAATAGAAACAATTATTTGTTTTATAGATGAGATGACAGAAGCACAGAGAGGTTAGAAAAGTAATCAAAGACAAACAGGAGAAAAGTGACAGGCCCGCGAAGGAGACACTAACTGGCAAAGGTTTCACTCAACGCCCTTTCAAGCAGAGTTAGTTACCTAAATGCAGTCACCTAAGAAGAAAAAGAAATCAGAAAACATCAGTTCACAATGTAAGGAGGGCCAATAGTTCCCAACCTAATTGCTGGGAAAGAGCTAAGATGTCTACAGAAAATATCCATGAAGCTTGAGTGGACACACGTGAAGCTAAGACAGATGCGTTCTGAAGAGGGACTTGTGTTTTAACAAAGGGGCATCGCTTGTCCTCCCCTTTCCTGTTCAGGGTCTTCTCTCCATAATTCTGGTGCATGTCAAGGATTCCTGAATCTAGGAGAACAGACCCCTAAGAGGAAGAAAAGGGTCTTATGAGTTCCATCCCTTCTCTGCTTGAGATTTGAGATAGCTTCAATTCTAAGTGCATCTTTCCTGGACTTTTTCCAGGGCTGAATTCTTACATTTCTCATACTGTGGATACCCTTGCAGAAATTTAAGTAGATTAATTATCACAGCCTTTGGATTACGTATCTTTATTCTGATCATTATAAAGATCTTTAAATGAATATCCAGGAATAGACCTGATTTTCTCTTGATGACACAACCTTGCTCGCTGAAACTGAGGAGGACCTCATGCACTTATTGCAGAGGGTCAAGGACTGCAGCCTTCAATATGGACTGAGGCTCAATGTTAAGAAGACAAAAATTCTCACCACTGGACCAATCGGTACCATCAGGATGGATGGCGAAGAGATTAACATTGCTCACAGCCTCAGTTTGCTCGGCTCCACGGTCAACACTCTTGGCACCAGTAGCCAGGAAATCAAAAAACGTATTGCGATGGGAAAGTGCGGTTAGGGACCTCTCCAAAATACTGAAGAACAACAGTGTCTCTCTGGAGACTAAGGTCTGCCTGATACAGGCCATGGTTTTTGCAATCACTTGTTATGCATCAGAGAGTTGGACAATGACTAGGGAGGCTAGAAGGAGAATTGACACCTTTGAGCTGTGGTGCTGGAGAAGAGTATTGAATGTACCATGGACTGCCAAGAAAACAAACAGATTCATCGTAGAGAGGATTAAACCAGGCTGCCCCTTGTAGGCAAGGATTCTGGGGCTTCGTCTGACATACTTTGGACATGTTATAAGGAGAGACAGGTCTTTGGAGAGGGACATCATGCTGGAAGAGTGGAGGGACAGCGCAGGAGGGGAAGACCCTCTATGAGATGGATTGATTCAGTGTCTGGGGTACTCGGGATGGGTTTGTCAGAGGCAATGAGATTGGCACAGGATAGAGCATGGTTTAGGGCTGTTGTACATAGGGTCGCTATGAGTCGCAAACAACTCGACGGCACATAACAACAAATGTATTCCTCTTTGTAAGACTAAGTCAGGAAATGGAAAAAGCAGTACTTGCCCTGCTTGAACCTGTTAGCCATGGTCTGGGCATGTGCAAATAATGCAGCCAAGACTTCTAGTTCTTCAATCCATAAAACTGCAGCAAATGTATGCAAAACCCCTGGGACAGGGCTGCTGGAGGATTAACACATGTAATTCAATCTCGCTGTGATTCCTTCCTTAGTCACATGATCCATTCAGCACCCTGCTTCTGCTGAACCCACATTGTTACAGGCGTGTCTTCGTGAGCCCATCCCTTCCAGCCTCCTGTGCGGCTTGTATTCTCAGCGTTTTTGATCTCTGCTTTCATGCCTCTGTGGACACATCTATGCCACTGCAGCCACTAACTGCTTCTGTGTTACTAGGGTCACTTTCATGCTCCTTCATGAAAGCTACTGCACTGTCTGCTTCCACCTCAGCAGAGGTGGGTACCCAATAAATGTCAAATTTAATCAATTCATGTTTTTCTCTTTTCCTCATTTCCCTAAAATGTAGACAGGGTTACTGGGAGGAAAAAAAAAAAAAAGAGGAATGTGGTAGATTTCATTAATGCCCAAATACAGGTTGCCTTGCTCATTGAGAAGATAGATTTGCTCTTCTGTTAATGTCTTAATGGCCTGGCCAAGAGAACGGCCTTGACTAAAGATATGGGAATATTCTTCAGAAAAAAAAAAAAGAATAAAGAGGAACACAGATTGTTAGTGCAAAGGATTAACGAACTGCACAGACTTCAGTGTCCACAGCCCTCAGGCCAGAATAAGATGACCCCCAGCTATCCCTGCCGCCTGCTCTGGAAGGCACACATAAAGAGGGCAGTATCTGACTAGTGATAAAACTCAAGAGGCAGGAAGGACTAGGAAAGACGGACAAATGGAAATGGGAAACACTGGTATGAAGTGGGGAGAGTGCTGTTATAAGGGAGCTCATAATCAATGTCACAAAATAAAAAGTGTATCAATTATAGAACAGCAAATTCATTTGCTTATCCATTTTCAGTCAAACTACAAGTTAAAACCCCCCAAACCAACTAAACAATGAAGCTAAGAGATAGGAGCAGAAGTGAAAGATGCAACTTTCAAGCAGAACTTCTGATGTGTGCTCCTTGATTTGTGCCCAAGACCAGCAGTTTTCTGGATGTTCTACATGGAGGGCAATACAAGGAAGAAGGAAACCACTGCTATCATAAAGCAGCTGAGAGGTTGAGGCTACTGATTACCAGGGCTGATGAGATTCTTTGTCAGTGCTGTTGTAGCACCAGCAGTTTAATATCCCAGGATCCAGCCACCTCTACCCCAGGCAAATCAAGATGTGGGTTATGACCACTGTATAGCTCACCCTAAGCTGACACAGGAAGGAAGAAGGAAAGACAGACTAAGATCCTAGATCCTAAGATCCATTAAGTCTGGCCTGGACAGGAGACGGGAACAAAAGCAGTTTTAACCAAGCCAGTTCAATCTCCTGTTATTTATGACCATGAAACCAATTTTCCAAGTGAGGAAATAAAAGATTGAAGAGACAAAGTATTCTCACTGAAGATCACACAGTTGCTGGTGGGGATTGGAGCCCAGCATGTCTCACCTCATGTCGGTCTTCTAACTTGCACACAGCTGTCCATCCTACCTTCAAAAAAACCCACTCCCACAAACTAAAATGCAAAAACAATAGGAAAATCAGCAATCCCAGGAAAGGAATGGAAGAAAATTATAAGAAAGGTGTCAGGGCAGAAACCAGCTGGAAACTGAGCAAGGAAACTCTGACCTTCCTGGTAGCTAAGACAGAGACAACTCTGTTCTCAATGGAGAAGACCAGGAAGTGTCCCACCCAGTTCAACAGGACAGTCCGAGGAAGGCTAGGGGGCTGGCCACATAGTTCACTCCAGGGGTGCGGGTAATCCTGTGCCAAAGCACTCTGGGAAAATGAGCTCTGTGAAAGACAGAGGCATTTTAAAACTCCCTGATTTTAAAATGGGGTCTCAGACAAAGCCTCCCTCCACTCCTGCAAACCCCCAGGTGCATCAGCTGAAGGGAGTTCTAGTAAAACCCCTATGGGAGCCCCAAGATGCCACTAGTGTAGTGGCTTTTGATTATGTAATTTAATAAAAAGACATGGCTTATGGGCAGTAGTGAATCTAGGTTTTAACTACACTGTCTTGTGACAGCATGCTTACTGATATGATTCTCCACAAAAATCCAAATTTCCCAGGAAGGGCCGTCATGGTGTCTGCCCTGCACTCCTATAACCTGCAGGGAGCTGGCCTTGGGCAGTGTACATACTCAGAAACCCCTGCATTTCTGCTGCTCCCCAAGGAGCTCATGGCAGATGGCCCTAGCCCCATTCTCCACTACCTTGTGCTGGTACCTGACTGGATGTTTGCTTAAGGAATGAATGTTGAGTCACTCCAATATGGTGGACTTTGAGCAGAGGCAAGAGGTTCATGGGGTCCATCCTCTCCACAAGTTCCTCTGGAGCTCCCTGCCCCCTTAGTTACTCTGAAAGCCCAAGGAGAGTTCAGCTGCTTTGCCTTTTAACCAGAACTGAGTTAAACAGTTTTGAACTGATGTGCATTGAACAAGGTATGCACAGGCTTAATTGTGTTTACTTGCTAAACAGTGGGGAGCCTCTTGTATGAGTTTCACTACACCACCGACGTGATAAGGGACAGGTGAAACAGTGCACTGTAGATTGGCAGGAAGGCACAATTGGATCCATATGCACTTGGTTAACTGTGTAGTAGAACTCTACTTGTAATCAATACATTTAGAGACCATTCACCTAGTAAGACTAGGTAGGTATCTTGAGCCTAACATAACGGCTGCTTAGGCCAAGGCCTGAATTCCGAGAGTATTTATCTAGACCTTAGCATGCAGAGAACTGGGGACACTGGGAAGGGATTAGGAGTCCTAATGTTCAAAATGAGCCACTGCTTAAATACACATGTAACAACATGATCAATGCAAGAGACAGGGCCACGCTTACAGGTGCACAGGAGGGTTTGAAAACAGCGGATTTCTCAGGTTATTATGATAAATTTCCAGCAGGTGGCAGCCGAGTGTCTTGAGAAAGGAATACTTCTCCCCTAGCTGTAGAGCATATATAAATGGTGGTGAAAAAGCTTAGCTTACAGTGTGTGTGTGTACTGGCAGGGGGTAAGGGGGAGGAGAACAGGTAATGGAATAAGGAGAAGGGACTGGGAAGGGACCAAGAAGGCAATGAGACGTGGCAGAGACTGAAGAGTCACAATGCAATGGTAGCATTTGCAATGGTACCCCTACCTAAAGGCACTGGTCGTCTAGAGGCCTGGCAAGAGCTCCAGTTGTGGAGTTGTGGCACTTGTGTTCTCAGCCTTACTGGTTGCTTTAGATACTTTGTTGTTGTTCTGTGCTGTCATGTCAGAACCAACGCATAGCTGACGCTCCAGAGGGTTTTCAGTGGCAGCTGATCGCACAAGAGGAGACTGCCCATCCTTCTCCCATGGAAAAGCTGGTGGATTCAAACTGAGTGCCTCTGGGATTAAAGTGCAGCTTATGAATCCAAAATTAAACAGAAATGAAGATTTGAAATGGAGTGGTTTGATAGGCCAGTTGAGAAAGTCTAAGTTGGGCAGCATCCCCTGCGCACAGTGAATTAAGAGCACAGCCACCGTGGGAAAGGCGCCTCAGTAACCCTGGTGGGAGTCACATATGAATAGTCTAACTCATAAACTTCCCAGAGGCAAACTACTTTCACAATGAAGATAATCAGTACATGTTTGCTGAAGTAAATATTAAAAGGAGTATCTTCCTAAACTTTGTGCCCAGTCCATCACTGAGCTTTCATGAGAACAAACTGACCACAAGGGTTACCACCACAGTGACACATGGATGTAGACATACACAGAAGCAGCGTGGGAAGTGGGTATGACATGGGAGCAGGTATGGGAATAGTGTGGGAAGAGGTCTAATGCCAACTGACAGCTGAGTAGTTCCCCAATTTGACGTAGACTAGGGTGGAACGGTACATCAAAAAGAATGGTCATAACTGGAGCCGCTGGAGGACAGACAGATCAAGGGCATTACTCTTTCACAGATTTGATAAAAGAGATTATTGAATGACTTAGGCGTTCCAGTTACAACCAACTCCTTAAAAATACCATCTATGAACCGTCTGAACAGACTGGTTCAGTACTTTCAATGTACTAGGTCCTTTTGGTGGGTAAGAACATGCTCTTTGATGGCAGATGTAAAGACTTCGAGTCTTGATTCTGCCATTCAGTGCTATGTGGGGTTCAAATCTCAATCTTAATCTCTATCAGCTATGAGGTGTTGGTCACCACACTTAACTCTGTGTTATCAGACTCATAAGATACTAGAATTACCTGTGTCAGAGTTGTGCTGAGGATGGAATGAGATGAATGAAGTGCTTACAATGGTGTCTGACACATAATAAGCCCTCTTTCATAGTTATTGTTATATTTAATCATCCCAACTACCTATCATTCTAAGGAATTCAGTTACTTCTTTTCAGAATCGACATACATGGACAAAGCAGTGAAAAAATCAAACCATGAATTGTATTGTAATGGACAAACCTGTGGTAAAAGACCCTTTTCACAATGTCAAAAAGCAAAGCTAGTATTTTGAGGACTAAGGTGCATCTGATCCAAGTCATGTTATTTTTCAATCTCTGTATACAAAAGCTGGACAATAACTTAAGGAGAACTGAAGCCCTTGAATTATAGAGTTGGCAAAGAATACTGACAATACCATGACTTCCAGAAAATTGAACAAAATCCATCTTAGAAGAAGTGCAGCCTAGAGGAGAGATGGTGAGACTGCCTGGTGTTCCTGGGACATGCTGTCAAGAGCAACCAGTTGTGCTTGGCAAACTAGAGGGTCAGTGAAAAAAAGAAAGCAGCTCAATGGGATGGACTGGCACAGTTACTCAACAATGGGCTCACACACAGCCACGGTTCTGAGGATGAGGTGGAGCTCAGGATTGTTTCATTTTCTTACATGTAGACAGGATGTCTGCCTATGAATCAGAACCAACTCAACAGCTACTAATAACAACAACAATCATTCCTAGACTCTTTCTTCTAGATGAGAGAACTAACTTTTAGAGAAGTTAAGCAGCTTGGTCACAGGGTGGTGAGTTTAAGGCATGGCTGGTCAGGTCTAAAGTCTATATGATATGACATGGGCTCCAAAAAGAAGAAAAGGGTGCATTCCAGAAAGCAACAGAGATTCACAAACATTTCAGATCAGTTTTCTAAAGTGTCTGCCATAGATCATTAATCATCAGGATGTTAACAGATGGTTCATGAAGAGAAAACTAAAGAGCAATGGCCAAGCAAGTATGAGATGCTAGGTTACATAGATAGGTGTCTCCCAGGCAGGACTTCTCTGACCTTTGAAGGTGGCTCTGTAGGATGTGATGTTCAGGAGCAACAGTCTTCAGATCAAAAGGGTTGTCACTCACACAGCTTTTCTCCACCTAACAGCTAAGAATGCCTAGGGTTCTTTGCGGAATAGTCAGGGTTACCTTCCTCTGCAAAACCATCTAGCATTAAGAATCCACCTCCCCTCCCACCTGCTGCATTCCTGCAGGCTGTGATTCGAATGGCATTTACCAGGGGCAATGGGATTTGTGGTTTTATAGCTCCTGTGACAGTGGCCCCAAGTCTGATTTGTCCTTGATGAGTCGTCTCTGGCCAGTTCTTCTGCCCTATGGGGGACTTTTGGCCTGATGCTGTCCTCCTCAGTCCTCAATACCAGCACAGATGCTCTGTCCACAGCTGTGCACCTGCATCTAGTCCACTCTCCGGTCATCCTGAGCCAGAGCTCTTTCCCAAAGGTTTCCCCTTCCAGCCTAGTCCCTGAAGTCTCCTGGGGAACTGGAAATTACAGAGATGCTCACAGGTCCTGCCTCTCCCCGTGTGGTGCCTGGCATGGAAGGGCTGCTCCCCTGGGAGGCAGCCTCTCTTCCCGACCGTCAGACAGAGCATGAGGGACAACTCCTGGAAATGCCAAAAAGGCAACAAGTCATCCTAAGGATCAACAATGGTAAGACGTCAGTTTGGCTCCCATTTTGTTTTTTCTGGGTTTTGTTTGTGTTAAATATGGCAGAGTAAGAGAAAGAGGGCCTAACCCTAAAGGCTCAAGGGAAGAACACTCTTTCCACCAAAAACTTACTGCCTGAGGTTGAAGGAAATTCTGGAAAACATTTGCATCTTGTTCTAAAGGAAACAAAAGAATGCACTGCTGTTACTTAGTGTCATATGCCAGTCTGAGAAGATGAGCAGACTAAAAAAAGGTGCTTTAAGTCTCTGGTGGTGTAGAGAATGGTCAGGGGCTACTGGCTGAGACAGACAGCTGGGAGTCGGTCCAGGGAGAGCTGAGATGTAAGAAGAAAAGGAATAAACTTTCTTTGAGAACGTGGAGGAAGCTAAGAAGCCAATAGAAATAGAAAGAATACAGAGGCAAAGAGTAATACAGAAGGATCTCACATGAATAGCCTTCATGTTTTTATTATAGTGCAGGATGGGACCTCAAGGTGGGCCAGGGTGGGCAGGGCAGCAGGTCCCCCAGGGGAGGTATTCAAAGTCCACTGATTAGATGTGGGATGGTCTGCAGCACAGAATGAGGTGGAGGATTCTCTCCTGGGTCGTGGGCCAGAAAAGGGAGTGTGTCATGTGGACATAAGGATGAGAGGGTTCTGGGTTCAAGGGGGTCAGGGAATGGTCAGTATAGGGCCTCTGGAGCCAGTGAGCCTGGGAGAAATCCCAGTGGTGCCACTTGGTAGTTGTGTCCCCTGGACAAGTTACTTGACATCTAGGTGTTTTAAAAAGAAATACCTCTTCTCAGAGCTGTGCAGACTGAATGAACTTTACATATGCAAAGGATTTAAAATACTTAGGAGGAATACTAGCAGTGCTATGATTAAAGCATTCAACTGCTAATCAAAAGGCTGGAGGTTCAAACCCAGCAACTCCTTAAAGGGAGAAAGACGAGGCCGTATGCTGTTGTAATGATTTACAGCTGGGAAAACCCATGGGGCAATTCTAGTTCATCCTCCAAGTTTACTGGGAGTCAGAATCACGTAGGTGGCAATGGGTAAGGTGGAATACCTGTCAGCATTAGCCACGGTTATTGAAACAGACGACCCCAGGATAGTGAACACGGAGCGGCTGAAGGCTGTAGGAAAATTATGCTTTGTTGTCCAAGAACACAAACTCAGCCATGAAATCTTGGGGGAAAGGAACTAGGAAACAGAGCAGAAGCATGCGTGGGGGTGGGCCAGGTGAGTGGACCTGAAAGAACGTAAAGATGAAGAGATTCCTATCGGAGAACTTTAGGGACGGGGTGTGAGTGAGCCCACAGGACAACTGTGGGGACAGGTCGGGGAGGGAGGGACCTTGGCGGGGGTTGTGGGAATAGAAACAGCAGGGGTAAGCCTGTTGCAGCAGGAGCACTCCAAAGAATTTGACAGGCAAATGTGATTTTAAGAGTCAAGCCCGATCAATTTTGCAGATAAAAAACTTAAGTACAAAGAAACCACTTCTGTGTATCTAGGTTTGGAGGAAAGCTTGGATTAGTATAATGAGAAAGCTGAGTCACAGGTGGTAAATAAAAGAAGTCTGGAGTTGCCCAGGGAGATGAGATGGAGGAAGCCAAGGACGATGATGATTTCCATAGTGCAACGGAAGGAGAAGGGGCACCCTTGCTGCCAAAAGCGGGGCTGTACTAGATTGGAGTGGTGCGACCATATCCAGTCAAGAGAATTCTGAGGGACCAGGAGACACCCATCATCTCCTGCCTCAACCAGCATCAGCTTCTGGCTGACCACGAAGGAGTCCCAAGATGAGAACCACTATTTCCAAAGTCTTAAAGCTTTCTCACGGCATTTCCTGAGCACCCACAAACACTAGGTAATTTCTGAGGTGAAAGAATTGGCAATTTATGTAAATTTCCACTATGAACTTCAGGGAGCAGCAAAATTTTATTTCAAGACCATTTTGTAATAAAGAAGAGCTTGTTGGCATGCTGGCCCACGATCGTTCATTAATCTTTCAACAAATGTTTACTGAGGGCATCAAGTGCCAGGCACTGTTCTCCAGGGAAGTGCTGGGCATGGGGGTGGGAGGCAAAAATCCCATCCTCATTTGGAAGGCCTCCTGCTGGGGGGAGGCAAGCAAGTACAAGGAGAGAAGGCACACGGTGCCAAGGCTTCGGAGACAATTCAGGAGTGGGATGGGGTCTTGAGGGATGAGGGCACTTAGAAAGGGGCTCAGGGTCGAGGTGTGAGGAGGGAGAGGACAGGAGCAGTCCAGGCAGATGAGAGCCAGTCCAACCAGCGGGCTTTGGGGGAGCTGCTGGTGTGTGAGAAAGAACAAGTGGACTGAGGGATATGCGGGTGGGCATCATGAGGACAGTGGCTTGGGGTGAAATGGGAAGTGACATAATCCCAGCCAGGAATGAATAGGATCACTCTGACTGCTGTGGTGAAAAGAGTGGCCATGTGGAGGTGTGCACATGTATATTCATGTGATCAGTGGGATGGGGATGTGAGCTTGTATGTTGATGAGGAGGGTAGGGAGACCAGTTAGAAAATGACAGTGATCACCCAGTGGGCAGAAGATGTGGCTCAATCCACAGTAGTGAGTGGAGCTCAGAAGATGGCTGAGTTCTAGATCTATTTTCAGGCAGACTGTGCTGATGGATTGAATGTGAGGCGTTAAGAAGACGGGACAGAAAGACCCACGGCTGTGGTGAGAGGAGTGGTTAAAGTGGAAGACAAGAACTTGTTGGAACCTGAATATACCCCTAAGACACTGCCAGTGGGATTTCCTGACTGATGAGACGTAAAGAGAGATCAGGTCTCTAAACCACAAACATGTGTAGGGCGTGAAAATGCAAACTGAGCTCCACTTGCCCACGTGGCTGGCGGAAGGATGTCTTTTTGCCTTCTTTTGTTGTTCTGGGGAGGTATCACTACTTCGGGATATGTCAAGTGTGAGATGCCCATGGTTTAAGTTACATACAGCACCCACTGCTGAGTGGAGATAGATGAAGCTGGGCAGATACTGGACGAGCCTGTGGAATGCTATCTCAGTAACTGCTGCTCACTTCTGTTGTTGTCTGCTGGTGGGCTGGAACCAAGCTGTGGGTGACCGGCCCTCTAGTGCGTTTTCAGATGCAGTAAAATCACATGAGAGGAGACTGTCCATCCTCCTAGGGAGCAGCTAGTGGATTCGAACTACAAGCCTTTGGGTTTGTAACGCAGCTTCTTTCCACAATCCACTTCTTAGTGATTGTCAATCATGTGCCCAGGACAATGCTGGGCCCTTACACACCTCATTTAGTGATCACAGCCACCTTTGGGGAGGTACTATTATCAGCATCATATAGAAGATGACACTGAGGCTTAGAGGAGCGAAGAGACAATTTCAGACCACATGGCTGGTAACAGCTAGAATGGGCCTGTAGCTCAGAAATGCCTGACTCCAAAGCCAAGACTACACACACTTTATTGCTTCAATGACTCAGCAAATAAAAGCAAAAACTGTCCCAAGCAGGAGAAAGGGGGAAAGGTAGGCTCATACCCGTCCCTCCCCCCTCCTTCAGGCCAAGGATGCCAAAAGCAGTAACAAGAACACAATCAACCAGAGCACTGGGCGAGCTCGAGGCTAACGAGATGGTTCTTTCTGTGTGACAACATCCTTTCCACATGGTATGTGCCCACTTGCCTGCCCTGCAAGCACAGTCTGTGGGACAGAATTTAACCTCTTCTGGAGGCCTCAGGGTCTTCAGCACCCCAGATATAATCCTCACAGAACTGAAATATAACTGACTTGTTTTCTCTCCTCTGTCTCTATCCTACAAGAGAAATAAAAATAAGCAAATAAATAAATAAAAATCAGTGCTTTCAGTTTCATTTCTCTGAGCCTTGTTACAGCAAGTGAGAGCTTCTCATATAAGCACCTGACGGACATGCCTGGGCTGCACAGCTCAAGACAAATGAGTTCAAGCTGAATGCTTCTGGGATGGCACTCAGTGTAGGAATCATAAAAGAAAATCACAGCACAACTGTAGCGGCAGAAATCACACACCAAGCTTTTATTTTGTGTCAGAAACTGTTGTTTCATTGAGTTTGCAAAGGGAGATACAAGTACATCAGAGAGATTATGTAAACTGCCTGAAATTCCTCAAGTCACAGTTGGCAAAACCAGGATTTCAATCTCTAGTCTTGTCTGACTCTAATGCATTACTACAGGTGAAGGGGTACCATTGTTTTTTAATTAAAAAAAAAACACACACAGAGAAAGAAAAGAACCCCAAACTTCTTCTAAATCAACAGATAGGCAAATACTCCAAAATAAGTAGAAAATATGATAAGTAGTTCACAATGATGCACAAAACCTTGTAATAATATGCAAACATGTTCAACTTCACTCAGATCAGGATGTAACAAATGCAAGGATATGTCACTTTCACTGTCCAGATTAACAAAGAAGATGCTGTAGAGACAATAATGCAGGATTAGTCAAGGTGCAGTGAAGAGGTATGAGAACACACTACAAACTAGAATACAAACAGGTAAGAATGCTTTAAGAGAGATTTGAAAGATTACATCCAAGAAAAGCCTATGGAGAAATTGTACTCTGTCATTTTGGAGTTAAAGTCAGCAGGATGGCATCCAACAACAGAACACCAAAACTTCCATATATCTTCATACTTCACTGACACAGTAAATTTATGTGCAAGTTTTATATTAAGCATATTACCTGTTTTGCAATAGCTACTTAATACATCAATGACTATACAGGCATTCTCTTGCAGCACTATAACAGTGAATAATCAAACATATCTAAATTCCAGCCAAAGAGGACTAGTTAAATAAATTATGGGTTCATATGTAAAACGAGTTATTATAGACTATAAAATTGTACTTATTTTTTTTCAAAAAATGGGCAGTACTCTTGAAAATGTTTAGTAAAAAGATATACAATTATATATATATATATTCTCAAAATTCCACTCTCCTTAATATATTTATGGGGGAGGGGAAGAAATTTCACGAGGATATTAAGATTACAGTCGTCATTTCTGTTTTATCATTACACCAAATCATTGCTATGGAGTCTATTCTGATCATGATGACTCATGGGTTTCCAAGGTTGTAAATCTTAAAGGGAGCAAACTGCCTCATCTTTCTCTCTCAGAGAAGCAAGTGGACTTGAATGATTTACCTTTCAACTGACAGCCCACCACATAAACCCTATGCTACTAGGCCTCTTTTCATCATTATAGTTGTTATTATGTGCTGTCAAGTCATCTGTGACCCATAGTGATCCTATGTACAGCAGCTCTGAACCCTGTCCTGTTCTGAGGCAGTCTCACACCAGCTCCCATTGTCCCAGTTACTGTATCAATCCATCTCATCTGGGGTCTTCCTCTCCTGTGCTATCCATTCACACTTTTTGAGCATGATGTTCTTTTCCAAGGACCAGTCCTGCCTGGCCATGTGCCCACAGTATGCGAGACAGAGCTTCAAAATCCTAGCCTCCAAGGAGAAACTTGGTTTCACTCTCTCCAAGACACATCTATTTGTTTTTTTGGCAGTCCATGATATGTTCAAGACTCTTTCCAGCAACACAACTAGAAGGCATCAGTTCTGCCATCCTCAGTTATTATCCAGCTCTCTGATGCATAGCAAGTAATTGCGAAGACCATGGCCTGGATCAGGCACACTAGCCAGCCTCTAGACTGATAGTGTTGCTTCTTAGTACTCTGGAGAGGTTCCTGACAGCAGATTTTCCCAGTGTAATTCGTCTTTTAATTTCCTCACTGCTGGTGCCAAAAGTGTTAATTGTGGAGCCAAAAACACAGTAACTGTTAACAACCTCAATCTCTTCTCCATCTAATATGATGCTGCAAATTGGCTGAGTAGTGAGAATCTTTGTCTTCTTGATGTTGAACTTAAATCCATATTGAAGATTACCCTCCTTGACTTTCTTTAGCAAGTGCTTCAGGTTATCCTCAATTCCAGCAAGCAAGATTGTGTCATCTGCCTACGCTCTATTTCTCTACGTTGTTGTTGTTGACTGCCTTCAAGTTGAGCATGACTCATAGCGACCCTATGAACAAAAGGCCTGAAGCCCCTCTACAACTATCAACATTTATCAAAGTTCATAGAGTTTCCAGAGGTATGTTATTTAGGAAGTGAATGCCATTCCTGTTCCCCTGTTTCTCCTATAAAATATTAATTATTTCTAGCAAACATTTAATAAACAAAAAACACTTGTAGGTCAACGAAAATGTTAACAACAGTGGTCTTTGAGAGAATATGAATTGATTTTTATCTTTCAGTTTTTCATTGGCTTCAAACTTTTTCTAAGAGCACAGATTATTTTTGGATAACCCAAATAAGCAAAACTACAAACTTTACTATTAAGTATTCAAATTTGGTGTAGCCATAACAATATCATAAAAGAAACTTAACTACTCACAAGGTATGCATACCAAAAGTTTCTGAGGACAGAGAGATCTTCAAACTACAAGCTGTATGAGATTTAAAGTTCTGAAAAATTTTCAATACAAAAAAGTGTGGAGGAATTAGAGACCTACTGACCATACACATTAACTACCAAACTAAAATCCAGCAACTGATGTATTAGTGTTACTTCCACTCACAACACTATTCTTTTTCAGGTGCTGTTGTAGATTGAACTGTGTCCCCTCAAAAGATGCTTTGGTAGGTTGGGGTCTAACCTCAGTGCCTGTGAATCTGATCTTGCTTGGAAAACAGGATCTTTGAAGCTGGTATCACCATGAGGACATACCTGAGTTGGTTAGACCCTGATGAGTGCTGTATTTATAAAAGAGAAGAGACACAAGGACAACATTCCTGCAAGACGGAAGTAGAGACTGGGGCAATACACCTACACGGCAGGGCCTTTCCTTCAAGTCTTCAGCGAGAACATGGTCCTGCTGATGCCTTGATTTTTGGCCTTTAGCTTCAAGGGAGAAATGTGGACAACCTCCACCTGTGTGTTTTATAGCCTCAAAAAACCCATGGAAAAGTCGTTATGAGTTAGTTCCAACTCAAATGCAATAAGAGCATTTTAGGGGAGCTCTGGTGGCCTAGTCCATAGGGAGCTGCACTCCTAACTCAAAGGCAATGACTCTCCAGTGGTTCAAACGTGCTGAGGGGGCAGTTAGGAGTCCATTACTACTGGATGACACTGAATTGAGCTGTGCCTTCAGAACACGTGTAATAAGCATCTGTTTTGTTTTTTTAACTTTTTCTTAGGACTTAAATGGAAGTAAATGCCTATTCTTTTAAGCTATGAGTTTGTGTACTTCATGATGGCAGGTGTCATGGTTGGTGCAAATGAAGGAGAGCATGGTATGACTGTGCCATCCTCTCAGTGCTGGGAAGAGCACATCAGAGGGGCAGCTGCTCCCTCGTGGGGATTCTTCTGGGCATCAGACCCCATGGCTTTCCTAGTGATCACGACAGGCAGAGGCCCAGGTACAGAGCAGGGAGCCACAGAGGGATCCATTTCACCATTCAACTTGGGCCGAGTTGGCACTTGGGGTACAAGCCTAGGAAGCCCCTTTTTCCTCCTGCCTTGGCCTTTCATGCTGAGAGACGGTGCAAGCAGAGGCCTCAAAACATCCCAGGCATATCTGGTAGAAAGCAGGGAGCCTGGCTTGGCACTTTTTTTCCCCCTGTAAAAATTTACACATGGATATATTTTTAAATGTAGGTACCTGTGGGAGGAGTAAAATAATAGAGACAGCAAAGCTGAAAAGAAGATGACGGTAAGAACTCTATTTCAGACTTTTAAAAAGGATGTATTTTCTGAAAGAGATATCTTATTTCTCTGAACAAATAATGGACACCGTTAAAAAATTCTAACTTCTAATAAACATCCTTATGCAAAAGGATATTCCTAAGAAAAATGAAACCCTTTCTTTTTTATTTCAAGTCTGTCTTAAGGTTTTTTCAGCTACTTTATAAGTAAACACACATGCACACAACCTCTTGTAGTTTAAAAGATTCAATACAAATATTTTTAACACTTCTTTCATTCTTGTGAAATGAAATCTATAAATAACATAACAAACTATGACTTATAATTTCAAAAACAAGCCAAATAATGTTCTGTTATACAAAAGGGGAAAAATGAGATTAGCTAAATGAAAATAAAATCTGTAAACCAACACACAAATGTTTGGGCACAGTTAACAAGAGAAGATACAGAAGACATGAGATACCTATCCTAGATAATTCAGTATATATTAAAAGCAAGAAATAAAGTTTATGGGGGAAAAGGAGACAGATTCTAGGCTCTGATAATTACAAAGCATCTCCATCTACATGGCTGGTTGGCCGGATGCTGGAAAACACTAGGAGCAGGAGGTTGGACAAGCCTATCTCCCCAACACACATTACAAGTTCCCTCCCCAATAAATGCCTCTCTGCCATCATTGTCACAATTGTCACCCTGATAAATTTCTAAGATGTCCCATAGGGGGCAATCTGTTCCCATTCAGAACCTGTGGAACTGTCCACCGGTGGCATGTATGCTCCAAAATTATGCTTTCTACAAAGAGCAAAGAGGCATGCAGGCTTGGAAAGGCGTTTCAAAAGAGGGGGGAAAGGAAAGTCATTATCTTATTGTTTAAATTTATTAATTTCCAGGCATGGTGCCAGGTACCTTTTGTTATTTCCCTACAGGATCTCATCTACTCCTCCTACCAGCCCTGGAAGTTAGTACTATCACCATTCTCATCTTTCAGATAAAGACATTACATTTCTGGAATAACAGGCCCATACCCCTGGTCCCATTTTTGGTAATGTTAAAAGCTTTTGCTGTTGTATTGATTCCAACTCACAGTAACCCCACGTGTTAGGGAGCAGAATTGCTCCACAGGATTTCCTTTTTTAACAGTTATATCTTGGAGAGGGTGCAGCCGGAGTGCTCTTTGGAGGCAAGGATGATGAGGCTTCGCCTCACATACTTTGGACACTTTGCTAGAAGGTGCTGTTCCTTGCAGAGGGACATGATGCTAGTAAGAGTGGAGGGCTGTCAAAAGAAAGGAAGACCCTCAACCAGGTGGACTGACACGGTGACAGCTGCAAGGGCTCCATTGTGTTAGGAAGTGAGAAGATGGCACAGGTTAAGACAGGGTCCAGATCTGTTGCCCACAGGGTCACTATGAGTCATACTCGACTCAAGGACACTCAGGAACAACAACAATCTTTAAAGAAGCATCTCATGTGGATCTTCTGCAGTGGCACTGGGTTGTTCTGAATTGCAAACCTTTTGGTAGATAGCTGAACACAACCATTTCACCATGCAGGGTTGGTAACAACAGAACTGGATCTTAGCAGTGTTCTTCCTTTTGCCTCAGCTGTTCCCTCTCCACATACCTGGGCTCACACATTGGGATCAGATGCCTCACTTTGCTGCTTACATCTCTATGAGAGACTAGGATGAATGCTACGTAAGAAACAACTCACAAAGGGAAAGATGGGTGAACGCCAGCTTCTCAGTCCACAGAAGTCCTCTACTGGGACTCCAGCTGGTGGAGTCCAGCAGTCCTTGAGCTTAATAAGAAGCAAAGGCATTTGGGTGAAGCTGTGAACTTTCCCTGGAGTGCTGAGAAGCCTGGTCTGAGGTGCCAGAGGTCAAGCAGGGCAGTCAACGCAGGTGGGGCCCTGAGGACCACATCCTGCCCCAAGATGCTCACTTCTCCATAGTTTGTACTCCACAAGGTAACAGGCATCAGAAGGGCTGGGGTTAATGTGACCACACAATTTGAATGGATGAAGAGAGTGAGAAGGGCTTGTTATCAAAACGTAAAGAATCATTCTGAGTAATACTCAGTAAAAATCACCAGAGCTTCATGACACACCTGCTTCTGCTCATTCAGCCTTCAGGAGAACCGTTAGGTGCTGTGGAGTCAAGTACAACTCATAGCAACCCTATAAACAACTACTATGAACCTTGCCCTATAGTCACTTTGTCAGTCCATCTTGTTGAGGGTCTTTATCTCTTTCTCTAACCCTGCACCTTTCTGCGTATGATGTCCTTTTCCCTCCTAACAACATACCCAAGGTATTATGAGATGAAGTTTCGTAATTCTTACCTCTAAGGAGCACCCTGGTTGCATTTCTCCAAGACATACTTGTTTATTCTTTTGGCAGTCCATAGGATATTCAGTGCTCTTCTCCAACACCATAGTAAATACATCCATTCTTTTGGCATCAATGACAGAAGAATTCATTGTCCAACTTTCAGATGCATAGCAAGTAACTGAGAAGATCATAGCTTGAATCTGATGTATCTCAGTCTTTAAACTGGTATGACTGCTCCTGAGCACTTTGGAGTGGTCCTTGACAACAGATTTTCCTAATGTAACATGCTTTTTGATTTCTGGACTCCTGGTACTAAGGGTGTTGATTGTGGATCCAAGCAAGATGAAATAGTTTACAACTTCAATCTTTTCTTCATTTATCATGATGTTGTCTATTGGCCTACTGGTAAGGACTTTTGCTTTCTTGATACTGAAATATAATCCATACTGAAAGCCATAGTCTTTGACCTTCTGTAGCAAGTGCTTCCAGTAAACAAGGTTGTGTCATCTGCATAACGCAGGTTGTTGAGGAGTCTTCCTCTGATCCTAACGTCACAGTCTTCTTCAAAAAGTCCAGCTTCTTAAATGATTTGTTCAGAACACAAATTGAATAGGCATGGAGAAAGAATAGAGCCCTGATGCACACCTTATTTTTTTTTTTAATAAAGCTTTTATTTTAAACTGGTTTGCTTACAAAGCTCACATGATAACTTTTTGGATTTAAAATGGTCTGTTTGCACAACAGCTTCTTGGTCTAGGTTTTGCATGAGCACAATGAAGGGCTCTAGGATTCTCCTCAATGCCAGCCATTCTAAAAATGGCACTAGCATGGAGAAGCCAAAACAAATGGAAGGAATACTGCAGTAAAAGTGGTGAACAGAAGATTTTAAACAGCAGCTCGAAAAGACAAAGCCAAGTATTATAATGAAATATGCAAAGAACTGGGGTTAGAGAATTTGCTCAGCATTTCTCAAGCCGAAAGAACTGAAAAACAAATTTAAGCCTTAAGTTGCAACACTGAAGGATGCTATGGGTAATAACTTGAACAAACCATAGAGCATCAAAAGAAAATGGAAGAAATACATAAGAGTCACTGAACCAAAAAGAATTGGCTGACACAGAACAATTTCAGGAAGTAACATACGCTCAAGAACCAATGGTAATGAAGGAAGAAATTCAAGCTGCAATGAAGGCATTAGCAAAAAAAAAATAAGGCACCAGGAATTGATGGGATATTAATTGATATGTTTGTTGTTTGTTTCAACAAACAGATGCAGCCTCTGACATGTTCACCAATCTGTGCCAGGAAATTTGGAAGACAGCTACTAGACCAAATGACTGAAAGAGATCTGTATTTATATCTATTTCCCAGAAGGGTAACCCAACAGAATGTGGACTTATCAAACAATATCATATGCAAGTAAAACTTGCTGAAGATCATCTAAGCATGACTAGAAGAATACACATACAGAGAACTTCTAGAAGTTCAAGGTGGATTTAGAAAAGGCTGGATATCATTGCTGATCTCAGATGGATCTTGGCAGAAAGCAGAGAAGACCAGAAAAAACCATCTATTTGTGGGTTTTGACTATACAAAAGCACTTGCCTGTATAGATTATAACAAATGCTGGCTAACATTGAGAAGAAAGGATACTATTACTTTCATTTTACAGAAGTAAAGTTGATGAGAGGTGACTTTATCAAGTTACACAGCTGTGGAGGGGCTGAGCCAACACCCAAGCTTAGGTCAGGCCAGTTCCTTCTACCATTCTCTGATTCACCTTCAAAAGCCCTTCCTGATACACTCATTTCCAGACAATGTCCCACCACCCCAGTTTTTATGGGCAAATATCTATCATAGCCTTCTACCCTCTGGGGATAACCTCTGGGGATATTCTGTGAGACTAATGGCTTCTTGAAGGAGGTGACCCAGTTTTACAATTCTTGGGCACACTCACTCCTTTCTGGCCACAAAACCATGAGTAAGCATTTTAAACAAAAACCCTATTGCATTAGACTTCATGTTCAGGAAAAAGAAATTATTAATAGCCCATATTTGACACTTTGATCTAAATCCACCACTTTGCATGAGTCCCATGGGGCCTGGCAGAGCTGGGAAAATCCTAGTTGTTGGTGATGATGTGAAATTCTCTGCCCAGCAGTCCATTCTGCCCAAACTCTGAAGGGGCTTCATAGAAACTCAGGGTCCGATCTAAGGATTTCTTGCATCAGGGGCTTGTTTTTAGCATGATGCACAAGAGGTTGTGAGACATCAGAGCCTCACAGCCAAGAGCACAGGCTCTGGAAGCAGACTGTTGTTGTTAATCACTGCCAAGTGGATTCTGACTCCATGTGTGCAGAGTACAACTGCTCTGTAGGGTTCTTTCAAGGCTGTGACCTTTCAGAAGCAGATGGCCAGGCCTGTCTTCAGAGATGTCTTTGTGAGGACTCAGCCAGCTTTTCACTTAGGAGCACTTAACCATTTGCACCACACAGGGACTGGCAGCATACAGGATGCATTAAATCTCCCCTGTTACTTACATGTGTGATTCTGGATGAGTGACCCAACTTCTCCTTTAGTGGCTCCCTCACTGGTAAAATGGGATCATGCCAATACCCACCTCATGGGGAGGCTGTGAGCAATAAAGGAGCTGACTCACGCGAGGAGCAGAGAAGAGTGCCTGGCACTGGGTAAGCACTTAGTAAAAGTTGGCTAGCGTTGATACTAACATTAATATTAATCTGGATTGCCATGCTATCTCACAGGGGAGGTCCTGGGGAGTGCCAGCCTGGTGAGAGAGATGAAGAGGTGGGGAAAGGAAACAAAACAGAAGGAGGTCCAAGAGCACCACCTAATAAAGTGAGATCATGCTCCACCCATGCACCTTTGTTCTGGCTGCTACCAGGGGCAGGAGTAGGCCAATGAGGAAATGGGCTCAATAGACCTAAGAAGGGTTTTCTAACAGGCAGAGTTGCCCACAAAGGGGAAGGGCATGCCTGATACATGGGCAGCTGAATGGGGCTATAGGGCTGTCTGGGGGAAAGGAGACAAAGTCCCTTCCTAGGCAGGAAAAGGGCCAGAGGGAACGACCCCAGGCGCTCCTTCCAACTCGACCCTTCTATCATTTTGATAATAAGCAAGTTAGTGTTGATAGCAGGGTGAGGTTGGTCAGCCTGAAGGAAGGAGGATGGCCTTTGGACCAGTTTTTACATTCACAGCCTGGACTTTAATTAATGCTCCTAGTATATCATTTGGTTGTGGTGGAAACAGTGGAAGCAATAACCAGCTAGTGCTCAAGAACCAAGTGTTTCTTGAGAGACCTGTTAGTCTGGCATGAACTGTGTGAACCAGCATGCCTGTCACAAACGCTATTAACGTTGTCTTCGCCTGAAGACTTTAGTTAAAGATCGCGTTAATTACTAATGCCACTGTCATCTGAGTACACACAATGGGGAGCAGATCAGCCACCTCCATGAGCTAAAGATTGGGGGTCATTCCAGTTGAGACCCAACCTTCCCCCAGGCAAAGGTTTCAATGTTGTTTAGTTGCACCAAAGCTATGTCCATATGCGCTGGATGAGGGGATTCCCCCTCCTTATATTGGTTTACTTACAAAATTTGCATACATTGTATCTCACACTATCCTTCATTTGCATTGTGGTTCTCACAATCATTCCTGAATGGGGGAATTTTAAAAAAAATTAATTTGCTTTTTTTCCTCCCGGTGAGCTCTGGTGGCCTACTGGCAAGAAGCTGCACTGCAATCTAAGAGGTGAGCAGTTCAAATCCACCAGATGCTCTGCTGAAGAAGGAGGGACAATCTCCTTCCGTACCAGTCAGATCTGATTTGACGGTACACACACAAAAAATAATAAAAAGTTTAAAAAATTAATATACTTTTTGAGTGCAAGTTTATAAATCATGCTGATTGTTCATACTTGTCTAGGGAAAGGAGTTGGTTAGACAGTATATCTAAGATGAGCCACGCATCATAAGCTATAAAAATTAAAATTATTGGGGGCGGGGGATTAATCATGGGGTTATACAATTTGTTGGGTGGGAGATGACGGAAATTGAAAGAATTTGTTCTTGAAAACAATGTATACAAATTTTGTAAATAAGCAAGTAGAAAATTTTTTTTAAAAAATTAAAATTATTTTTAAAACTAGAAACTATGTTCCCACCACCACCACCAAAAACAAAACAACAAATCATTGGGCTAGACTGAAACTATAGGGAGCTCTAGTGATGTAGTCTGTAGGGAGTTGCACAGCTAACCCAAAGGCAACACCTCTCTGGCGGTTCAGATCCACCAGCAGCTCCTTGGGAGAAGGAAATGATCTCCTGTTGTGTGATTTACAGCCTCGGGAACCCAACAGAGACCCAGCTATGAGTTGGTTCTGATTAGACAGCTAAGAGTGAGTGAATGGTACTGAAACCACAACACATTCAAGAATGGGTTTTCAAGTGTTTCCTGTTAACTTGCTAATGTCGATTTCTACATAAAGTCTCAATTCTGAGAACTCAAAAGCAAGTCAGTGGCTGTAGGTATGAAGAGACTAAGAAAAAACGTTCTAACAGCAATCTTGGGTAATTCTAAGCACTCATTTAATTGTGTGCCATTTGGAAATGTCTGAGAACCACTATCTGGGATGGCTAGGAACTCACTGCATGAGAACAGAGACCATCTCTACTCAGACAAAAATGTACTCAGTCATCCAACGGCTCCAGATGGAATAACTCAGCCTCCCACGCTGCTGGGATCTGCCCACAGCCCTGGCTCCTCTTCCCCCCAACCCCCCATAAACCTCCCAGGCAGGAGACAGGTTCATGTCCTAGCTCACAGTATCCTTCATTCTTCAATGGCTAGTGCTTCTTCCCCATAATCACTCCTTTCTCCTTGACCTTCCTTCTGTTGACTTCTACAGCCCCAATTTAGGCTCAGATTACTCCCTTCTGGCCTACTCACCTTCTCTGTTACCACTGCTCCCAGTTGCTTTTATTCCTATGACCTGACTTCTATCACCAGATGCACTCATAGGTCATTGTCCCCTCTAAAAGTTTTACTAGGTCTTTGAATGCCCTTCCAGCTTCAGAAAGAGAATCAATACTGAGAATCCACTCTGTCCAGGCACTGTGTCCAGAGAAAGAAAGGGATCAGCGTTTCATCTCATAAACCATATAGATATAGACTCTTCACACTGTTGGGCAAAGGAGGATTCTGAGGCTCAGAAAAAGGACCTCCATGACCGGAGTTCTGAAACTTGAGAATGCCAATACACAATACACATGCTATTCATGTGTTCTCTCAGTAAAAGACGGGGAATTCCATGGAACTTGGGATCACATGGCACTGGCCTGCACTCTATCATTTCCTTTGATATTCATCTTCCTATGAAACCTCTTCAATGACCCATTCCCAGGACTCCTCCCAATCTTCAAAAACATATCTTCACTGGCACCTGACATGGCACCAGAGGTTCCTTCCCTGCCAACACCCAAGAAACCGGCAATGCCTTTTTCCATTAGAAACTCTGCATCATCTGGAGAGTTTCATGAAGTGGACCAGAGAGAAACTGATGATACCTGTGGATTCTTGCCCAAAACAGATTTCCAAACACTCTCAGCATCCCCACTAAGCAACAAGCCTGTCCGTTGTAAATGCACAACTTCACCTATGTAGGTATATGAAGATTATTTCACTGTCTTGTTGTCTATATCTGAGACTGTGAATTCTTAAGGTCAGAAAACCACTTTGTATACCGGTTTTTGAGCTTTGCACAGCAAGGCTCTACTAAGGTAAATGCAAAGAGCCTATAGGCCCAACCTACTTCAGCCACAACTCACAATGGGCCTTTGCGTAAGCCAGTCTCCTCTTTTGAGCATCAGTTCCTCATTTACAGCAAGATAGAGTTGACTTAGATGGCCTGTGAAGTCCTGTCTAACTGGAACACACTATGAAAACAAAAGCCAAAAAAAGCACTGGATTCATGTCCTTTCATGACAGTACAGGTAGCGATCACTCAGTGTTGGGCTCAGTAAGATAACCACAATATTGCTCATCTGATTGGCAGAGACCTGCCATTGCAGTGAGTAGGAACTCTGAAGTAAATATTTACTGCTAAGGGGTGTTGTGTATGTGCTGTTGGGAAGTGCCATTGAGTCCATTCTAATTTGGGGAGATGCTATGTACAAGAAGAGAACAAAATACTACTAGGTCCTACAATGGCCTCAAAAATCACTGTTATACTTGAGTCGACTGATGCAATAACTGTGTTGCAATAACTTATCGAGGCTCATTGTCTTTTTTGCCGAGTTTTTACTTTACCAAGTGTAATGTTCTCTTCTAGGGGCTGATCCCTCCTAATAATAGGTCCAGAGAATTTGATATGAAGGCTTGCCATTCTTGCTTCTCAGGAATATTTTGGCTGTATTTCTCCCAAGACAGATTTGTTCATTGTTCTGAAAGTCTAGGGTATAGCCAATATTCTTTGCCAACAAAGTAAGTCAAATGCATCGATTCTTATCTAGTCTTCCTTATTCACTGCTCAGTTTTCACATGCATATAGCTACTGAAAATACTATGGCCTTGGTGAGGCATATTTTAGTCTTCAAAGTCACATCTCTGCTCTTAACATTTAAAAAGACTTCTTGCACCAGACTTACCCAGTGAAATACGTCTTTTGATTTGCTGACGGTTGTTTCCAAGACTGCTGACTGTAGACCTAAGTAAAATGAAAAATCTTAATAACCTCAATCTTTTCTCCATTTATCATGAGGTTGCCTGCTAGTTCAGTTGTGAAGACTTTTATTTTTTTGAAGTTAAGGTGCAATCAATACTAAAGGTCATGGACTTTGATCTACAGTAAATGCTTCAAGTCCTCTTCACTTTTAGCAAGCAAAGTTTTATCATCTACATATTGCAGATGAATGAATCTTCCTTCAATCCTAATTATACATTCTTCTTCATATAGTCCAGCTTCTCATTTTATTTACTTAGTGTACAGACTGACTAAGAACAGAAAAAGGATACAACCTTTTCCTGATTTTTACCCATGTGTGCAGTGTCCCCTGTTCCACACTTGGTTTATATAAACGTTCAGGAAAAAGTGTTCTGGAATTCCTAGTCTTCTTAATGTTATTAGACACAATGTGTTATGATCCACACAGGCAAATCTCTTTTTATAGTCAATAAAACACATGTAAACATCTTTCTGATACCCTCTGCCTTTCAGGAAAGATCCATTTACCATTAACAATGATACACCTTGTTCAATAACCTCTGCTGAATTCAACCTGAATTTCTGGAAGAAATCCCACATACACCCAGCGAATGTATTGCTCTAGTCATTTTGAAATAATCTTCAGCAAGATTTTACTTGCATGCAATATTAATGACATTATTCTATAATTTCCATATTCTATTGGTTCACTTTTCTTTGCAATGGGTGCAAATATAGATCTCTGCTAGTTGGTTGGTCAAATTTCCTGGCATAGATAAAGTGAATGCTTCCAGTGTGGTATTCAACTGTTGAAACATCTCAACTGCTATCCCATCAATTCCTGGTGCCTTGCTTCTTGCCAATATCTTCAGTATGTTGTTATTGTTATTGTGCACCACTGAGTTGGAACCGACCATTCCTGACCCTCCAGCAGATTTTCAGAGGCAGTTATAATATGAGAAGAGACTGCCCATTTTCTCCTGTGGAGCATAGCTTCATACCACTAGGCCACCAGAACTCCCTTTGTATAGCTTTGACTTTTTCCTTTAATAGCATCAGTCCTTAATCATGTACTATCTGTGGCTGAACACTGACTGATTACTATTGGTATAATGATACTATCTAAGTACCCATCTTGATTTGATGTTTCTTGTGTTGTTCAATATTTTCCCCAGAGAATCCTTCAAGAAAGCAACACAAGCACTGAAGTTTTCCTTCAGTTCTTCTAACTTGAGAAATCCTAACTGTGTTCTTTCCATACACATTCAAAGATGATCTCAAGAACAGATTTGATACGTTGCACATTAAGGACCAGAGGTCAGATGGTTGTGGGATGATCTAAAGGGCATCATACATGAAAAAGGCAAAAGGTCATTATAAAAGCAGGAAAGAAAGGACCAAGGGAAATGTCAGAAGAGTCTCTGAAACTTGCTCTTGAAGATAGAGTAGTTAAAATGAATGGAAGAAATGATGGAGCAAAAAAGCTTAACAGAAAAAGGATTTCAAAGGGTGACCACAGAAGATAAAATAAAGTTTTTATTTCTGCAACTAAGTATAATGGACAATGAAAATTATCTTTTTACTTCTCCCTTTGAGAACAGAAGTAAACTCTTCTATATTTATACTTTCTAGCTCCTAATTTAGGCAGTTAGGAACTTTTTCTGATCTGCACTCACTTGCCAATAATTTTGTTCTACATCTAAATGAAGAATGGGAATCAAAGAAGTTCACAGATTGAATGGATGGTTGATTTACAAAGCCCTTCAAATGTGGTTGCAGGCCAAGGCTGGCAACCCCATAATTACATATGGCATGCTCTGTGATGATGTATTTTTTACTAGTTTTTAATAACTCAGTTCTCCTTCTGGGATGAGGAAGGGAATGGAATTTTTTAAAAATAAATCTCAATTTAGTGGCTTTTCAGCCTTCTGTTGCTTGTTGCTGAAAATCTTCTATAAATAAGAGAAGCCCGGCCCTACAATGCACTGTAAACACCCACAGACACTCGGAACCAAATTCTTCCAATTATGACCTTATGACTGTTGCCAAGCTACAGCAAGGACCTACTTGAAAGGCAGCCATCTAGGCCATTTCCTGATTAAGCTGCCCTGTAGCAAGGAATCAAGACCTGCTGCTTTGGCATCATATCTAGTCTCAAATAATTCCTCCGTTTTCTTGAAATTAATCCCTTTCCTTATGACAGAATTACCATTTTAGAGGTAAAGAGAAATCTAATCTCCTGCCTCTGGGTCTATCTACCTGGGTCCAGCATGTTTATAAAAGCCCAGACTGTCACTCAGTAGAGTGAAATCAGGAAGTAGAGCATTCAAAAGTGTGTCTTTATTTGTGTTCAGAAAAAAAATCAAGGTCAAACAAAAATAGGTCACCACGAATACTACCAACATGACATGCGAGTTAGGCTGCAGGCTGGCCTTTGGCTTGCCAACTTCCTCACTCAGAGTCTAGGTCAACTCTGACCAATGCACCGGGCTGAAAGAGCCTTGCAGATGTCCATACACAGAGCGTAGGGAGGTAATGAGGTTCGCATGGACCACTGGGTTTAATGCAGTGCAGTTGGGATGCCCATGCCTGAATGGGCTTGCCCAAGCCCTCTGCATTTGTATGACCCCTTAATCCCTTAGAGAGCCACACGCAGCCACACTTTCTCTGAGAGAGAAATTATTTCCAGCTCCTTGGACACCAAAAAGCACCAAAAGCAGAACTAAAGCAAAATGGGCTCCACTCAGAAACGAATGATCACACTTTTCCCACTCAGATGCTTGTCATTCAGTGTTACCTCCGCTGGGTAAATGCTGTCTGAGCGCAGATGCTCCTCTCAAGCTCATCTAGGTGGCCTTCAAATGACAGTTGGTTATGGTTTCCCAACCCAGGAGCTTAAAATATGCATGCAGAGCCAAATGGTAACAAGTACTACACCAAAAGGGGATTTGTTATGGGCCAAAATAGATGTTAAGTGGTCATTATTTTCCAAACAGAAAGTCATGAAACACATATAAACACATACACAGTTGCTGCTAGTTGCTATCCATTCAATTCTGACTCAAGAAACAAGGGCTGTGACTTACTGAAGCAGAATGCCAATGTGTCTTCCCAGGTACCTCTGCGTGAGTTGAAGCCATTCACCTTTAAGCTAATAACTATCACTTAACTATTTGTACTACCCAGGGGCTCTTCAGAGGGGCAGATTTTTAAAAGAAGGCATGTCCAGCACCAGTGTCCAAATCAGACACAGCAGTCAATTGGGCCACTGGACTTGTGTCAGCCTCTGCGTTTGAGGCAGTGCCACTGTGTGCTTCTCGTTGTTGTTGTTGTTGTTGACTGCCACTAAGTCGAGCATGACTCATAGCAACTCCATGAACAAAAGACCTAATGTCTTTCTACAACTACTGTTGTTCTCCAAGTTCATAGAGTTTGCACAGGCATGTGGTTTAGGAAGTGTGGATGCCACTCCTGCTTCCAAGCAGGCTTCTTACTCAGGTTCAAATCCGCTGACCAAAGATTGGTTTGTTCTCAGACTCTCTGCATTTGCTTCTGTGGGGCACCACTGAATCAGTGGAAGCCTACCTTGAATTCACACATGATTTCAACTGCTAATAATTTCTAAAATGATCTTGCTTACTTTTACCTCCTCCAATTAGAGTGTGAGCTCTCTGAGAACAGAGAAACAATTCCCTCCTCAAATTTTGTTTCTTACTTTCCAGAGGAAGTAGAAAGTGGTGAACTCAATGTAGACGCTCAATAAATATGCACTGAATAAACATGCCAGATCTCTGAGACAGTTTTATATACACAAATATCCTTCAATCTTCACGGCAATGCTGGGCAGTAGAAACTGTACAAGGAGGCACTGAGGCTCTGAAAGGATCCTATTTTATCCAGGACAGTATACCTGTTACAGACCAAATGATATTCACCCAAACATGCTGTACATACTAGTCCCTGTACCTGTGGTTATGACCCCACTTCATAATGGGTTTTCTTTGTTATACTAGCAAAGCATTATAAGTATAGAATCAGTCTTAAGTCAATCTCTTTTGAGATATGAAAGAGCAGACTAAGAAAGCACAGAGAGAAGGAGTGCTACACATCACATGATCACTATGGAATTCAGGAGTAGGAGCTGCAAAGAGACAAGGATTTCCCCCTAGAATGGAGAGAGACAGCCTTCTCCTAGATCTGCTGCTCTGAACGTGGACTGCTCTGGTGGGTTAGTGGTAAGGAACTGCACTGCCAACCCAAAGGCAGGCAGTTTAAATCCATTAACTGCTCGGCAGGAGAAAAATGGACAATCTCCTCCTGTGTGATTTACAAGTCCTGAAGACCCACTGGGGGGTCTGTTAAGAGTTGGTTCTGACTTGTCAGCACATAACAAGAAGAAGGAACCTCCTAAATGGCTGTTGTTGTTATGTGCCCTATGTACAACAGCCCTAAACCCTGCTCTATCCTGTGCCAATCGCACTGTCTCCGACACACCCATCCCGATTACCCCAGTCACTGAATCAATCCACCTCATAGAGGGTCTTCCCCTCCTACGCTGTCCCTCCACCCTACCAACCATGATGTCCCTCTCCAAGGACCTGTCTCTCCTTACAACATGTCCAAAGTACGTCAGATGAAGCCCCAGAATCCTTGCCTCCAAGGAGTAGCCTGGTTTAACCCTTTCCAGGATGAATCTGTTTTCTTGGCAGTCCATGGTACATTCAATACTCTTCTCCAGCACCACAGCTCAAAGGCATCAATTCTCCTTCTTTCCTCCCTAGTCATTGTCCAACTCTCTGATGGTAGAGAAGGAAAAAAAACAGAAAAATGGTAGAGAAAAAAAAATTTCTATCACAGTAGGACTAAGAAACGAAACATCTAATATGTAATTAAGCTAAAATTCATAACCAAGGTTCTAATCTTGGCTTTATAATGAGCATCTGTTGCTTTTAGAGTTTAGTCAAAGAAGGGAAAACCTTTATAAGACAAACTACACACCAGAGAGAGCTTTACATAAAAGACCTAGTATCGAATAGATTCAGTTCATAGATTCATAGTTCATAGAATCTAAGTCCCATTTCTGTCTGTGAGGGGCATGAGCATTATTACGGAGAGAGGAAGGATTTGTGTAAAGGAAAAAAGGCTTGTCCTTATCTTTCTGTTGGTCCTCGTGAGCCAGACAGTATAAGGAGTGACCACCAGAAGGAATATCCATTTGTTCCTGTTGCTGTGGAAACTGTAGGCTTTCCCCATGGTTCACTGAAAAGGCTCTAGAGAGAAGCCTGGAAGCCAGTTTGGGTTAGGGAGTTCAGGAGGTTGTAATGTGCCTTCTCACAGACTCACAAACTGAAGAAATGAGATGTAAAAGGTGGGGAGGAAACACATTCTTTTTAAAAATTAACATTTCAAAAATTGGAAATGGAAAAAATATTTATATTTGCCTGACTTTAGACTAAGTTCTGTTTAAGGTAGGGTTGTTGTTGTTGTTGTTATGTGCCGTCGAGTCGCTTACGACTCATAGCGACCCTATGTACAACAGCCCTAAACTCCACTCTGTCCTGTGCCAATCGCACTGTCTCTGACACTCCCATCCCAATTATCCCAGTCACTGAATCAATCCACCTCATAGAGGGCCTTCCTCTTCTGTGTTGTCCCTCCACCCTCCCAAGCATGATGTCCCTCTCCAAGGACCTGTCTCTCCTTACAACATGTCCAAAGTATGTCAGATGAAGCCCCAGAATCCTTGCCTCCAAGGAGTAGCCTGGTTTAACCCTTTCCAGGATGAATCTGTTTTCTTGGCAGTCCATGGTACATTCAATACTCTTCTCCAGCACCACAGCTCAAAGGCATCAATTCTCCTTCTATCCTCCATGGTCATTGTCCAACTCTCTGATGCATAACAAGTGATTGTGAAGACCATAGCCTGTCCTTATGGCTTTATAATGAGGTTTACATACCTTTAAAATCAATTATTGTTGTTAGGTGCCGCCAAGTCACTTGCAAGTCATAGCAACCCGATGTACAACAGCCCTAAACCCTGCTCTATCCTGTGCTAATCTTATTGTCTCTGACACACCTATCCCCATGAAACTAGTCACTGAATCAATCTATCTTATCAAGGGTCCTCCTCTCTTTCACTGTCCCTCCACCCTCCCAAGCATGATGTCCCTTCTCCTAGGACTGGTCTCTCCTTGTAACATGCCCAAAGTATGGCAGACAAAGCTTCTAAATCCTTGCCTCCACGGAGCAGCCTGGTACCATCCTCTCTAGGACAAATCTGTTTGTTCTCATAGCAGTCAACGGTATATTTAATAGTCTTCTCCAGTGCCACAACTCAAAGGCATTAATTCTCCTCTATCACTCTTAGTCATTGTCTAGCTTTCTGATACATAGCAAGTAATTGCAAAGACTATGGCTTGGATAAGGTGCACCTTAGTCTCCAGACTGACATCATTGTTCCTCAGTACTCTAGATAGATAGGTCCCTGACAACATACTTTCCCGATGCAATTTGTCTTTTGATTTCCTGGCTGCTGGTACCAAAAGTGTTGATTGTGCAACCAAGCAAACTAAAGCTGTTAACAATCTCAATCTCTTCACCATCTATCTCAGTGCTGCCAATTGGCCCAGAGGTGAGAGGTTTTGTTTTCCTGATGTTGGGCTTCAATTTATATTTAAGGCTGTAGTCCTTTACCTTCTGCATCAGGTGCTTTAGGTCCTCCTCAGTTTCAGCAAGCAAGGTTGTGTCATCTGCATAACGCAGATTGTCAATTAGTCTTCCTCCATCCTAACATCACATTCCTCCTCATAGAGCCCAGCCTCCCAGATGATCCACAAATAGTTTGAAAAGGTATGGAGATAGGTCCCATCCTTGGCATACACCGTTCCCAATTTTGAACCATGCAGTGTTTCCTTGCTCTGTTCTGATGACTGCCTCCTGGCTCAAGTATAGGTTTTGCATAAGCACCAGCAAGTGTTCTGGGATTCACAATAAAATCCCTACCAGTCTATAATTTTGTGTCAATAATCAGTTCTATTCTGTCTACTAAATGTGGACAATGACTTCAATTCATAGACAGCATAGTCAGTAAGCGGCTGTGCTGCTACCCCAAAGATCATGCCTTTCCAGCAGCCTGAAACCACGAGCAGCTCTGACCAAAAAGGATGGGCAACCTCTGCTTGTGTAATTCACAGTCTCTGAAAACACCCTGAAGGGTCAGGTATGGGTCAGTTCCAATTCAATGGCAGGGAGGGGCTTTTTAATGGAGTCTGTCATTTTAAGCCAAAAGTTTGCTCCCCTCTGTCTAGAAATGTACATTATGGCTTAAATTTATATGTAAATCAGTAGTTCCATCTTGTCAAAATGGTCAAACCAGTTCTATTGCATGGGTAAATGTCTTGAATCTGAAGAAAAATGCAAATGGAAAATAGTATCAAGTAAAAGAGATATTTCGAGAAGTTATGAGGATGGCCCAATGCCCCTTAAAAACAAGTACCTTGCAGAAACAGAAAACCGCCAAAGCTAAATAAGGCGCTGACAGGTGATCAAAAAATCCAAGCCTTTCTAACCTTGCAGATCAGCAGTTCCCAAGGGGAATCCCTAGGTGGGAATGTCTCACGAAAAATGTTAGGCTGGTAAGTATGTGTCATGTGTGTTTTTCTAAAGTCTTTCAATTTGAGAAGACTCACAAAAGTTCTGTGATCCCCTGAACTACACATGCCCGCCTGGCAGTCCTTTCTGCTACCATCACCTTCTGACTTGGACGACCTCACTAACAAAACCAACAACACTGAAAATCTCCCGGCCTTACACAGCACATAGGATGGGGAGAAAGGACACATTCTTGCCTAGACAACACAGTCACTGGAAGGAACCAAGACAATGCTGGGCCTTAGCAGATCCCTGTGCCCAGAAGGGACAAGGGAGACAATAAGAAGAGCGCAGGAAAGCAGGTCAGAGACCAGAAAGTCTACAGCAAGATGAAATGGTGAATGAACCTGGGCTGTGGAGCCAGATGAGACTATACACTTCACCCAGATATACTGCGTGGCCTTGGGATGGTGGTGATCGTGACGACAGTAACAACATCATTTACTGAAATCAAGTTATCAAGGACTTACACACCTGGGAAATAACAGAGTTCTGTTCGGTGTTATATTTACAGAAATCAGCACTGTCAATATTATCAGCACTGTAAATATTATCTCCATTCTCTAGATGTAGGAAAAGAAAGTTAACAAGATTAAGTCACATGTATGATGTCAGTTCTCTGGGATGCAAACCCAGGTCCACTTGACTCTAAGCTTGTACACAATTGAATTCCCTCAATTTGCTCATCTGTGAAAAAGAGACAATAATACCTACTCTACAGGGCAGTATATATGAGGCAGAATGCACATGAAGTGCTCAGCAAAGTATATGAACACAGGAAGCTTTACAGGGCCACTATTAATGTCATTCCTATTCCATCTGTACCTGTGGAAGAGTGAGATGTGAGAGGGAGCACCTGGCTATGCTTATGGCACAGATTTGCTCCACAGGGCTTGGGGAAATGATTAGGAACTCTGCACCAAGGTTTAATAGACAAGGATGGCACACTTGATGCCAGGGATCAAGAGTGGCACTGCAAGAGAAAGCTCTCAAAAGGCAGTACCAGACAGCACCGTTATGTCTAGACCAGGAATGTATGCCCAGTGGTCTACTGTCTGGCTTGACTCTGACATCTGAAGGAGGACAAGGCTCTTGCCATTATAATGAGTGAGATGCTCACATCCCTACACTTGCAGTAATTGGGCAGAGCCTAGGCATTTGCAAAAGAGAATCTGTTAGCACAAGTCTTCCTTTGCAATCAAATTCTGGAGATTTCTCCTGATTGCAAGAAAGAATTAGTGACTTAATACGAGTAGTTGTGTATAAAGATCAACTGATCCGTCCATAGGAAGAATCAGACTCCCTAATCTTGCCCACACTTTTAATGGAGGATTGAACAAAGGAGACTACAGAAGAGCAGAGTAGCTCCTACATCCAGTTACTGCAGAGGAACTATATACTCCAGGGCTTACATTTGCTTAAAGGGAGCTCTGGTGAACTAGTGGTAAGAAGCTGCTCTGAAATCCCAGAGGCAAACAGTTCAAACCCACCAGTTGCTTCTTGCTTCATGGGAGAAGGATGAACAATCTCCTCCTGTGCAATTTAGTGCTTCTGAAAACACACTGGAGGGTCAGTTATGGGTCAGTTTCAACTCAAATGGCACACAAAAACATCGGCTTAAGAAAAATAAAAAGTGTCACCAGCCTCTCCCCAGACTAGCTCCTCTACTTCTGTCTTTCTTAAGAAAGCATCATTATACTGTTACCCAATTAGAAACCAAAGGTACCTGCTGTCCATCCCCACATGTCTAACTCAAGGCTTAGCATCAATTTCCTGGACCATTTTAATAGCCCTTAAACTAGTTCTGCCACCTCCCTCTTACAGTCCAGCCCCCACACTATCACCAGCTGGCTTTCTAAAAGAAAAGCTCTGACCACGTCACTCACCTCCAAAGAGAAGCCTACCAGATCCATACTGCCTATGGAATAAATAAATCCTAAAGGCTTACCTCGCATGCAAACATGCATTAATGCCTTCGTTTGTTCACTATCCCATCCAATGTTCCATGTTCACCTACTGCATGCTGGGCACCATCGTAGGTGCTGGAGATAGAGTGATGAATGAGAAAGGTAAAACAAGGGGCCATCTTCCTGTGTTTACATGCTAGTGATCCTGGATAGATAATTAACAAAGAAACTATCTATATATAGTATTAAATACATTATAGTGTATAAACAAGTAAATTATCTCTATATAATAGTGATGAGACATAAAGCATGGAATGAGAATAGATTGCGAGAAAAGGAAGACAGAGCTTTCTCATACAGAAGAGAGGCATACTTGAACAGAGACCAGAATAAAGTAAGGGCAAGCCAAGAGATGAGCTGGGAGCTGCAGATTCCCGGCAGAGAGACAGCCAGTGCAAAGGCCTTCAGGCCAGAGAAAGAGTCTGGAAAGGTCACAGAACAGCAAAAAAGACACTGAGGATGGAATGGAGTAAACAAAGTGGAGAATGGGAAGAGATGAGGTCAGAGAAGTAGGAGGGGCTTGCAATCTGTGAAATCGAGCTTAGATTCTATTCCAAGGATGCTGAACAGCTAGTAGAGAGTTCTGAGCAGGGACATGACGAAGTTTTATAACAGACTGCTCTGTCTGATGCCTGACAGAGTGGAAAACTGACAGCAGTGGGGTCAGAGTGGAAGCAGGGCTGAGAAATGGCAGAGGTTGGAGCAAGGTAGAGAAGGGCAGTGGTTCTTAGGATATTGTGTACCATCGAGTCGAAACTGACCCACAGGTGACTCTCCAGTGGGTTTTCAGCGGTAGTTAATTGCATGGGAGGAGACTGCCCAGACTTCTGTGGAGCAGCTGTCGCAGCTTCTTGCCACTAGGCCACCAGAGCTCCCTTCTCAGGATATATTTGAAGGAAAGAGTTGTCAAGATCTGAAGCTTGGATGGAAGGAATCAAAGATGAGACCTACATCTTGAACCTGGGCAACGAGGTAAATGATATTGGGAAGGAGAAGGTTCTTCTGTTTCGTTTTGTTTTTTAAGAAAAATACTCAAGATGTTTATTCAGAAATGTGCAGATTGTGGCTGGGCACTGGGGATGTGATTTAGGGGTTCAGGAGAAAAGTCCAGGCTGGTAACTAAGATCTGGGAGCTGTATATGGACGGATGAGCCACAAGCAGTAGAAACCCAGGGTCTTCACTTCTTGGTCCCAGCTCCAGATGCACAGTGTGTGAGTCACACCCATGAGGCCTCCTCCACATCTACAACTAGTAAAACCCACATGCATCTTTTTTTTTTCCACATGCATCTTTTAACACTTGTTCAGAAGTCACTTCTTATGGCCCTTTCCAACTCCCCACGAGTAGCTCAGTCCTTGCTTCTCCCACGGCCACTATTAGACATGCTTGGTGACAACATGAGCCTGTGTGTCGCCACGCCTCTTGACAGTTGTCCTTCCCATGAGCTCTCAAAGGAGCTCCTTGAGGACAGTGCTGTTAAGTCTTATTCTTCTCTGCATGCCATCTCCTAACATAAGGGCTGGGCAGGGTGAACATTTGCTAAATGAATGGATTTTTCTCCTTCAGTAAAGAGGAGCAACAGAAATTACATACATACAAACTGACTCATGCTGCAGCTGCTGTCTGCAAAGGGGGGAAAGAGGGAAGAAAAAATAAGGCACTGTCACTGAAGCAGTAATAAAGCTCAATGGGGCCGAATGGTAGCATCCCTTGGGAATTTTGACAACAGTGAAGAGCTTCAAGAAATCTTTGTGAGTTGAGCATCTCAAGACGTTGTTGGGTGTAATGAACAAGGCACCTGATAAATGCAGAAACATTCAGTGATTCCAAAGCCCAAATGAACTCAGAAGTCAGAGAAGATAGGAAATTGGCATTGTTTGGCTTGAATTCCTCTAATCTTGAGAGGGATTCTGGGTAGCAAGTGTCTTTCTTTACAGGTGAGGACAATAAGTGTCAGAAAGGTTGGGTGATTTACCTGCGGTTACACAGCTGGATAGTACAGGCGTTCACACTCAGATCTGCCAAAGTCAATGATTTTTTCAGAACCTCACATAGCTTTACTCTAAGATAGTTTGACAGCAGCGAAGATCCTCAGGGACAACCTGAGTGGCAAATGTCATTGAGGAAATTGCATTTCAGAGACAAGATACGATGTACCCATAGTTACCGAGGGCTGTCTGCAGAAGTGGAGCTGAAATCCAGTCCCTGGTGGCCAGGCCAGGGCTCCTCGAGCAGACTCTGAGCACTTTCACATAATCCTTAAAGGGTGGAGACAACATCAAGAAAACTGACTAACAAAACTGTCCAGAAGTACCATAGAAATGAAAAGGTGAGGAAAGGAAAATAGGGGGGTTTTTTGTAAAAAAAAAAAAAAATTTTAATTGTGATTTTAATGAAAGTTGACCAAAAAGCAGGATTTTCATTGATTCATTGGGGTTTTCAGAAAGTCCTGTTCTGTGCCACCAAGTAGATTCTCATAGGAATTCTCATAGTGTACTCACAGGACGCACACGTGACAAGGCAGAATGGCCCCACTGGGCTTTCTCGGCTGTAATCTTTATGGGAGCAGATTACCAAATCTTTCTGCCATAGAGCTACTGGGTGGATTCCATCTGCCAACCTTCGGTTAGCAGCTGAGCCCTGAACATCACACCACAGGGCGCCTTTCACCAATGACTCTGCGGCAGTTCTGCAACCCTATTTATAGGTAAAAGCTAAGTGACAAGCGCTGTCTCTGAACCAAATGGTGTTACGAAACTAGCAGCAGGGCTCCATCTAATGGTGCACGGCAGTCTCCTCCATCAGTCAGCCAAATGTGTGTTGCCCATCCACTGGCTGCCACTTCCTGAACATGGAAGAGAAGGTCAGGCAGAGAACGGAACCCAGAAGTTGAACTGCAACTCCCACTCTTGCCAAACATCAGGCAACATTCAGAATATTGATCTTTCTGTGCCTCAGTTTCTTAAATGGTTAAAATGAATACCCTCTGCTTACAAAGTGAATCTGATGTTCCAGGGACTAAAGAGGATGACAATATGTGCCTGGCATAGAGTAGTCATGTAGTAAACACCAATCGGGTTGTTAGCTCACTGCTGAGAAAGCAAAAGAAGTTACTCATACTGCAGAAAAAGCAATGCAAAAAAAATAAGAGCTACACCAAAACCCTTGTAAAAGCTTCGTGGAGGGAAATAGCATCATCCTCCGAGAATTTACTAGAGCCTAAAGAAATTCTGCAATCCATTTTTTATGGCTGAGTATTTTGAGGCAGTAGTGGGGCTGGGGGTGGAGGAAAGTGAGAGAGAAAGAGGCAGACTGAGGGGAAAAGGAAAGAGGAAAGAATATGGCTGAATTGGTATACTAGTAGCAAAGAAAAGCCAACGCCTGGACGTGGAAACAACTTGGCAGGACTACATGTTACGGTTTTTGTCTTCCCTTTCAAGCTCTTATTAGATCCTTAGAACCCTAGATGCTTCATGTTACTTTTCCTGACCTCACCCACTAGAGGGTAAATCAGCCCTTCCTCTATTAGTTGATTCCTGTAATTGCAAACATCACACCATCTCTGCTCATCAGGCCCTGGATAGTAAGCTCTGGGTATGATTCTCCTCTCGGCTCATGTAACCCTAAGTCTAGGGTGCCTTTCCTCTGGCCCCAGGGTGCTCAGCCAGCAGCCCCCAGTTGGTAACGTTCTCAGAGGAAGATGTTGACAGTTGGAAGATTAAAGGGATTAACTGGAATAAAGTAGCTATGTGCGTATCCTGAATATTTGAAAAGCACCTTGCAAATAACTTATGCATTCTTCAAAATTTACTCCTTGGGGTCATTAAGAACTCTATTCTGCAGAAGGGGACATAGAGTCCAGAGAGGCAGGGTTCATTAGCAGTTTACTCTGCTAGTATTGATAATGTCAGGATTTGGACCTGTCTCACTCCAAATCCTCCTTTCCACTAGGCCAGGCTGTCCACTATGAGTTCCTAAAGGTGAGGGCATACTGGGAGGCAAGTGGCCTGGGCATCAGCTCTGCCTGCAGCTTCATAATGAGGTAGTGCTAAAGTGTTCTAGCCAATAACAGGTACACTTTCAACAAAAGACAGACCAGGGTTAGGGAACCCAAGGGAGCGCCTATATCTGGTGCCATCAAATTGATTCACTACATTACCATGAACAACAGATCTGGTCCCTGCCCTATTCTGTGCCACGCTCATCTACGTTAATATGCTCAAGTCCATTGTTACAGTCATTGTGTCAATCCATCTTACTGATTACCATCCCTCTCTTTCTCTCACTCACCACTTTTCTCAGCAAGATGTCTTTTTCCATGGACTACCCCACCTGAAAACATGCCCAAAGTATGTGAGACAAGTTTCACTATCCTTGCCTCTAAGGAGCACCTTATAATAATTAAAAAAAAATAGAATTGGAAATTTTTTGTGCACTTACCAGGTGGTACGGTGACCTGCCTCAAGGCCTGCCTTTGGGGATTCTCTAAGGAGAAGATGATATATCTCTGACCTGGAGTTCTCAACCACAGGTGCTCTGTTAAGGGCCCTGTTTGATAACTTGTAGATCTTCTAAAAGGTAAAGATACATTTGATAACATGAACATAGCAGGACTCCTAAGAAGAAGCTACAGACAAAAGTGACCACAGATGTCTGAAATGGCACATCCTCACTCAGTTAAAAAAAAAAAGGCTCAGTTTGTGCTATGGGCAAAAACAAACAAAAGCTCATAAATCCCAAAGGGGGTCTGATCCTAGTACATTCAGACTCAAAAGACAATGACCCTTCTCACTCATCCACTTTGCGGTCCCACCTACAAGCTGGGGAGGGAAGAATAAGTTCACAGGAAGATATGAGGGATGCTATAAGAAAAGCTGAGCTAAGAGGGTGTTCAGATGTAAGAAGATGGAGCTGTGAGGTCCCCTGGGTATCACTGGCTTTCTCCTCCTCCACAGGCCTCAGGCCAAGCATTCCCTCACATAGTACATTTAAATGCAGACTGGGCTTCTGGTAGGGAAGACAAATCAGCCCCAATATAGCTTTGGGAAAGGAAGTGAAGCTGGAGTGTTGTTATTATGTGCCATCAACAGGCTGGACTAGTAGCTTCCAAAGGGTAACTAGTACAAATGAAATCCTTACATGATTATTTAATTTTATTACACTATTTGGGAGCATATTTTTGTCACCTTGCATGGTGGTAACAACTGTTATCATCAAAATTAAAATACAAAAATAATTTCATTAAATCAACATTATTTATTGATTTTGAACGCTTTTCTAAGACAAATGTATTCTTTTCATAGCATACTTGTGAACTTTCAAAATGTGCTTTTATTCTAAGAAGTATGAATTGGCACAGCCTTTTGGGAGCACAATTTGGCAATACTGATTAGTATGTCAAATGCCCAGTGCATCTAAATTCTAAAATCAATCTCCACAATAGTCTACGTGTTTCCTATTGCCAAAGGGGCCCTTTAGAGTAGTGAGAGAATATCTTCATCCTGAAACCCACAGCGTCCCTTTTCAGCAGGAAGTAGCTAAGAGAATACGCCGCCCCCTTTTCCTTATGAATCAGGGTGAAGTCTCTCGCAGGGAGGAGTGATAGGGAATGGCAAAGGACACACTGACAAAGGAGATTAATCAGAACTGGTTTTGACAAGCACTGTGGCTATGGGACAATTAAAACAGACTTTCAGGGTAGAGAAAATAGTGCAACAATGAATGAATGGAAATCCAAAATCTCTGTAAATGTTCATTAAAATTAAAATAATAATTTTTTTAAAAAAAGAAATAATATTTATGGAGGATTCTCTAAATGAAATACAGTACATCTATTACTCAGGACAGACCGTTTAAATTTTACATCTCAATCTGACCAGATTACAGATGCTGTGGTTTAGTATCTATTAAATTTTCTTTTCTTGGGTTTAAAAAAAAAGAGGAAGTGGATTTTGTCAAGGCCTTTCTGCATTAATTGATAGGATCATGTGCTTTTTGTTCTTTGCTTTGTTAATGTGATGAATTATGTTGATGGTTTTTCTTATGGTGAACCATCCTTGCACACCTGTTATAAATTCTACTTGGTCATGATGAATTTTTTGCTTTATGCTATCGATTCTATTGGACACATGATTTTCTTTTTTTTTTTTTGGACATGATTTTCTTAAGGATTTTTGCATCTATTTTAATGAGAGATACTGGTCTCTGCGTAGTTTTAGTATTGGGGTTATGCTTGCTTCAAAGGACAACTCCAGATGTTCCTACTCTTACTATTTTTAAAAATAATTAATATAAAATTAATTATAGTTTTTAAAAAAAGCCAAACGCCAAATGCCAAATTAATTAAGCCAGAAGCTCCACTTCTCAGAACCCACACCACAAAAAACTATACACAGAATTCCACAGATGCACACAATTCCCACAGCATCAATTACTGAAACAGTAGAAAATTAGAAACAACCTGGGCCTTTAGCACTACTGGAATGATAAACTTAAAATGCACCCATACAATAAAATTCAACTGTTAAAAGCAATAAGGTACATTTGTCTGCATGTATTGACTTAAAGGAAAGGAAAAAACCCACCATAGTAACTGACAAAACTATAAAGGGAAAGCTGCAGAACAATATGTATAAAGACATTCTATTTTTACAAAATAAAACTTAAAATGTACTTGGTGGAATGAGAATGAAAGAGTTAGGGGTTGGAGGGCCAAGGTAAATAGAAAAAAAGTCCAGAGGCATGTGGACCCCACAGCCTCTCAAAAGTTATGTTTTGGGGAGGTAGGGTGATGAAGGACTTGAGTGGTCTCAGAATTGGTTACTTCTGTGATTTTTTTAAGGTTTTAAAAGCCGCAGAATAATTTTTTTTTAAACTCCAGCACCTACAAGAGCTCTCTCTAAAGTGACTGCCATCAGATGCTGCGTTTCCGCCACACCTCCCTATGTGCGGCCACCAGTCCCCTGTGTGTGTGCTCGCTGGAGATGGAAGGTGACATGGCTCTTCCAAGAACAGAGTGCAGAAAGGAATGATCTCCAGTACCAAGAATTTCAAACCTCTCACCTATTCAGTAAGTATGCTTCCAAATTACAACTATTTAAACTAATAAAAAGGGCTAAGTATCTTTAATTATTCACATACCACCATAAATCATTGAATCACTGTTTTCAACCTCCCCTAAACAAAAACAAATCCCACTGCTTTCAAGTCATTCTGAGTCACAGCCCCTCACAACTGGGGTTTATGAAGCTGTAAATCTCACGTAGGAGGCTGTCCATCTTTCTCCCTGAGTGCTGCTGGGGGATTCGAACCACCAGAGAGGCAAAGTTCTTGACCTGCACCACAAGTCCCTGCAGAAGACACCACCAGGGCTCCCTTTTCTGAACAATAAGCAGACACAATTTATATGCTGTATCCTCTAGTGCTACACTATCTAACATTTTAGGAGGACAGATCAGCCTTGCTGGAGAGTTTAAAAAATCATAGAGAAGCTGTGGTATATTCACACAATGGAATACTATGCTGCATTGAAAAACCAGGAACTTATGAAATATTATACAAAATGGGTGACCCTGGAGGACATTATGCTGAGTGAAATATCTCAGTCACGAAAGGACAAATACTGTATGGTGCCACTGTTGTAGAATGAAGCTGACATCAGGGTGGGGGTAAGACTGAGAAAAACTGGATAAATTATGTATACTGCATTGAAGCAGATGAGGGAGAGAACAGTTTAAAAATAATATATTTTAGGGCATTATGATTATCGTAAGAGTTTGGAATGCGGGTTGAAGAGTGGAGTATACTTGGGGTGGGTGCGGGGGGATTGTATACCAATGAAGGAATTTTTCCTTTTTTTTTTTCAAGGAGAAGAGCAAACTGGGGGTGGGGTGGGGTGGGCGAGAGAAAAGTGCAACAATGAATGAATGGAAATCCAAAATCTCTGTAAATGTTCATTGAAATTAATTTTAAAAAATTATTCATGAGGAAATCTCCTAGGGAGGAAGAGATAGGTGACACCACTAATCTGAGAGTCCTACATGTACTGATTTACTGCTGATCTTCCAGCAGGTTTTCAAAGGCAGTAAATCACACAGGAGGAGATTGTCCAATGTTCTTCCATGGAGCAGTTGGTGGATTCAAACTGCATGTCTTTGGGTTAGCAGTGCAACTCCTTACATTAAGCCAGCAGCCCTGCTAGGTTATCAGAAACAATTTCTTGATCACACTTAATGGCTGAGCTGTGAATGGCCATCACTCTACATTAACTCACAGGTGTTACTGACCTTCAGAAGGAAATACAAATTCAATGAGGACAGGGGGGATTCAGTGGTAGAATTATCGCCTTGGTTAAGCAATGGACTTAACCATCAGGATGGCAATCCTGGTGTTGTAAACCCACAACTGCTCTACAGGTGAAAGACGCGGCAGTTTCCTCCCACAGTTGATTTACAGCCTCAGAAACCCTATGAGGTAGTTATGTCTCACAAAGTTGTTATGTGTTAGAACAGACTCCACGGCTGTCTGCTTTTTACATATTCCTCAAACCAAGGTTCAATTCCCAGCCAATGCAACTCAAGGTTTGCCACCACCCACTTGTCACAGGAGGCTTGCATGCAGCTGTGAACCAGTTTCAGCAGCCCTTCCAGACTTGGATGGACTTGGAAGAAAGACCTGTTTTCCTTCTTAAAATCAGCCAGAGTACACCCTCCAGAACACGGAGAATCAATCTGTCCACCTCTCAGGAGAAGCACTATGCAGTATTTTATTCCAGAGAGCTTGGCAGCTGGGAACAAGCTCAATCACCAAGAGCAGCCAAGCAGGCCATGGAAAAGTGCAAAGAGGCCAGATAGGGCCTTGGCAAGCTGCAGGACATGCCTCCTTTTGGAGGGCATAACCCTCTTTAGCACAATCCATCCCTGCCATGGCAGGAGAAGGGCCCAGTGTTGCCAGAAAAAAATCTACATCTGTTAATATTAGCCACTAATTTTAAAAAGTTTTAAAACATTCTGAGAGCTGAACAAAATACATCAGCTGGCCAGTGGGAGCCAGCAAGTGGAGGGTTCTTAATCTTTTAAAATGGACTTATTATCTCAATGACAATGGGCTATTTTTTTTAAGTTGATGCAAAACTGGAGGCAACATAACAACTGCCAATCCAATGTTGTTTACTTCTACAGTGAAACAGATTACATCAACCATGCTGTGCAAACATTACCAACATCCTTAGAAGGGTAATTTTTATTTTCAGAGAGGTAGATGCAGACAGGGAAATGGTAGGGGAATGGAGATAAAACACAAAATAGCCAAGGAATTGATCTGAAGAAAACAGTAGCACACCTGTGAAGACAAAAGGAGCTATCTCCATCTAATTCAGAAGAAAAGGCTAAATCACTTTACTACAAAAAGCATAAAAGCTCAAAATGATAATATTTCAGGCCCAGGGTAAAAAAGTAACTCAAAGCATGAGCCCCACAATTTACTGTCAATGAACCTACAGGGAATTACTAAGCTACTATGGGTTCATTACAAGAAATGTAAAATAATAGCTGCCAGGTGTTGTTCAAGCATTTAGCATCGAGGGTCACTAATGTGGGTCATACTGCCAGCAGGAGAGATTTCAATAAAAAGCCTGTCAGGCAAATCTCTCTTCAAAACAAAAACAAAAGTTAAGAAAATAAAACCAAAACCAACATAGAACCCAGACTCAACATTATAAATTTGTGCTCATTTTTCACCCTAGCCAAACAACAACACACATGCCCAAAATATTACCTGGACATAAGTTACAATTTACAAAATGCTTTTGTCAGACATTGCCTAACTTAGCCCTCCTTGAAGCCTCTGACTTTGTATCTCCTTCCAAGTAATTTTATAGCTTTCACCCTAATGAAAAGGATGTAAAACATTCTTAGTGATTACACATGATAGACAGATATCTGAGCCTTTCTATATTCCAAGTACGCACTGTCATTTCACCTTCACAATAATATCACTAGGGTTACTGCTATTATCATCATGCCATTTTACAGATGAGGAAACTGAACCTTACAGAGTTCTGGTGGTTTTTTGTAAGTCATAATGTTAGTATATACAGAGCTGACATTCCAAAGCAGGTCTACTTCCAGGGTGCTAAGTAAGGGCCCTGTAAAGCCAATCTATTTGCAGCTACTAAGCGTTCCAAGGCCTGGCTATTCCTCCCCCATGCACACCTTCCCCACTTGGTCGGAAGCCATTTTTCTAATTTTTCTTTTTCCCACCCACAAACAGTGTGAGTCACTCGGAGCTCCGCCAGCCTGCCCTGGAGGGCCCTGGAGGCCTGGAGAGTGTCCCTTGGGGACCAGGCTTGCCCTTCACTGGCCTAAGCAGGCTAGTCCAGTGTTCTGGTGTTTACCCAGAGTTGCATCATCTGAATGAGGTCTGAGAAGAGGGTCTGATATTCTCAATCTTGTAAAACAGTCAACCATGAGCCAAGGTAGTAGGAGTAAAGGGAGGTATCTTTGAGTTGGGACAGGATATTTATTTAGCCAACAGCAACTGTATAGATTTTATCCAAACTGACACAAAAGCACAGTGATGACACGACCTAGTCTTGACAGGGAGGTCAGAGAAGAATTCCAGGGAGGAGATTAATTAGCTGAGATCTGGGGGCTGAATAGGCAACAGTAGGTAAACCAGGAGGAAAATGCATTCCATGTAGAGGGAACAGCTTACGGAAAGTCTCCCTGAGGGAAGGTGGCAATTAGAAGCAGTACCAGCAGAGGTGGGACCACTGGTGGCCTTGTTTTAAGAAGCTACACTGCAAACTCAAAGGTATGCAGTACAAATCCACCAGCTGCTCCACTGTAGAAGGATGAACAATCTCCTCCCATCCAATTTACTGCCTCTGAAAACCCACCGGAGGATCAGCTGTCCGTCAGTTCCGACCCCACAGCACACAACAACCAACAGAGAGGAAAGGTTCCCTGTTCCCATCGAGCACTGCCATCAGCAGGACACCTCTGTACATAAAACACAATTGTCTCCTAGGAACTTGTCTGAGATTACTGTGAGCCCTCAAATAAAAGTCACATTTTTTAAATAAAATTTTTATATTGTGATTTTAACAAAAGTTTACAGAAAACTTGGATTTTCATTCATTCATTCTTGCAGTCTCTTCCCTCCCTCCCCTTCACCTCCCCCTCTCCCAGCTCACTTTGTTTTTTTAAAAAAATAGATTAATTCGGTGAGCTCTGGTGGCCTAGTGGTAGGAAACTGCACTGTAATCCCAGAGGTGCGCAGTTCAAATCCACCAGATGCTCTGCTGAAGAAGGAGGAACAATCGCCTCTTGTACCAGTCAGATCCAATTTGATGGTACACACATAAAAAGAATAAATAAATAAATAAAAATTATCTAAAAAAAAACCAGATTAATTCATTGTTGCACAATTTCTTCCTTTCTCCCTCTTCCCCCCCAAGTCCACTTTGCAATGTATCTCTTATTCTGGTATGTTGTCACACATAAAATGCCTAATCATATATTTCTTTTAAACAATTCTTCCCTCCATCTGTTCCAATGCAGTACTGATTACCTATCTACTCTTTTCCTACTCTCTTCCCAATCCCCCATTTCAGTCCTGCTTTGTAAGAGTGATGTTATGCAGTATTTGTCCTTTTGTGACTAAGATATTTCACAAAGTTACATTTTCAAACACCTGATTGCTCTTGTGTGTCAGGAAGTGTGAGGATGGTGCAAGATAGAACAGGGCTAAGACCTTTTGTTCATAGCATCCCTAAGAGTTGTACTAAACTCGACAGCACCTAACAACCACCACCAGTTAATCTGTGGCAGCAACAATATATAAAATAGGTGCACACGTTGAGCCAAAGGTCCAAAATCAAAACATGAAAATGTATTTGCTACGAACTCTGTGTGGGGGTAAGCGAGGCACTGGTTGGGGAGCCTCAGTGTCAGTGCCTCTTCCTATTTGGACTGGCAGCACTATTCACCAACTACCTTCCAAGGTTCCACATAAGATAAAATGCCCTCAGGCACCTTCTCAAAGAACCCGCCAGAGACGCCTTCTCAGCTGGACTGCAGGGGAAAAGGCTGTCAGAGAGCAGTTGGCAAGGATTGTTATTTTGGCTAATTTAGGATATTTGGGATGCATCCAGAACAAAGCTGGGTGGATCTCATTCCTGAGCATTCCTTGATGCACTATTTTTCACCCTAAATTGCTATTGCTGATTCCTCAACAAAATAATTAATAAATAAAAAAAGAGGGGTCGAAGAAGTCACATGCCTGAGATCTCCATATGCTAAGAGACACAGCCCGCAGCAGAGAACACAAGCCCAGAGCAACCTGTCTGGCCCACAGCTGGGGGTGGGGTCTGGGGGGTGGAGGGGAGCACTGAACTCAACAGTCAGTGAACCTCCTATTTAAAATATATTCAACTGCATTTTATAATCTGTTGTTTGGCTACACAGACAGACTTTGCAATCCTCACTCTTTCAACAAACACTTTCTGAGCCAGGTGTACTGTACTGGCAGAGTGTGTGTCTGTGTGTGTGTGTGTGTGTGTGTGTGTGTGTGTGTGTGTGTGTCTCTGTTTCTCCACCCTCAAGGAGCTCAAGGGCCTGCACATAGCAGATAAGGGAATCAACATTTACACTTTGAGAGAAATGCAGGTTGTTCTGGGATCCAGGAGGAAGGTCATCTCCAGTTCAGGGAGGGGCGCAGGGTGGGGAAGGAAGGTGTCTAGAGAGCGGAAACTTGAGCTGAGTTACCTAGAAGAGGAAAAGGGGAAGTTACATTCCCGGGAGAGGACATGGTGCTGGCAAAACTACTAAGAGGAGATGGCTTTGTGGAGGGCGCAGTGGAAGGGGCAGTGTATTACAGAGAAAACATAAACTAGGAAAATGGCCAGAAACCAGACTACAGAAAGACTGCAGGGTCATTGCAGAGGTTCAGGTAATACTCTATGAGCAATGAAGAGCCCCTGGAGGATTTTAAGCAGAAGCAAGGCCTGATGGGATTCATCAGCAGTGTCATGTTAATAGTGATGTAGAAGATGGACCGAGGTAGGGAAAAGAAGAACACAAAGATCAATTAGCAGTTACTGAAAGAAAATCTAAATATGACTGCCTCCTTCTTCTAAATAAAGTGTAACACTAGTTCCCAGAATTAGCTGAGAAACAAAGAAGTGGCATGAAAGCACAAACAGGAGACAAGGCTTCAGGTCACAACATCGAGAGAACATGTGAGGAAAAGTCAAGGCTGATTCCTGAAGTAGAGGGATATGGTGGGAAACAAATCATGCAGGGCTCTGCTCTAGGAGCTTGAGGTTAGAGAAGAATGATGAGAAACAACAAATACATAAGCAAAAAGGAGATTCTCATTTTCACAAAGCTAGGATCAACAGACCTGTCTTGGAGTACAGCTCGAGTGCTCCTTAGAGGTAAGAACAGTGAAGGTTCTCAGAAAAGCCAGACTGGCTGAAGGACAGTGAGACTCGCTGTACTGCAACAACAGACTTGAGCACAAGAGATATTGTTTTCTCTTTGTAGTATCACATTAAGGTAAAAATTTTGATTCTTGCCTTTTTTTTTCTTTTAACTTTTAGTTTTTGTTGCTATTCCTTTCCCCTCCCCAGCTCCTTGTTGTGTACTGTTGAATAGATCTGACTGGAACAGAAGGAGATTGCCCCTCTTTCTCCAGTGTGGCATCTGGTGGATTTGAACTGAGTACCTTCAGTATTGTAGTGCAGCTTCTTGCCACTAGACCACCAGAGCTCCTTTACACAAGGGATATTGTGAGGAGTATGTGGGATAGAGAAAGATTTGATCTGTTGTACATATGGTTGCTATGAGTCAGAACCAACTCGACAGTATCTGACATATAAACAACACAGGACTGAAATCTGTCCTGCCTTTTGGCGACTTCTTTCCAAACCCACGGCTCCCTCCTCCAAGAAAGGAAAACACAGGTTCCAGAATTAGCTGGGAAACAGCTAGTGTTTGAGGTTTGGTCTTGTTCTCTTCTGGAGATCTCAACTTCTTCCACCCTTTGCATATATTCCTAAGAAGCAGAAATATCTGCTCTCAGCTCTAAATGTTTCATGTGAAAAACTCAATCTATAACAAGTAGAAAGAACACTGCCAGATTTAGGTGAGAGAAAACAGGCAGCAGAACAGACTAGTGGTTAAGAGTTAGAAAGACCTGAGTTTAAAGCCCATGTAACGTTGGTCAGGTTTCTAGACTTCTTCATAATTTGATTCCCATACTGCTGAAAATGCAAACACTGAATGCCATGTGACAGGATGCAATCATAAAATGAAATGATATATATAAAGTAGCCAGCACAGTCTGGCACACATTGAATATTCAATAAATGGTGGCTCTAAACCAGTTACATTTGTTGCTTTTATTGCTAGATCTCTAGCCATTCAATCTACACAAACCAAATAACAAAATTACTTACCATTCTAACCCAAGAGCTACTGGAAATAATTCAGAGCATGAGTATCAACTGACATCTGAAAATGACTTGAGGAACTGCATCAGTTCCCCACACTTATGCAGACTGTACATTAAGATATTTCATTTCAGCATCTCAGTCTACTTATTTTCTTCTCCAGTTTATGAAAATGCAACTATTTCCCCAACAGGGAAATATGTTTTGCCATGTCTATGGCAAGAATCCAGACATAGGGTGGATTCCGTGGTGCAAGTTGTGGCAGACGTACAAACACCACACCTCAAAGGGAGCATAAAAACACAAACACGAGCCCAATCTACACACAAACTTGAAAACACAGCTTGGTTCCAGTGAAGGAAATGAGAACTGGTCACAGCATGCACTGTCTGGCTCAAAGCTAATGTTTTCTTTTTACATGAAAATCCATATATCTTATACATCGCCCTTCTTTTATGACTCAAGCCGTCAATGACCTTTTTTAGAAAAATATCCCTGATTCTTTATTCTTCATGTCCTGACCCCAACCAACCAGGTTTCCCTTCCCATCCTCTCTCATAATAATGTATTCTTTATGGCCATCAGTTACCAGTCTGTCATGAATTCAACAGCCTTCTCTCACTTCCTTTCTGCCTGTTCTCTACTGGAACTATCCTCTCCTCTTGCTTTCTGGGACTCTCTCCTCCTTGACTTCTGGTGTTCTCCCACTCCGGTGTTCTTTTCATGCCAAAATATGAGCATTCCCCATGGCTCCAGCCCTCTGCCCGCCAGGAGAGAACTTAACCCTATATGGTTCTCACTCTGTATTTGAAGACCTAATATTTTCAGGCCAGCCTAAAGTCATATATTTCCAATAATCTACCACCTCACTTTGAATTTATGCTATCTAAAAACCGATGCTTCAATCATTCGTCTCCACTGCTAATATCCACATTTCTGTCACAATACTATCGTATTGTGAATCACAACTTTTTAATCTTCTTTAACTCGTATCTTTAATGTTTAAAGACACTTAAAATACCATTGGGTTTCCCTTTTTAAAAAATTTTGCAATTGGTCTATTGGTCCATTTTAATCAATATTAGCCATACAACCTCATACCTGGATTGGTACTGTTGCCCTCTAATAGGGTACCAAACCCCTAGTTCAGAAGAATGATAAAACATCACTCTACCATTTTACTTCCATGACCAAAGTAACTTCAGTGGCTTCCTGCTGCCTGCAGAATAAAAGTGTTTCAACCCAACATAGGTTAGAAAAAAAGTTAGCAAATGACAGTCCACAAGTCAAATCCACCATACTACCAGCAAATAAAGTTTTATTGGGACACAACCATATCCATTCATTTATGTACTATCTATGCCTGCTTTCATGCAACAACAGCAGATATGAGTAGCTGTGACAGAGACCACATGGCCCGCAAAGCTAAAAGCATGTACCATCTGTTCCTTTTCAGAAAATTTGTCCACCCTGGTCTAAAAGAACAAGACACAAACAGACCATGATGCTTGCCCACGATTCTTTGAGCGGAAGCTTTTGCAGCCACAGGTCTGCTGCTGAACCTACTTTCTTAATACCTGACACCTTCTTAAGCTCCTGAAATTCTTTATCCATCTCCTCTCTCAATCACAGCCAAAGCTCCACTCTCCATGAAATCAACCCCATGTAAATCCACACCTTCTAGATTCTCCTCCTCCTGCCTCCTTTTCTGTATCTACAGAAAAAGAATCTGTAGTGAGATTTCACTTCTCCTGTGTGTCCTTCCCGCCTAGGCTATAAATTTCTTTGTGGTCCAGGCTGAGTTACCTCCACAGAGATAACTGTTGCCAAAGATAACTGTTACCTTGCCTTTCATTCCAAATGCCAACTGACAGCACAATTTGGTAAGAAGGCTTAAAACAAACTTACCAACAAAGGCCCAGGATTCCACATCTGAAAAGTGAAACTTGGGTCCAAAAGCACACACTCTAGTCAGCACCACCTAAAAGTCAATGAAATAAAGAGTTTTTAAAAGAGAATATGTTTACATTTTCTTTAAGTTCACAACCCTTAATAAGTTTTTTTTTCCACCTAGAATGCTCAAGTGCTTCTTTGCAAAGAAAACTGCTCATCTTTCAAGCCCACAGGACAGTCTTTCCCTGGAAGCCTTTCCAATGTCCCACACAGGCCAAGCATCTCCTCTTCTCAACCCTCTCTGGTGAGGTATTTACTGGTGACGTGGTACACTACCATGTAGTTCTCACATACGAACGAAAGGTCCTGCAGTGAAAAGAGTAGCTCTGTCCCTTACCCACTATACAGACATTGTTGTATTTAGATAGTCCTCAATAAATATTTGTTAAATTGATGGATACGCCTCCTATATGATTGACTAACTCAAGTTACTATCTATCTAGACTTCTGCTAAAATTCCCACCACTGAAATGCCCAAGTCAATACCACTGCTTTTTAAAAAACAAACAAAATACCATTGCTTTTAACATGTAATGGCTTAACAGGAAAGATTAATGAGGTTAATCTTCTAAATGTACAACTTTGGAATGATACTCGCCTGGGCAGACACTTTCAAAGGCTCCAAGATCCAAAAAGACAAGCCCAACTCTGTAGCCAAGGTACCAGACCTGCACCAACTGGCCTAGCCTGACTCTGCTGGCTCAGCTCACACTGTTCCATCATTGGTCCCTCCAGCCAGGCAAGCAGGACTAAGAGCTAAAACCCATACGTATGTATGTACACACCACACCACACCCCCAACAGACACACATCTCTTCCCCCAGGCTCAATGTCTTCTTCCCCTTCCCACCACATTACAGAACGCCATTCATCTACTGAAATACCACCCATTTCAAACGTCATATCCTATACCAAATTCTCGATAGTACCTCAATCAGTATTCATGGAATGAACGATATGACGAATACATGAATGAATATGACATCAGTCTTGCCTACGGAAGCTGGCAGTATGGGTTTTGACACCAGTTAATCATTCCCTCTTGCTTCACTCTCCTCACTGGCTCTCCAGGATAGTAGTCCCCTCTCTTTTGATTCCCCACCCACATCACCAGCATCTCCTGCTCTTTGTGGTTTTGTTGTGTTTTTTTAAAAATTTATTATTAATTTCCTGGTGCTGGCTGAAAATCGCCTGTGACTTCATCCATAGCCACTGGTGAGAGTCAGTGCCCAGAGCCATCAGGGGCTTTAAGCTCGTTGCCCACTGCTGTGGTGTGGACAGCTGAAACCCAGGCCCCAACAGGCACCTGGGGGGGAAAAAACCCAGACTCTACTTTATGCTCTGCAGGAGAAGGAGGGGCAGTCTCCTGTACCAGTCAGATCCAATTTGACGGT
>NW_006399794.1:302977-317385 GCF_000299155.1 Elephantulus edwardii
TTTAAAAAATTTATTATTAATTTCAATGAAAATTTACAGAGACTTTGGGTTTTCATTCATTCATTGTTGCACTTTTCTCCCCTCCCAACCCTCCCCCCTAGTACACTACCCTCTTGGAAAAGTAAAAGAAAAATTCTTTCATTGTTTTATAAACCCTCCCCCAGGTCCACTTCACTATGCAGCCTTCGCTCTGGACTCCTCCTGCTCTTTGTTGAGGACTCTCTCTCTCATCTTAGTATCACAGTTCAATTCTTCTTTCATCTTTTCTCATAGATCTTTGATTGATAGAGCATAGGCTCCTTTGCTGTTTTCACCTATTCTCAATCTTTCAATAACAATTATATGCTCATGATATCCAATTTTTTCTCAATGTCTACGCCTCTCTTCTGAATTCCTGACTGCTGTGTTGTCGTCTTTGTTATGTACTATCAGGTCAGAAAGGACGGACAGTTGACTCTCCAGCGGGTATTTAGTAAATCACACAGAAGGAGTCTGCCCATCTTTCTCCCGAGGAGCAGCTGGTTTGTTTGAACTGCATGCCTTCAGGACTGCAGCACAGCTTCTTGTTAATTAGTATCTCAAACTGTCGCTTCAAGAAGAGAGTACACAGGAACTCTATATAAGACACGTTCAATGTCTCTAATTGAATATGTCCAATTCTAACCTATGGTATTTCTCCCAAACTTGCTTTTCCTAAAATCTCATCCATCTTAGTTTACAACAACTCCATTTGTTTAATTACAGAAGCCAAAATGGTTGGAACCATACTAATTTTCTATTTCTCTCCAGCCATACCCAATTCTCACCAAAGCTTGTTTCTACCTTCAAAACATTCTCAGATTCTGGCTCACCACTTCCACCAGTACTTTTCTAGTTTATGGCACTGGCCTGCCTTGCTTCTCTTCCTAAAAACTCTTCTACCCTGAGTCTAGTGCGTATAGACATGAGATAGGATAGAATCATCAAGCTTGAAGAATGATCAGTGGAAACTCCCCAGTGTGAACAAAAAAGGGACAGAAGACTACGGGGGTGGGGGGGAACCACCTAGCAGAGCTTCAGGGAGCCCTGGAGCTATTACAAAGGCCCCCACATCCTTGCCACAGGAATCCCGGAATAAAGAGAGGATGATGGACTGGATAAGTGCTTGAAGAGATAAGAGTTGAACATTTTCTCAATATTAAGAGACATACGTCAGCAGACTTAAGAAGCAGAGTAAACCTTAAACAGAATAAACAAAAAAAGTTCATGCTAAGACACATGATGCTTAGATTTATGAAAAGTAAGACAAACCAAAAACCTTGAAAGCAAAAAGAAGGGGGAAATAATTTGAAAGAGTAAATTCCTCACCAGGAACCACGGAGACCAAAAGGAACCAGAATAATATACATAAGGATGGCAGAAGGAAAATGGATGCCTTTGAGCTGTGGTGCTAGAGAAGAGCACTGAATAGCCCATGGAACGCCAAAAGAAAAAAACATGTCTTGGGGAAAGTGTAGTCAGAGAGTTTCTTGGAGGCAAAGATGGCAACACTTTATCTCTCATAATTTGGACATGTTGCTAGGAGAGGCTAATCCTTGGAAAGGGGGATCATGCATGGAAAGATGGGGGTCAGCGAAGGAGAAGATGACCTTCAACAAACTGACTGACACAGTGACTGCAGCCATGCACTCAAGTATGTCAGAATTGATGACGGCAGCACAGGAAAAAATAGGGTTCAGAGCTGTTGTTCATAGGGTAGCTATGAGTCATACTAGACTCGACAGCACTTAACAACACCACCACGTAGTACAAAAAGGCAGCTCTGGTGACTTAGTGGTAAGGAATTATGCTGCCAACCCAAAGGAAGGAGGTTCAAAACCACCAACTTCTCCTCGAGAAGAAGACTGGAAATCTCCTCTCATGTAATTATCTCTGAAAACCCACTGGAGAGTCATTTTGAGTCAGTTTCAATTCAATGGTACAAAACAACAACAAATAGCCCAAAGGTAATTTCTAAAAACACAATGAACTAAATGAAAACATAACATATACAAACTTGAGGGACACAGCTAAAGGACTGCTGAGGAAAATTTATAGTATTAAATGTGTACATTCAACTAGAGAAAAAGTCTCAATCATCTAAGCACCTACCTGAAGAAACAAGAAAAAGACCAAAATAAACTGTATGCAAGCACAAAGAAGGCCAACAAAGGAAACCAATGAAACTAAAAGAATAAAAATAGAGAAAATCAATGAAACAAAGAGTATGTTCTTCAAGAAGATCAACCAACTTGGCAAAGAAGCCACAAATTATCAATATATTAAAGGAACTGCATATTATTATTGATACTGAACACATCAAAATAGGTGAATCCTAGAAACACCATCATACACATAAATTGACAGCTTAGTTGAAATGGACCACTTCCTTCAACTCAAACCACCACAAATGAAACAGATCATTTGAATAGCCCTAGAATGATTAAGAAATGTGAATACACAATTTCAGAATTCACAAAAAAGTAATCTCCAGCCCCAGAAGGTTGCACTGGAGAATTTTACCAAATGCTTTAAGAATAATTAATACTGAGAGAAACACATGCTAGTATGACAATAGGAGCCCTGGTAATATATTAAGTATTGAGTTGCCAACTGAAAGGTTGATGGTTCAAATACCCCAGCTCCACAAGAGAAAGCATGGCAATCTTCTCCTATAAAAGATCTACTGCTTCAGCAAAAGCAAACATTGGATAGGCATCATCAGTTGAAATCAACCCCACAGCAGTGAGTTTGGTTTCAGGTTTTGTAGCACCCTAAGGAGCCTTGGTGGTGTAGTGTGTTATGTGTTAGGCTGCTAATCAAAAGGCCAGTGGTTTGAATCCATCAGCTGATATGCTGAGAAGGAAAAGGCTCTCATTAAGAATTACAGTCTTGAAAACAATAGAGGATCTCTGTAAGTTGGAAGCAACTTGACAACAGTTGATTTTTTATTTATGCAAAGAAAACTCTGACAGACCACTCGCTCATAAATACTGGCAGAAAAATCTTTCACAGAATATTAGCAAATAGGCGAGCTCTGGTGGCCTAGTGGTAAGAAGCTGCACTGCAATCCCAGAGGTGCACGGTTCAAATCCACCAGATGCTCTGCTGAAGAAGGAGGAACAATCGCCTCTGTACCAGTCAGATCCGATTTGACGGTACACACCTTAAACAAACAAACAAACAAACAAACAAAAACACTCCAAAAAAGAAAGAATATTAGCAAACATAATTCAACAATATATAAAATAATTATATATACCATTACATCACAACTGAGTGGGCTTAATTCCAGAGGTGCAAGGCTGGTTCAATATTAAAAAATCAGTGCAGTCCACCATGTTAACAGGTTAAAGAAGAAAACAGCAAAACACTACACAATCCTATCAATTGATGCAAAAAAGGAACTTGACAAAATTCAACTAAAAATTAAAAAAAACACACAACAACACAAAATTCTTATAAAAATAAGGATTGAAGGGAACTTTTCTAGTTTGATGGAAGCTTTACAAAACCCCCTAAAGCTAACATTTTATAAATGGTAGACTGGATGTTTCCCCCCACAATCACAAATAAGGCAATGATGTTTGCTCTCATTACTTTAACTCAACAGTGGAAGTTCTAGGCAGCATCATAAAGAAGCAAAAAGAAAGAAAAGCCATACAACTTGGAAAGAAAGAAAAAAATTCATTTGCAAACAGCATGACTGTCTATAAAGAAATCCCAAGGAACTGAAAAAAAAAATTCCTAAAATTGGTAAGAGTACAAGACACAGACTAAGTATATATAAAAGTCAACTGCAATAATTACAATAATGACATAACAACAAGAATAATTGTGGTCCCCAGAAGCGAGCAAGCCCTTTGATTTCCTCTATACTTTTCCATGTGTGGTATTCTTGGCCTCAAATGCCCTCCTGATGCCCCCTGTCCACCTGAATAGCAACCCCCTCACCACTGAAGGCTGGACTCAAGCCTGATTCTACTGATGACCTGCCTGACTCCACAGCCATGAACTTCACCTCCCCGACTCTGCAATGCACTACAAGTACATTCAGCAGATCCTAAGAAACTGGATTGTAATCATATTTTATGTGTTAATAAAAATTGTTTTCATCAAGGTGAAAAAAAAAAAAGCCCACTGCATTTGGGTTTTGAGTTAGGTGTTAATCTTATTTTCCCCAGAAACCAGCCTATTTTCTAGCTATGCAGGTCTAACTCTGCCACAAGGACATATGTGCTTTGCTCTCCAATAAAACCAAACCACCAGCCTTCACCAAGTCAGAAACTCAACTCGCTGCCATCAAACTGATTTCAATGCATACTGACTGTTCGCTGAATTTCCAGGAGATGAATTATAAGAGGGGGAGACTGAATGCCCAGCTCTCTCTCCCAAGTAGAGAGGATTGGATTCAAACCTTCAGAGATGCACACAACTGGCCACTAGACAGACCTCTACACCTAGTAGTTACTGCTGTTAGGTGCTGTTGAGTTGACTGTGATTCATAGTGACCTTATGAATGACACATGGAAACTTTTGCCCTATCCTGTACCATCATTGTTGCAATCCCTGGGTCAGTTCTTCTGGTTAAGGGTCTTCCTCTCTTTCACTGTCCCTCTACTTCTCTCAGTATTATGTCCTTTTCCAAATAAGCATACAGTATTTGCTCCACAACTCATGTCTTACCCTCTTTAAAAGAGACTGTCTTCCTTCTGTGCTCCTAATATGACCTTTTATGCCATGGTCATGGCAATTACTTGCTAGGAGTCAAAGAGCTGGACAATGATAAAACATGCTAGAAGAAGAATTGATGCCTTTGAGTTATGGTGCTGAAGAAGAGGGTTGAACATACCATGGACTGCCAGGAAAACAAAGAGGTCTGTCCTAGAGAAGATGAAACCAAACTGCTCCCTGGAGGCAAGGATTTTGAAGCTCTGTCTCATACACTTGGGGCATGTGGCCATGAGGGACCAGTCCCTGGAGAAGGACATCATTCTTAAAATGGTGGAGGGACAGCACAAGAAAGACAGACCCAGAATGAAATGGATTGACTCCATGAGATGATGACATTGGCTCAGGATAGGCCAGGATTCAGAGCTATTGTACATAGATAGGGTCGCTATGAGTTGCAGGCAACTCAATGGTACATATAACAATAATGCTCCTAATGAGAATGAGTTTCTACTTTTTCTGGCCATGACTCCCAAGGAATTACTAGAGAAATCATCCCATTCCCACTGCAAAAAAATCTTGTTATGTGACTCTCCATTGGTTTTTCATGACTATAATTCTTAATGGAAGCTGACTGCCTCACTTTTCTTCCACAAAGCAGCTGGTTGATTTGAACCACCAACTTTTCAGTTATCACTCCAACATTTAAGGCCATCAAACCAATAGAGATCACTTCTACCTTACAAAACCTACTGTCCGTCATTATGTTGTTATTATGTACTGTCAAGTCAGAACCAACCCACAGATGACCCTCTCATGGGTTTTCAGAGGTAGTAAATCGCTCAGGAGGAGACTGACCATCTCTCTTGTGAAGCAGCTGGTGGATTTGAACTGTATACCTTTGGATTGGCAGAGGAGCTCCTTACCACTAGGCCACCAACAGCTCCCTGCCCTTCCTTATAGGAGCTAGTAATTATGAAGATCATGCACATAAATCCCTCAGCATCACTGCACTAGCTCAGGATCCATGCTAATTGCTTTTGTTATTGATATTAACTCAAGTCCAAGACAAGACTAGAGATCACTGCTGGGGTGATTCAAAGAGGAAAGAACTAACTGGTTATTTAGCAATTGAATTACAATAACTCTTACCCTTAAAGTATGGAGAAGGGTATTAAAACACCAAGGCTTACCCAAGGCCCAAGGTTACATGCTTTCAAGTAATGAGGCCGTAATTAGAACTTAGGTATCTGAGTATATGTTTAACTACTGTGCCACATAGCCTCTGAAATGGCTATTAACATATGTAAACTCCCCTAGAAGAAAGCAAGGCAAACATCTAGGTAGTCAGATTCAAGTGCTGCCTTACAGCTTAGTCATAAACAGATTGTCTGATAAGCATGAGCTTACTTGTGCTTGCTTACTTACGAATCGGCAGTGAACAAATTCGCAAAGATGTGATGAAAAATATGTGAAAGTGTTGGCTGCAGAATTAGCAGGTAAGCACAAGGGAATTTGTGCTTACCTTGCCTACCGAGGGGCTCCGTCTCTGCTAGGGATTAGGATTATGAAAAGAGGTGTCAGTGCTGTAGGAAGGTGCTGTGGGGCTGGAAGAGAGCCAGATGCCAGCCATCCCCGGAAGGCGAAATCTCCGGTGTGGTGAAAAGATGGATCCATGATAAGTTAGCACAAGTGAGCCTGTGCGCACCTTGCTTGCTAGGTAATTTGACACTATCCTCAGTCAACTGCAGAGAAACATGACAACTGGTAGCAGGAGTGGGGAAAAGCCTGGATCGAGCCTTCAGAAAAGGGCTGCTACTGAGAGCGTGCCACCCAAATGATGAGGGATCACTCTGTGCCTTTTAAGAAACAATTTTCACAGCAAAGCTCAAGAAAAGAGAGAGGCTTCTTGCATCATGGGGACAAGGTAATAAGCCTATAAAAATGGAACTCAAATAAACCGCACACAGAGCCCACATGGGCCCAATTTTCCAGGAAAAACAGCGATTGCCATAGCATTCAGATGAGGAAGTCACACTTGTGCCTCGGCATAGCAAACAGCTTTCAAATCATTAGGCTGCAGAAACACCCCAGGTCTGCCAAATTAGCACTGCCAGCTTCACCTGCTCCTCTATTGTCTCGCCTCTTTCTATTGGTAAGAGGACACAGACAAGGAGACCCAACACCTGCACCTGCTTCACCCGCTTGCTTCCAAGTACAGCACCTCCCAGAGTGCTCAGCACTGCTGAGGCAGGAGAGGCCCAGGCCGCGGCACCTCACGTCTGCTGCCCCACTACCTCCCTTCCAGAAGGCCTCTGTGCTTTCTCCATGCCCAGACCTGCATTTTGGTCTGGGAAGTCTGCAGCACTGGGCTCTGCTGACTGTCACCTAGAAACTCTCTTGTCCTGTAGCCCTGCTCATCTCCACCTAACCATATACCCTCTCATCTTCTTTTCTGATCCCTTTGCTAACTCTGCACCCTTAAGTACTGGGATGTTAAGCCTCCCCAATATGGAATGTGCCAAATTCTCCTGTTCTAGTGCCACTTCCTCCCTACATCTGGGGGACAGCTTCAAGGGTAGAAGCATAGACTCTCGAGTCAGATCAGCACAGACTGAGGTTTGGCTCTATAGTGGTGTCATGTTAGGAAAAGCAAGTTAATGAACTGCTTTTATGTCCTGGCTCCCTCAAGCTGTAAAATGGAGATAATGACAGTGCCTACCTCACATAAACTACTGTGAGGACAATACGAGTTAGTATATGCAAAGCTCTCAGAACCTTGGCTGGCACTAGACAGACACATACTTCAGAAAATGCTCACTATGACCATTATTAAATGTGCACAATGCTTCAGCTAAGTCCAATGAACTGTAAAACTCCAAACCAACCTGTGTCCCTCCATCCTCTCCACTTCATCACCACTACTCACATGCACTGGAATTCCCACCTGCATCTCAGCCTGTCTTTCAAGACGTCAACAAAAGGAACATTTCCATAAAACCTTCCTCGATCTCAACTCCTGAAGAGTTAGAATTTCTTTCGTTCAACCTTAGGGGCTGACATCTCCCAAAACCCTCTTCTTAATATCTTCTGAATAATGATAAGTTTTAGATTTGTTTTATCTTTCCCACTCCAGCTCCTCAAAAACAAGGGGGTCCTGAGATTACTTTTTTCCCTCCAAAATTTTGTTTACATAGTTTAAGAACTCAGGAACTATTTACTGGATTAAATGATAATGCAAAAGCCTGGGCCCTAGGGTCCTGAGTGACACACAAGGTCAACCAGGTTGGTTGCTAAGCAAAAGTTTGAGTCTACCCAGAAGTGCCTCAGAAGAAATGTCTGGCTGTCTACTTCTGAAAAAGCAGCTATCCTAAACCCTTTGGAAGATACACCTGGGGTCATCATATGTCTGAATCAATTCAACAGCAACTGAAACAACAATAAATGAAACCTTTCCCAGCATATCAAATCCAACACATATTCGAGGACCCAGCTGGTGAATGAATGTTTACCTACTGGTTTCATTCCTCGTTTCATCAGTAGTATCCTGATCACCAACAAAGATCCAGATTATTTCAGCAAGTTTGCCACCTGCTTCCACGGTTAACAGAACTTCTGATAGACTTAGCAAGATATGCTTTCCCCCCGCTCCCAAAGAATTTCTACTTAACATGATGGGCCAATTGGCAGCACCACCACAGATAGAGAAGAAATTGAGATTGCTAACAATTTCCTCTTACTTGGACTCTTGGCACTAGCAGTCAGGAAATTAAAAGACAAATGGCATAAAGTCTGCTGTCAGGAACCTCTCCAGAGTGCCAAAAAGGAACGATGTCAGTCTAGAGACTAAGGTAGGCCTGATCCAGGCCATGGTCTCTGCAATTACTTGCTGTGCAGCAGAGAGCAGGACAATGACTAACAATGACAGAAGCAGAATCAATGCCTTTGAGTTGTGGTCCTGGAGAAGAGTATTGAACATGCATGGACCTCTAAGAGAACAAACAAGTCTGTCCTAGAAATGGTGAAATCAAATTGCTCCTTAGAAGCGAGGATTTTGAAGCTCTTTCTCACATACTTTGGGTACGTTGCTAGGAGGGACCAGACTTTGGAGGACATCATGTTTGGAAGGATGGAGGGTCAGCGCAGGATAGGAAGACCCTGGATGAGATGGACTGATACCGTGACTATGGTAACGGGGGCACATGTGTTGGAGACAGTGAGATTGGCTCAGGAGAGGGCAAGGTTCACAGGATCACTATGAGTCGTAGGCAACTTGATGGTACATAACAACTTAACTTTTCTGTTTTAAGATATTTCTTATAAACATCCTGAAGAAGCAATCATTTACTTTTATTACAGTTTCCATCAAAATGTCAAAGATACAAACCATCCACCCATTTGGTTCCAACTCACAGTAGCTCTTTCGGGCAGAACTGCCCCAGGGGGTTTCCTGTAATTTTATGGTAATAAACTCCCAGCTCTTTCTTCTGTAGAGCTGTGGGTTCAAACTACCAACCTTTCTGTTAGCAGCTATCAACCTCTGAGTCACCAGGGCTCCTTTATCACAGCTGCAGGAATCCTGAGTATTCTCAATTTGAGCAGACAGACTGGTCCTTCAGGGAATTTCCTGGCTACCTCCACACTGAAGAACAAACATGTATTACCTATAACTATGTGGTTTTTCACTTCCATCTAATTTCACTTGATCTGCTTTTTCATTCAGTGGAAGTACAATAATGAATCCTAGCATTTGAAGTAAATTTTTAATATATCTTCACAACATTCTTCTTTTAAAAAAATTCTAATTCCCTATTTAATCTTGAACTATTTCCATTAGCTAGATGAATGCCAGCCTAATGAAATGATTCCGTAATGCACAAAGATGGTTCAATGTAGCATTAGCTGAAAGAGCAAAAATTAGAAGCAATCAAAATGCCCCATAACAAGCTCACAGCTTACTGAAGACATTCCCTTGATAGAATATTATGTGGTCTCTTCAAGTGATTATGATAAAACTAGCAAACCACCAGGAAAAAGGACGAAGCTATACTGTGAAGAGTAAAAAGGGTGCAAAAGTGTATGTTACGCTGTTCATGCCGTCATGCTTGCCCCAGGGAGTGGGGTTGGCCCAGCGTTGGACAACCTGTGTGAGGAAAGTTAGGGAAATGCTAAGAAGAAATGTGAGCAAACAGACACAGGAGGAGGTGCAGTATCTATAGAAAAACATGAACCTTAAGCATGGGGCAGGAACTCCAGGGACAACAATAGGATGGGAGAGGAAAACGCTTCACAAAGCCAAAGTCGTCTCACGAATTCAATTACAAAACAGGCAAGGGGAATGGGAAGAGGTTTCTCTCTAGTTTTTCAGAACAAATTCAACCCTTAATGAGAGAATAAATATCAACGCCCTAAGAAAAGAATTGTGAAGTCCTGTTGTCTCTACAGAGAAGCTATCAAGCTCCCATGTAAAGGCTTAGCTTCTCCCAAATCTCTGCAGCTAATCCTGACCCAAGGCAGAAGGGATGTAAGTGACTCTAACCCAGTAGCTTGCTTGCTACTAACCTGGTAGATAAAGACAGTGAACTCCTAAGAGATAAGTATTTCAGCCAAGGCCTGAAATGGGCTGAGCTGACACCCAAACTTGAGTTCTCCTGTCTCTCGGTGAATAGCTTTTCTGCAGAGAAATCTGGTACAAGACTAATCGAAAGAATGGACCCCTCAATACTGCCTAGGCTGCGGGGTCCAAATGATAGAAGAGAACCAAGTGTGTTATGAATATGTGGGAACAAACAGAGCAACACAGGAAAATCCCAGAAACTTCAAGACATTAACAGTGCTCCCAAAGAGAAAGGCGTGCTCCTGAACCCATATTCATGCCAACACAGCTTCTAACTCCTTAGTACCCTGTACTCTGATGGTGTAGTTGCCTAACCAGTGGGCATACGTAGGACCTTGAGGGCATGACCATTGGCATTGTCATATCACACCTGCAATCTTCCAGGATAACAACTCTACCACCTCTGGATAAAAAGTGACCTCAGAGTTCCTCTCTTCAGCTTCTTACCCCCTTTTCCCCTACCTGGGTGTGAACCTCACTGCCAACACAAGTGTCAAGCTCCTTGCTGTGCCATCAAGACAACTTTGACCATCTCTCCCAAAGCATCAGCCATGCCTAACCCCAGAATGGGCAGAGGGGGCTGCTCTCTCCTCTCCATGCCACCTCCCTGGGGGCCTGCTCCAAGGGTCCTAAGAGACTGGGGAGCGTTGCCACCTGCCACAGCTGCCAGCAGTAAACATCTGCTCAGTTCCAATACCGGCCAGCACGGTGCGGGCAGGGCATATCAGACACCGTCCTGAGCAAGGCAATCTTTGCCCTGAAGGAACTGAGACTTATCCAGGGAAAGAATGAGCCAGGCTCTGCTAATGCAATGAAATAAGGCCACTGCAGGGAGAGGAGGCACAGAGTGAACAGCGGCAAAGAGTAAAGGAGGCACTGCTTTAACTCAGACTGGGAAGGGGCTGTGCTAGGGCTTAGATAATGCCATGTTTGAGCAGGTCCTTAACAACAACAATCAAAACAATGGTAGCCGACATCTACCAGGTGCTTATTATGTGTGTTGAGGAGCGCAGGTGGTGCAGTGGTCAAGCACGTGAATACTTGGCAAAAGGTGGGCAGTTCAAAGATTTTACAGCCCTGGAAACCCATGTAGGGCAGCTCTGCTCTGTCCTTTAGGTATGCTACGAGTCGGAATCTGCTCAAGAGCAATTGTGTTAGGTGTATGTAGTTGTAGTTTACCTGTCATACTAGAAGCTCATTTATTCCTTCACTACTGGGGATGAGATGGGACTGGAAGGCATCTCATTCCATTGTGCATGTTGTTGTTGGGACCACCAAGTCACCTATGACTCACAACGACCCTCTGAACAGCGGATCTGAATCCTGCCCCGTCTCCATGACCTCCGTCATGCTCAAACTCTGCAGTAGTCACTGGGTTAATCCGCCTTGTGCAGGGGTCTTTTTCATGGATCCTCTACCTTTCCCAATATTATGCACACAGTGCCAATAAAAAATAATCCAAATAGACAGTTTTGTCTGTTCATTGCCATCAAGTCAGAGCCAATTAATAACTGACCTTCTATTTGGTTTACAAGGCTGTAAATTTCACGGGAGGAGGTTGCCCATCTTTCCCCAGGAGCCACTGGTGGATTCGAACAAGCAGAGTAACACGGCAGACTAAGCCACCACGTGACTAACCCACCAAGCTTTCTGAGTAGATGGTAGCTAACAACAACTACATTCCGGTCCCTGATCGAAACACCGGGGACTGATCAGTAAACAAGAGAATAGGGTAATCCCTGCCTTCACACAGTTTATATTCCACTGACAAAAAGGAGGGGAGGGAGAAACATAGGAAAATTTAGAATTTGTTCGCTATTGACAAGTGCTATGAAGAAAAGAACCCAGAAAAGAACAGCACGGATTCCAATGTGGCTGGCGGTGCAGCAGAGGGGGCCCAGCAGGACCAGCACATACAGTCCCCCAGGTCGTGCACTGTATCATCCTGTAAGTACCACTCATCCATCCCACGACGTACTGTGCAGAACTCAGCCTGCTCAACCACGCACTGCATCCCTAGGCTGGGAGAGGAGGTCAGACAAGTACCAGGAAGTCTTTTTGGCCATGATGAGAATTTGGCTTTTCCTCGGAGACAGGAAGCTGTGTTGAGCACAGTGGTGTGGCCTGATCTGACCCTCAATTTCACAGGACTCTGTGCTGAATACAGAGGAGCAGGACTGGACACAGGGAGACCATTGAGGAGGCCGCTGCAGTATCATACACAGCTGAGTACTGAGCTCTCCTCAGAATCCCAAGAGGCAGGTTCAGTATGTACATTTTCAATGGTGAAATGACTGGGGCTCGGGAAAGATCTGTGAGCTTGCCCAAGGTCACTCAGCCATGCAGTAGTAGAGCACATAAGACAGAGAAACGGGGGAAAGCATTTCAGGCAGAGAGAAAAGCGTCAGCAATGAGACAGGGGCAGGCAGGGCCTTACACCAGGGGAGGGCAGAACTTGGGGCAAATGGCTAGGGCTGTTGAGAAGGCCCGTCTGTCCCCTCACCATGCTGCCAACTTTTTCCTAGATCAGAGCAGTTGCTTCCCATTGCCCTGCTCCACTCTGATTCCTACTCTCCACACAGAAAGCCAGAAGAATCTCTTAAAAACATAAACCAACTATTATTTTCTTACTCTTGACATTCCAGATGCTTCCCATGGTGCCCAGCACCCTGATAGTGGAGAAATGGATGACTTCCTCATCTCCAAAGCCCAGACACTGCTTCCAAAGTTCTCAGCCTCAGAGTAGGGAATCCAAAAATAGTGCAAGGGTCCAGAGGGCAGAGGATGGAGCCAAAGAATCTGGGCTGGCATCACAGTGTAGCATGTATTAAACATGTAACTGTAGGTAATTATAGAGTGAGCACTGGTGGCTTAGTGATAAGGAATTGTGCTGCCAACCCAAAGGTACACAGTTTGAACCCACCAGCTTTTCCCTGGGAGAAAGATGGGCAAATCTCACCCTGTGTGATTTACTGCCTTTGAAAACCTGCTGGAGGGTCAGCTATGGGTCAATTTCAACTCGACAGTATACAACAACACAGGCAATTATGGAAGTTCTGGTAAGAAGCTGCTCTTCAATCCCAAAGACAAGCAGTTCGAATCTCCTCCCATGCTATTTACTGCTTCTGAAACCCACTGGAGGGTCAGCTATGGGTTAGTTCCAATTCAATGGCACAGAGCAACAACAAAAGCTCTTATCTGAAAAATGGGGATAGTAACAGTTTCTGACTCATGAGACTGTTATGAGGATTAATGAATTGATGAATATTAGTGCTAAAAATAGAATTATTCTTAGGGCTGCAGGATGAACATTAGGGGATGTTGACAAAATGGCAAAGAAAAGCAGGGTTGCCCTCCTCTCTGTTGAGGAGGTTTGGTCTGCTTCCCCATGTCCTGCTGCTGTCCTGGTGGAAAGTGACTAAGGGGGGCTGGTCACCCCTGCAGACACCTCTCATGGGAGCCGCCCTCCACTCTCCTCATCACTTCTTCCTTCAATTCCCTTGGTAGAATTTGTTCTATACCTCCGGGTTGAGGGACTTTATCTTCAACATAAAAGGTGGCAATAAACAGGAGGGGTCCCTCTCTCTATTCTTGTTTTTATAACTCTTTCTCCTTGTTGAGATGAAGGTACTTGGCTGGTTACTTAACCATTTCTATGCTGCTTTTTTCATGAACAAGGTCTGGGTGCGTCCCTCTTCTGATGGTTAATGTTCTCTGTCACCCAGATTAGGTTATGATTCCCAGGGGTTTGGAAGACAGTGGGCTGATCGCTTTTCCATAATGTGATCAAGTCCTACGGTGTGATGTGAGGAGCCAATCAGTTGTAAGAGATGTTTGCTCTGGAGGGTGGCCTGCATCCTACATACATGGATGTTCTGGCGAAGCTCTCTCACTTGCAGCCTATTCATCATCATGGGTTAGCCAGTTCTTGGGGCACGAGCCAGCAGGCTGCTCCTAATAGGTGGATTTTGGATTTGTCAGCCTCTGGAACCTCATGAATCAGGAGAAGGCTCCAACTTGACCACTTTGCCCATGGCTTTGGGACAGCTGCACAAGCCATTTCTTTGTATGATATCTCTGAATAGATATTTATTTTTTTATT
>NW_006399794.1:317546-319330 GCF_000299155.1 Elephantulus edwardii
ATATATATAATCACTGGGTTTGCTCCTCTAGAGAGCCCAACCCTTCTTATGTACTATATTTCCCAGAGGCAAATAATCATAGGATTAACTTTTCTCAAGTTCCCTGCTAGCACAATGGGTAAGCACTCAGTGGCCAGCCAAAATGTTGGAGGTTCAAACTGACTCAGAGGCTCGTTTGGAAAAATATCTGGCAATCCGTCCCTTTAAAGATTATAGCCAAGAAATTCCTCTGGGGCAGTTCTCTGTTGCATGGATTGCTATGAGCTGAAACTGACCTGAATTAACAACAATCAGCTTCCTTACCTCACATCTTTAGCTGGAAACAAATCCCAAAAGGATTTTTGTGCATTTCCTGACTGAGAGCTTTCATCCTTTATCCAGGCTTGTCTAGCCTCCAAGCAGGGGGAAAGGTCTACTACTTCCTCTCTCCATTAGCAGAAGGAAGTGACCCCATACAGAGGCAGTACAAGGCAGAGGAGGCACCTGCCAGCCAGGTATGACTCAAGTAGGCCCAGGGCCAGGCCACTGCATCAGTTAAAAAGCATAAGGAGATCAAAGCACCATTAAGTTCCTCTAAGGAGCAACTTTTGGATTTAATATGTTAAATAAAATACTTCTTCCCAAGCAAATGGGATGCATTGTACCACACTGTGGTCAGGTAAAAGGAATTCTGTAGATACTCCAAGGCTATAAAAACAGTAACAGGCACACTCCAACACGAGCCTGAGTACTCTGGGGCCTGGCAGCACCTGACTCCCCACCTGACTCCCTTGCACCATCCTTCCAGTGAAGATATGCCATAAGAGCTGCTTGAGGCCTGCAGAGCAATAGCACTAGGTCACAAAAGAAAAGCCTTTCTCATAGAATCCAACTGCAAATTTGAAGGGCTGATTCACTGACTATATTCTTCTGTGGATGCTGAATACAGTGAACCCGAAAATTATCTCAGGAATTGGAGGAAACTACAGTCAAACCTAAAACAAAATTTTACAGATTTGAGTCAGTACATAACTGGAACAAAAAAGCATATATTTCCCTAAGAACCAAAACCATTTCCAGGACTTAAAACTAAGACCTTATGAGGTCTGTGTTCATTGCAAAGCCTCTATAATCTGCAAAGAGAGATGGATAAATACATACACAGAGAGTAAGCAAGCAGTGTTGGTTCAGTGCTAGGATTCTCACCTTCCATGCAGGAAGTCTAGGTTCAATTTCTAGCTAATGTACCCTGCATGCAGCCACCAACTGTGTGCCAGTGGGAAAATAGCCCAATATCCTCACTGAAATGACAGTAAGCTGCTGACCCTCATTAAAAGCTGAAAAGAATAACAAAGAAAAAAAATCTCACTTCCAAAAATGCATCACATAAAAATCTGGACTCCCATGTGCAAACTGGCTCATCATTTTACAAAAGACCATGTGTGTCTGAGGCAGACCAGGGAAGGGCAACTCGAATGACCAAGAAAGCCAGCCCCTAACACGTGGCTTCCTCAATCTGCAGACCCTGGCCTGGCCCAGGTGAGCTAGGCTGAGCAGAAAAGAGAAACATCTTAGCCTTGTTCCATCTCGCCCCTCCTCATTCCCCCAGAACACATCCTGAGGATAAAGAAGTCAGACGTTACCATTCATTAGTAAATGGGAACACGGGCCTAGAGAAATTAAGCAACCTGTGAAGGTAGAAGCCAGTCAAGATTCAAAGTCAGGTCCATAGTATCCACACTGTTACAAATCAGCCTTCCCCTGAGGTGGAAGTAGAAGTGGCTTCCAAGCCCTACAGGTACCTC
>NW_006399794.1:319724-384558 GCF_000299155.1 Elephantulus edwardii
TCATTCATTGTTGCACTATTCTCTCTACCCTCCTCCCAGTTGGTAATCTACACATCACAGGGCCAATGGGAAGATGAAATCAAATTATGGTGTTGCTGCTATTGGTTTCTAAAAGAAAAGCTGCTGCTGACACAGTTCTACTTCAAAGAAGCCTCAATCTAACAGCCTGACAAGAAACAGTATTGTTAAACAGACTCCAAATGGAATTATTTTGTATGCTCATTAAACTTCTTAGGCATTCATTTCATTCTGGTTTTCTAACTAAGCTTTTCTTTTTAGACACCATGAAGAAGCTAATTAAGACCAAAGAAAATCCCACTGACTATCTTAATCAATTTTCAAAAATTTAGGGAGCTCTGGTGGCCTAGTGGCAAGAAGCTGCACAACAATCCTAGAGGTATGTGGTTCAAATCCACCAGAAACTCTGCTGGAGAAGGAGGGGCAATCTCCTCCTGTACCAGTCAGATGCAATTTGATGGTACATACAAAAAAAATGTTAAAGAAATTTTAAAAACTCAACTGATTAGGAATAATTTGAAGATAGAATTTGTGGCACAAAACACATTAGACTTCACCATGATGTAATTTGCTAGAGATTTTTTTTAATTGATCTATTCATTAATACTTTATGTAAAGAAAAAATAGTTAGCTAAGCAATATCTCCACTCTTTCTTTCAAATTGTGTATTTTTTGACTCCTTAAAATGTCTATGGTCTATGACAATAAAGAAAGACAATAAACAATTAAAAAAAAAAAAGAAGTCAGACGTTAGAATTAGAGACCTGGATCCTGATCCCAACTCTGGCCCTCCCACTCCTCTCATGGGCACTTGTACCACCTCTGTGGTCATTTTTATAATGATTTTTATAAAGTTGTCTTCTCCATTCATCTCACCATTAACTGTGTCTCCATCCTGCTAGAGCGGAAGCTCCATGACAGCAGAGGGCAGGTCTGCCAACTCAGCCAGCACCTAGAACAGTGAGTGGCTGCCACATGGCAGGATTTCAACCAATGAATACATGTCTTAGAGAATGTCTGGTGTCAGAAATCAGTCTTCTGGAGCTACCTGAGCGTGTTTTGCGGGTGTGAGCCAAGTGCTGGGTAGATGGCCCAGTTGCCCTATCCAAAACTGGCAGTTCATTAAGTGCCGTATCCCTTCCCTGCCTAATCCCACCACCTGAGTCGGTCCCAGAAGCACTGACCAGGCCATACCTGAGCCTTGACAGAGAGCAAGGGGAAGGCTATAAGAGGGAAACTGACAATGAGCTCTCATTAGCCCATAACCTTATTGGTGGTCAGAAGCTACAATCAGACTGACAAAGTCATAAACAGATGGGAGAATGTAAACATAAATGTTATAAATGGAAGGGGCCAAGAGAACAGCAGTGGGTCACAGGGTCAGGGGCACCGGAGAGACATTTAAGTTGTAAGCTAAAGGAAGAAACTGTTACACAGTGAATAGGAAACCAGCAAAATGAATTTCCTTAAGTGACTATAAAATAAGTCAAGTCAAAGTCCATGTCATGGAGTCAGAACCAACTTGGAGTTGAGGCTCCACTGGGTTTTCAAGGCTGTAGATCACATGGGAAGAGACTACCCATCTCTCTCCTGACGAGCTGCCTGTGGATTTGAACCACCAGACAGGTGCCGCATTCGGGTTAGCAGTAAAACTCTCTACTGACTGACACCAGAACATAATAAGAACCTAGTTAAATTCAGGAGGAGAGTGACTCTGGACATCTTTCCTAAAACACAGTGAGCCTTTAGCTTTTCAGGCTGTTTTCAAAAAGAAAAAAATTCCCTTTATAAGAAGTCCCTTAACATCTCCCTCAGAGAAGAATATGAATAGGTCCAACTTAACATGAAGGTTTATAGCCCAGGCCAGCCTGCCAAAAATAAAACTTGATTTGGCTGAATAGTTCTAATCTCTGTGACTAACTTTTAACAGATCTTTTTATGATTATAATAGTAGTACATACTCATTGTTGTAGGAAGGGAAGAAGGAGGAAACCACAGAGGAGATGAGAATGAAAATCCCCTGTAATTCTATGAGATGGAAACCACTATTAACTTCGGGAGCATTTCCCACCTTCTATGCATGAGATTTTAACAAATCAAACAGCACACTGAGAATATAATTCAGATTCCTGCTTTTTCTCCCCTAGTAAAGTAACTTTTAAAATATTCCATTGAACTCAAAACAGGAAGCTCACCTTTAGCGAATAGATAAATTAATAACACAATGAATAAAGTAAATCTTTCACAGAGATAAAGAAAATAACACTGATTATTCCACTGAGCACTCATTCTCCCACCAAAAGAGGGAAGGGGGAGGAAGAATCATTACATTAAGCTTATTTTTAATCTCATCACCTATATTATATTTTCAGTAAATATTTATTGTTTTGAATGTGCCACAGTTTTTCAAACCAACAGAAGAAGTTTACAACTGCTCTTCCTTTGACACAAACATAAAAATCAAGTACAGGTAGCCTTGGGATGGTTTAACCTTCCAATATGCATGTAGATGGAAATACTTTTAAATGATCTTTTACATGTATCAACTATAACATCCAAAAGATAGTCACATCTCCAGTCTGTTATATTTGCATTTGTTACCTAAAATGTAAAGGACTTAAATAGCTTTGCGTGTGTCATGCACTACCTGCTCAGGAGCTGTCCTGATGTCTGCTTACCTCCTGTAACCCAAGACACTGGCCAGCAGAGACCAGAAGAACCTTTCTGAAAGCCTGGTATAGAAAACTGTCCAGGATCAAATTCTTCTTAGTAGTTATGTATTTTTCTACCTTTAGTAATACTTCATACTCCATTCAATGACTATGGCCATATCTGGCACTGGGCAGGTACTGGGGTTACAGGCGTATGGACAGGAGTTTGCAGAGTTCTTCCCCCTTCTTTATCCTCCCACTAATTCTGGGGACAGGGCAGGCAATCACTGTTACTTTCATATTCTAGATGATAAACACTCATTGAAATGTTTTGTACAAAGCCTACATCTTCTGACTCCTTGTTCAGTGTTCTTTCTGCCAGTTCAACCGGTAGTGGTGACTCTCTCATTGGTAGAAAAGCCTAATAATGTTCTTTAAAGATTATTCATATACCCTTCAGCATCTTGGCTCTGCCAGTCTGCTTCATTTATGAAGTTGACCTGCCCTCTAGGTGGCTACAGATGACCTGGTTTATGTGTGCCTGCCCAGATTCTGACCCTTGATTTACGTGTGTCCTACTTCTACTGTCACTAGCTTCAAATTCTGCCTACTCATTCTCATTGCCAATACAATGAAGCACACAGCTAGCATCCTGCAGCATCTATTCGCCTCTGCACCCTTAAAGAAAGAATTTTTGTTGAATTTATGGTCTTCCAATTAAGACACTGACCAACTTCTTTTGCCGTTACATGTAAACTTGTAGCCTGAGTTTGTTTTGAGTTTTTTTGTGTGTGGGTTTTTGGGGTGTTTTTTTAATGCCATATGCTACCCCTTGGGTCTTACCTTTAAAATGACAGGATGTATGCTTCCCTGGTTCCCCTGGTAGATGGTGAGACTGAAACATGTGAAATCTTCAGCCACCAAGTGGAAGCCATAAATTTAAGTGACCATTTAAATGCTGTGGACTGGTGCATGACAGAAATCAATCTCTATGTGGTTGCACACATTATTTCTGTAGATCTCTTTAGTAGAGAACCTTTACCTTTCTCCCAACTAATAAAAGACACTTGAGTGAATGACCAGTTTTACATTCTTCTAGCAATGTCCCTTGTCACCATTTAAATAATGGGGATGCTTGAAACTGTGCAGCAAAATGTTCAATACACTGCTTTATTTTATGGAAACCTTCTAAAAATTGAAATCATTGGGATCTCGAAAATGATTTATGCTCAGGTCTTAGGAAAAACTGAGAGGGTCCAAAAAGCAAATCAGCCTCTTGTTGTTAATAGCGGGGGGTGTGTGTGTGTGTGTGTGTGTGTGTGTGGTGGTGTAAGTGACAAGTACAGCCAGTCCTCCTCTTATAGCCATCCACTCCATTCCTAGAAAAGGCACTGAAAGCTGAAATGATGCAAGCTAAGACTAATTTCTCCATGGAAACCATGTTATAATAGGAGCTTGAGTTCTTGATCAGGAATCTGATGGTCAACTTTTAAAAGAAATTATGTAAACTCCATGTTTTCTCATCAATTAAAGTTCTAAGACTTTTAGAACTGGGAGGGCTACAAGCCTTGTAACAGTCAACAAAAGGTTTATATGTATCACATGGCACACCAATTTGTATCCTTTCTCCATACCTATTCAATCTGCATGCTGAGCAAATTATTTAAGAAGCTGGTGGCATCAGGCTCAGAGGAAAACTCACCAATAACCTACATTATGAAGATGACACAACATTGCTCACTGAAAGTCAGGAGGACCCAAATACTTGCGGGAGATTAAAGAATACAGCCTTCAATAAGGATAGCATCTTAACCTCAAGAAAACAAAAATTCTCTTTGGACCAATAGGCAATATAACAATAGAGAAAAAATTGAAACTGTCAATAATTTCATCTTACTTGGAACCACAATCAACATTTTTGGTACCAGCAGTCAGATGAGAAGATGTACTGTACTGAGAAAGTCTGCTGTCAGGGACTTCTCCAAATTATTGAGAAGCAATCACGTCACTTTGAGGACTAAGGTGAGTGTGATTCAGGCCATGGTCTTTTTAGTCACTTGTTATACATCTCAGAGCTGGACAATGAATAAGGATGACAGAAGAAGAATTGATGCTTTGTACATTATTGAAACAGAAAAGGGAGAGAATTGTATAAAAGAAATATGTGATTAGGTATTATTGGTATGACAAGAGTCCAGAATAAGAGCTGCATAGCAAAGTAGTTGGGGGGAAGGGCGGTGTGTGGACTGTATAGGAATGCAAGAACTTTTTTTCCAAAGAAAAAAGTGAACTGGGAGGAAGGGGGAGCAGTGAGGAAAATGTGCAACAATGAATGAATGGAAATCCAAGTTCTTTATAAACTTAAAATAAAATCTTAAAATAAAAAAAGAATTGATGCGTTTGAGCAGTGGTTTTGGAGAAGAACACTGAACATTCTACGGATGGCCAAAAGAACAAACATATTCTTGGAGAATGTGTAGACACAGTGCTCCTTGGAGGCAAAGGTGAAAAAGCTTCATCTCACATATTTTGGACATGCTCCTAAGAAAGGCTATTACTTGGAGAAGGACACCACGTTTGGAAAAGTGGAAGGTCGGCAAAAGAGAAGACCTTCAACCAGATAGATTGACACAGTGACTGCAGCAACGGGCTCAAGTATGTCAGAGATTGTGAGGAGGCACAAGATAAGACAAGGTTCAAATCTGTTATTCATAGGGTTGCTATGAGTCATTCAACTTGATGGCACCTAACAACAACATGCCACATCAAAGTAGACGCAAATCAATTAAGTCAAGCGCAGTAACTAATCACAAGGCCTTTTATTTATTTTGTTTCCTAACAGTGTAACCAAAACACTTTACTTCTTATACTTCCTGCTGATTCTAAATACAGCAAGTCACAGCATTTAAGAACATCTTCAACACAGAGAGCAAAAAGGAAACTTTGGATGGGAGTGGAAGCTAAAGTCAGGAAAGGCATGGTTATTAGGTCTTGGCTCTGACACCAACTTGCTGTGGAATGCTGGACAGGTACTTAAAACCTCCAAGCTGCTTCCCAGCCTATAAAACAAGCCTTTATAGCACTTCTCCCACAAGGCTGCGGAAGAGATTAAACAAGACAGAGTGTGTAAAAATAATTTTGTAAATCACACACAAATGTGAGGATCACGGCATTTGGAAATGCTTTTGTGAGGAAGAGTCTGACAAGCATCATTACAAACCCTTTTGAGCGGACTATAAGCTACCCAGACATTTTGTGAAAATCGGACCCAGTGCAATTTTTTTTGCTGTCCTCTTTTTCTCACTTTAACATCCCCCTCGTGTGCATTAACAGGCAGCAGTTAGTCTTTCTGCTGCCTTCATCACTGGCATCCATTTGCTCACCAGCCACAGGGTAAGAGGTGGGAGTTGTGGACGTCAGTCACGGGCTGTGATAACGACAGGGCTGCAGTGAGCTGGGGCCCATGTGCAAGAACACATCTATCAACTGCAAGTGCATCCAAAGACCTGCTGCTGAGCTGTCAGAAAGCTCAAAATCAGAGCAGGGGGCACTTCAGGGTATCAGAGGAAGGGAAGAAGGAGAATGCAGCAGCTAATAGTGCAATGCTCTAGCATGAGACTGTATTGGGCTTAAATTGGAGGTTTTTTACTTACTGTACGATCTGGGGCAAATATGTCTCAGTTGTCTCAACTACAAAATGAGGAAAATAGTACTTGTAATCTCTTAGGAATACTGTGAGGATCAAATGAGAATGGATAAGCACTGAGCACAGTTCTTGGCATGTTGTAAGTACTCAAAGATAACAAACATACTGTTGTTGATTACAATTCACAGCAACCTTCCATTGGGTTTTAGAAGCTTTAACTCTTCGTGAGAGGAGACTGGCCATCTATCTCTCAAGGATTTAAACCACTGATCTTTCATTTAGCAACCTGGCATCTTACACACCATGTACTACTATTATTAGTAGCAGTGTATTCTTAAGAATAGGTTTGATCATTAAAATTAATAAAATTTAATTTAAAAAAAGAATAGGTTTGAAGCACTGAACACTGATAATTGAAGATCAGATGAGTTGTGAGATGACATTAAAAAGATCATTCATGAAAAGAACAGGTAACTAAAAAGAGGAGAAAGAAAACAAAACAAAATGGATGTCAGAAGAAACCCTGAAAACTGCACTGGAGTGTTAAGAAATAAAAACAAAGGGGAAAGACGTGAACTAAAAGAGCCAAACACAAAATTTCAAAAGGCAGCTCGAGAAGGCAATGCAAACTACTATAATGGTATGTGTAGAGACTTAGAATTGGAGAATAAAATGGAAAGAACTCACTCAGATTTTCTCAAGCTAAAAGAACTGAAAAACAAATTCAAGCTTCAAGTTGCAATACTTAAGATACGCTATGGGTAAAATGTTGAATGGTTCAAGAAACAGCTGAAGATGGAGAGAATACACAGAGTTATCAAAAAGACCTGGCCAACACTGAAATATTTCAGAAAGTACTCTATGATCAAAAGCCAATGATATTGAAGGAAGAAGTTCTAGAGCCAATGATAATGAAGGAAGGAGTTCAAGAGCCAATGATAACGAAGGAAGACGTTCAAGAGCCAATGATAATGAAAGAAGGAGTTCAAGAGCCAATGATAATGAAGGAAGAAATTCAAGCTGCAGTGAAGGCACTGGCAAAAAATAAGGCTCTGAATTGACAGATTACCAACTGACATATTTCAAATGACAGATGCTACCTTGTACATACTCATTAGTCTATGCCAGGAAATTTGGAGGACAGCTGCCTAACCGACTGACTGGAAGAGATCCATGGCTGTTCCCGTTCCCAAGAAAGGTAAACCAACAGAATAGGCAATATCATTAATATCACATGCAAGCAAAATATTGCTGAAGTTTATTAAAAAATGGCTAGAACAATACATAGACAGGGAACTGCCAGGCATTCAAGCTGGATTTAGAAGAGGCCATGGCACCAGGGATATCATTGCTGATGTCAAATGAATCCTGGTGAAAAACAAATAATACCAGAAGAATGTCTATTTCTATTTTATTGATTATGGAAAGGCATCTGACTGTGTGGCTCATAACAAATTATAGCAGACATTGAGACTAATGGGAATCCCAGAACACTTAATTGTGCTTGTGTGAAACTTATACCTAGACCAAGAGGCTGTTGTGTGAACAGAGCAAGAGAACAAAGCATGTTCTAAAATGAGGAAAGATATGCATCAAGGTTATATCCTTTCTCCATAACTATTCAATCTGTATGCTGAGAAGCTAGAGTCTTATGAAGAAGAACGTAGCATAAGGATTGGAGGAAAACTCATCAATAACCTTTGTTATTGATGACATAACCTTGCTTGCTGAAAGTGAGGAGGACTTAAAGCACTTGCAGTAGAAGGTTAAATTGCAGTCTTCAATCAATATGCATTTTATCTCAATGTCAAGAAAACAAAAATCCTCGCCAATGGACCAATAGGCAACATCATGACAGATGGAGAAAAGACTGTAACTATCAATGACTTCATCTTACTTGGAACTACAATCAATAACTCTTGGTTTTTGCAGGCAGAAGTTAAGGGATGTATTGCATTGGGGAAGTCTACAGTCAGAAACCTCTCCAAATAACTGAGGAACAATGATGTCAGTTTGAAGAGTAAAGTGCACCTTATTCAGATCATGGTCTTTTCAATTACCTGCTATGCATATGAGAACAGGACAATTAATAAAGATGACAGAAGAAAAATTAATGCCTTTGAACTGTTGTGTTGGAGAAGAGTACTGAATTTCCCATGGACTGCCAAAAGAACAAACAAATATATATGTCTTGGAGAAAGTACAGCCAGAGTGCTCCTTGGAGGTAAAGATGATAAAGCTTTGATTTCACATACGTCAAGGATGTTGCTAGGAGAGGTATTCATTGGAGAAGGGGACATCATGCTTGGATAGGTAGAGGGTCAGTGAAGAAGGGGACGATCCTCCCCACATGGATGGCTGTAACTTGCATGGCAAGACATTGTGCCTGGAAAGTAAGAGGATTCACTCACTGATCCTTAAGGTTAATCAAGATGCCTCTGAGTTTCTTTCTACCTATTGCCCCAAGATAAGTGAAATATCCAAGACTGCCCACCAGCAGGATTCCAAAGCTTGTTTTCCTGGTTCACAGTCTGTGTCAAATTACCCAATAAGCAAGGCAAACATGTGCTCATTTACTACTAATCAATAGCAAATAATTTCATAGTTTTCCCCTACATCCAAGTTTCTTTTTTAGGTATTACTGGCCCTTGTCATTCCCTCAGGCTCACAGTGCTTCCTATAGAACCAAAGGCTCTTTTACAATCCCTGGCAGAGATGGAGAACCTAGTAAGCAAGGTCAGCACAGCTTATTTGTATTCACACATCTGTAGTGAACAGTTTCACAGGCTTTTTACTACAAAACCTAAGAAACTGTTCACTATTCACAGATTAGCAAGTAAGCACAAGTAAGTCTGTGCTTACCTGGTTTATTGGGTAATCTGCTCCTGTCCATAGATGCCTGTAACTGCCTTTATAGGTGTCCAAGAGAGGAGGCTATAAGGACATAGATATCTGTCTGGGCCTAGGTTTTCCATCTATGTTCAAGTCACAATGTGAAAGTACTTCAATGATAAAGTACAGAAATGAGGAAGAATACAGGAATCAGCAGATGGAAACATTGAATACCTCTATTCCCACCTCCTTTTTCTCCCTACCTCTAGAGTCTGGTTGTGGTGCTTCTTTACTGTTGTTGTTCTTAAGTGCCGTCAAGTCGCAGGCGACTCATAGCGACCCTATGAATGAGAGTCCTGCTTCTTTACTAGGGAAGAAATAAATCACTCGGTAGAATGGGCTCTATAAGGAGGAATGTGGCATCAGGGTTGGAGGAAAATTTATCAACAACCTGTGTTATGCACATGACACACCCTCCTTGCTGAAACTGAGGAGGGTATGAGGCATATGCAGAAGGTCAAGGACTGTAGTCTTCAATATGGACTGAAACTCAACATCAAGAAGACAAAGGTTCTCACCACTGAGCCAACTGGCAGCTTCATGAGAGGCAGAGAAGAGACTGAGATTGTTAACATCAGCTTGCTTAGTTCCACCAGTAACACTCTTGGCACCAGCAGTCAGGAAATCAAAAGATGAATTGCAATGGGCAAGTCTGCTGTCAGGGACCTGTCTATAGAGTACTGAAGAGCAACAATGTCATTCTGGAGTCTAAGGTGCACCTGATCCAGGCCATGGTCGTCACAACTTGCTATGTATCAGAGAGCTGGACAATGACAAAAGATGACAGAAGAAGAATCAATGTCTCTGAGCTGTGGTTCTGGAGAAGAGAAGAATGTTGAACATACCATGGACTGCCAGGAGAACAAATGGGTCAGTCGTGGAGAAGGTGAAACCAAGCTGCTCCCTGGAGGCAAGGATTTTTAAGCTATGTCTCAAATGTTTTGGGCACATAGACAGAAGGGACCAAGCCTTCTGGGGAGAAGAACATCATGCTTGGAAGGGTGGAGGGTCAGCACAGGAGAGGAAGACCAAGGATAAGACAGATTGACTCAGTGATTAGAAAAATGGGATTAAGTCAGTCAGATGATGAGATTGTCTGAGGATAGAGCAGAGTTCAGAGGTGTTGTAACATAGGGTCATTTGAGTCACAGGTGACTTGACAGCACATAAAAACAACAACAGGGATGAAATTGCATCATCATCTTCACAATATGGCCTTACCCAGCAAAGTGAGACCTGTCAGCACCCACTTGGTGGACAGCGCCATGTTCTAAACCATGCCTTAACGATGGAGAAATTTCCCCTCACTGAAAATGACTCCGTGCCTGTAAAGACCAGTTTACTTTCACTGTTAAAACTGTGACTGCTGTTCTCCAGTGAAGGAGCAGCTTTAGAGCTTTCAAAAAATCCTTACTGTTTCTTTACCTCAGTCCAGTATCAGAACCACACTGTAAGGGACTGGGCAAGAACTGCTATACTCATTCTACAGATAAGGAATCAGCTTCAGTTTGAGACAGTAAGTGATTTGGCAAAGACTACATGGTGATGAAAAAGCAGCCTAGAATGCAGGTGATCTGACTCCTAATGTGGTACTCTTTCCAGAAAATGTGGGCATTTATTTTTAAACATCCAGCCTCCACAATGTTGTGTTGCTTCAGGAGATTTCATTAACCAAGGTATCTGGGTCATGGAACAATGCAGATTCACACACTTGAAAGCCACTCACAGAGGCAGATGTTCACTGCACTCCAGAAATCTAAAGGGTGACTGAAAACAGCCACCCTGATTAACATAATTGACAAATAATTCCCAGCCCTGGATCCTTCTTACCCTCTGTAGATGCACCCAGTGGCTTCCTATCAAGTCTCTGTTGTGCTTTTGTTCCAATCCAACTGGAACACTAACACCTGATTACTGATTTAGAGAAAATTATTCCATATTACTAAAATAATCATAAAATAATTTCAGTGATTCTCTGCTTAGCCTCTACCTCATTAGGTAGACTTGCTAGTTAATCTTTCCCACTTATAGTGCACAAATCTAAACTCCTCAATCAAGCCCAAATTCTACATCTGGAGGATACTGGGGGCATCAGAGTTTAGTGATCAAGAGCCTCCATTGCCTTTTGTTAAAAATGTAAACTCAAGGGAATTCTGGTGGCCTAGTGGCAAGAAGCTGCACTACAATCCCAGAGTTATGTGGTCTGAATCCATTAGATGCTCTGCTGGAGAAGGAGGGGCAATCTCCTACACCAGTCAGATCCGATTTGATGGTTAACTAACCTTAGGTTACTGAACCACTGTGTACCTCAATTTCTTCATCTCTGAAGCAATGGTAATTGTTGTTGTTGTTGTTGTTAAGTGCCGTCGAGTCACAGGCGACTCATAGCAACCCTATGAAGGAGAGTCCTCCACGCATGGGTGCCTTTCATCCTCTCTCCAGGTTCATAGGGTTTCCAGAGGCAAGCTATTATGGAAGTGGATGCCACTCCTCCTTCCAAGCTTGTTTTAATCGGGGAGCTCCATCCACTCTCTGTCCGCACTGGGTGGCCAATCATTAACGCATTTGACACATCAGTGTCAATATATAGATAGATATATAGATATATATCAATGATAATATAAACACAATGATGATATAGCAATGATAATATCATTTTAAATAACTTGTTTCTGATTCAAGCTTTTAATGATCTTCCAACCTTTACTTCCCATCACCATTTAAGAAACCCTCATTCATGCACACCCATGTTTATGGCAGCATTGTTTACAAAAGCAAAGTGATGGAAGTAGCCCAAGTGCCCATCAACAGATGAATGGATAAAGAAGCTGTGGTATATTCCTGCAATGGAATACTATGCAGTACTGAAAAACAACGAACTCATAAAATATTATATAAAATGGGTGACCCTGAAGGACTTCATGCTGAGTAAAATATCTCAGTCATAAAAGGGCAAATACTGCATATTGCCATTGATATAAAACAGGACTGACAGAGGGGTTGCGGGGAAACTAAGAAGAGAGGGGATAAATGAACACTGTATTTAAAAAATGAGGGATAGAACTGTCTAAAAGAAATATATGATTGGTATTATTTGCATGCCAACAGTCCAGAATAAGAGGTACACAGCAAAGTGGACTACGGGGCGGGGGATGAGGAAACTGCAATAGTGAAAGAATCTTTTCAAGAGAACATTAGTCTGGGGTAGGGTGGAAAATGTGCAACAATGAATGAATGGAAATCCAAGTTTTCTGTAAACTTCGTTAAAATATCAATAAAAATTTTTAAAAGTCTTTTATAAACAACAAAAGAAACCCTCATTCTAGGCAACGAATGCAAACTATTCATTCCTACTTCTGTGCTTTTAACACATGCCATCTAGTCTCTTAATTCCTATAGCACTTACAGATAGTCTAGTCCCCTTAATTCATATTGTCTGTAGCCTTGGATTATCTTCTACCCTACAGCATCTATATACAGTAATTAAAACTGTAGGATCCTTGGTCACACAAATATTTCTGTTCTCCCTCTGGACCTGGCACTGTGCTATTGCAGCCCCAATATTTGTTGGCCAAATAAATGCATGGCACTGTGCCCTGAGAAATACGCATTCAGATTCTTTTTAATTGATGTGGCTCAGCTATTGATTTGTTGCTCTTTGGAACCAATAAAAGATAAGAGAAAGATGAACATCAGCAGGGCAGGGACAACCACGAACCAGTTAATTAACTCATCATCAATAAAAGATACTGATATGTAGCCAACCTGAATATCAGAAAAACAAACACAGACCAAAAGGAAATGGCAATCTAAACGCCACTTTGCAAAACTGAGCTTCATTGTTTAAGAGTGAAGTTGAGGATTTCCCCAAACTGGCATCACTCATTTGACAACTGATAGAGCAACAACTATGTACAGAGGACGCTCTGGTGGAGTAGAACATCTAGAGTTACACTGCAAACTCCCCTCTGGCAGTTTGAGCTCACATATGGCTCTTTGGGAAAAAGACAGGCATTCTCCACCCACGCAATTTACAGCCTCCCAAAATCCCACAGGGAGCTCTGGTGGCCTAGAGGTAAGAAGCACATGGTTTAAATCCACCAGCTGCTCTGAGGGAGAAGGATGGGCAGTCTCCTCCCATGCAATTAGCCAGCTGCCTCTAAAAATCTGCTAGAAGAGCAGCTATGGGTTGGTCCTGACTCCACAGCACAAACACCAACACAACAACAAAAAACCTGCATGAAGTTCAGCTATGAGTTGGTTCCAACCCCCAGCAATAACTTCTGTAAAGTATGTACAGACTTTGCCTGGGATACTAGAAACACACAATAAAATAAAACAGACAAAATTCATTGCTTATATTTCTGCATCTAAGGAGGAAGGCTAGGTATAACAACATACTCTACATCCAATTATGTACATCAGCAACAACTGCTTGTACCAACAGCATGTTACGCCTTCAGGTGAAAATAATAATAAAGGCACATACCATGAACAACTGACCAAACAGAAGCAGTGCTAAAAAGAGCTGTCACTGCTCACAGGCATCTCCCACTCCAGGACCCAATGAGTAGCTTCTCGTATCTGAGCATGTGTCAAGCTCTCCACCACCCATCTCCCAGTTGGTCATATCACAGTGGCCTATATGTGGTTGTGATGCTAGAAGCTATGCCACTAGTATTTAAAATATCAGCAGTCACCCACGATAGGCAGGGTTAAGTAGGGCTTTCAAACTAACATGGACTAGAAGAAAGGTTATCCACTATCTACTTGCAAATTAGCCAATGACAGCTTATGGATTCAGAGCACTGTCTGCCTCACCAGCTTTGGGTGCATCATCAACAGGGATCAGTGACAGAGGATGGCATCGTGTTTGGTGGAGCAGAGTCCAGCGAGGGTGAGGGAGTCACTTGGTGGCAGCAACAGCTGCAATGATGGACTTTGATCATGCCAACAATGATGGTGCACGACGAGGCATGTTTTATTCTGTCGTACATGAGTCAGAGGTGACTCAATGGCGGCTATCCATCTCTGTGTCACTGCCATCATTTTAATATAAATCCTCTCAAATGGTAACTATGGCTCATGATATTAAAGCCCAAATTCAGGGGCAGCAGAGGAAGAAGGGCAGGGCAGTTGTGAGCCAGTTAGAGGATCAGGCAGTTTTCACCAAGGCAAAGACCGAGGCTCCGCTCTCCTTTGGAGCAGAAATTCTCCTGTCATCTTAAGCATTTCATTTTTTTTTTTTTACCCTCTTCCAGCAGGATACTGAAAATAGCTTGCATTTAACATTTAAAATTGTTTTTGATCCCACACTCTTTCAGCTCTTGCTCTCTCCCTCAAATTCATTCCATTCCCTAAGGGCAAGTATAAGCATATTTCATAAGCAAACAAACCCACGTCATCATTTTTATCCCTAAGAGTTACAAAGAAAAACTGATTTGCATCATTATATCAAAGATAAGCTGGCCAAGAACACAGGAACCTTATCTGGACCAAAAGTTCTAGGACAGAATTTCTTTCAACTATCAAGATAGGAGATCAAAATCAAGGTTCAACATATGCCTAAAAGAATAGATAAAATGAATTTTTTAAAAAATCAAGGGGGTCATCTTAAACACATTAATGTTGATTTTTTCATTATCTGTGTGCCAGTTTTATCTTTTAGAAAACAGTGGTAGCCATCTGAGGGGAAGCTTTGGAAAGTAAAATACACATGTTTTCTGTTATGGTGAGGAACAAAGAATATTAGAGCCCAAAAGGACCCAAAAATCAGAGATCATTGATGACACATTCAAAGTTACTCAGCAAGTCAGTGGCTGGACCATCTCCCCATCAACAGTTGTCCCTGTCCCCTTCCCACCACAGCATTCATATGACACATGAAACCAAATTCTAAAGGCACAAAGGTAAAAAAAAAAAAAAAAACAGCGCAGGAGGGGAAGACCCTCTATGAGATGGACTGACTCGGTGACTGGGGTAATCGGGATGGGTGTGTCAGAGGCAGTGCAGTTGGTGCAGGATAGAGCAGGGTTTAGGGCTGTTGTGCATAGGGTCGCTATGAGTCGCAAACGACTCGACGGCACATAACAGACTAGAAAACTATCATGAGAAGATATTCTAAGGTAAAATGGACCCCACTAATGTTAACTGGAAGTGAGCTAGATCTACAGTGTTACAGGAAAAGGTCTAGCTTTGGAAAGTTCATTAACACTGACATTTTAATGCTAAGGAGTATGGTTTCAGCTAACAAAATCAAATTCACTACTGTTGGGTTGGTTCTGACTCATACCAACCCTAAGGGGCAGGGAAGAATGCTCCATAGGATTTCAAAGGCTATAAGACTTTATAGAAGCAAAGTCCTACATAGTCTTCCTGTAACTGATGAGTTTGAATTGTCTTTTGGGTTGCAACCACATTCTTTGACTACCACACTATCAGAGCTCCTTGGTTTCAACTACAGTCGGTCCTAAATTTGTGCTTTTGCCTGAAAATTAAAATCACCATTTAGTCATTTTTCACTTCCTACAGAAAAATTCATCCCAAGTTGCTATCAACTGTCTTATAAATGAAATTCTGGAATGAAACTTGTTGTTAAAATGGCGTGCATGTAAAGAAAGAACTCTGAAGCCTGCAGCTTTGTGTTAAACGTAATTAAAAGAGTAATAGCTGATGATACATCCTAGAAGTGCATTTATGAGAAAGCCCTTCAAACCCTTAATCTGTTTATATGTAATAGAATGTTTTATTAAGAGCCTCTGAGTAGGGCATAGTAAACTAGAAGTTATACAATATATAACCAAGGGCAAGCACTCCAATTCTGTAACCAAGTATTTACAAGGTCCTTCTGACACTAGGCTCAAGGCTACAAGGAAGATAAAAGAGAGAAACCATCTGCACACAGGAAGCCATAATCCAGTTAAAATAGCCTTTATTTTCTGCAAAAACATCAAGCTATCAGCAGCCTCAGGATCTTTGCACTTACTGTCCCTTCTTCCTGAGATGCTTTCCCCTCAGACCTTACTACAGCTCAGGTAGGTTTCCATTTTCTCCCTCAGCACAACCGTTACCACCCTGCGAAGCCTTTCCTGATCACTAAAATAACTTCCTTCCCACCATTCACCTTTGCTTTACTTACACCAATCACAACGAGATACTAACAAGTTTAATTGCTCATTGTCTGTCTCCTATGGAACCCTGTTTAGTCTACTGCTATATATTCAGTGGTAGGTACATGTTGGTGGTGGTGGTGCGCTCTGTGAAGTTAGAACAGACTCATAGCTGATCCTCCAGCGGGTTTTCAGAGGCAGTAAATCACATGAGAGGAGACTACCCATCCTCCCATGGAGCATGGTGGATTTGAACTGTGTGCCTTTGGGACTGCAGCACAGCATCTTACCACTAGGCACCAGAGTTCCCTACATGCTATGCATCGATAAACTTCACTGAGGGAATCAACAAGTAGCACTGGAGAGTGGGAAGTGAGGATATGACAATTACTCATGATTAAAACATTTAAATAAGAAAAATGGCCATCCTGGTTAAGCATATGATAATATGCTATAAAAATATGATGATATGCTAATTATGAAGCACTAATATTTTTGAGTGAAAGGCTGGCAATCAACTAAGTGAGGGTAAGGCTGACACCTCAGAGTAAAAGAGCCCACAGTGTTGTCCGAGGAGGCTTAGAGAATGAAGAAGACTCAAGCAGGTAGAGGCAAGGAAGAGGAGCCTTTCATATATCAAGGCAACAACTTCAGCAAAAACACAGGCGAGATCATGGCACAGGGTAGCCTAGGAAGGACAGCAGAGAGTCAAACAGAACCAAACGCAGGTCCAGGGTTGGTAGCAGGACTGTGAGCAGGGACAGGATCTTAGTGACACAACACCAGTGAGAGGCTGTTCTTGGAAGGCAGAGCCAGCCACACTGTAAAGGGAACATAAAATGAGTGTGAAGAGGACCACAGTTAGGTCTAGGGATGAATGTGAAGCCTCTTCTGTCTTTTCTAACACGAAAGATGTGAGTGAGCAAGACGTCAAGGCATGTTTTCCCTGAAGACAGTTTCCCGAGAATCTCACAGTAGCATACACTGGCAGATTCAGGCCGACTTCCCATACATACATGCACCCTTTGAAGCTCTCCCTCCAGGAGGATAACAGAGGTTCAAAAGGCTAGTTCTGAGGGGGAGGTAAGTCTTTAAGGCTTCCAAATTAGAGATTTAGTGTATTCACGTCTGTGTTTATTATCTTTTTATTCTCTGGCGGGAGGGATATGGTATCTGATTTCACTATGCAGTATATATTTGAACATTATATAACACAGTTTTATGTAACAGGTTCTTGACATAAAACAATGTTTCTCTTACTATCTAAATGTATTGGAGGGGGAGGGAGGGAGGAAGGAGAGCACACAGGCAGGGCAAGACTGCAGAGTCCAGCTTTAGGATAATCTAACAGGTAGCGCAGGAAGAAGGTGGGAGACACTGAAAAAGGCCTCCTCCTCAGAGAGGAGCTCTGCAGACGGCTGGGACAGCGGGGACAGTGATTTGGGTTTGGCTGTTCAGCTCACACAGAAGCTGTCTGGCGAGGAGTTAGCTGAAGCACATGGGCCCCTGTCAGAGCAATGCTGCAGAGAGGGGGAACGAACAAAGTGAGAGACAGAAATGTACAACTGGATGTGAGAAGACTGCTCACTAGCACTTATAACTGCTTCTGGGGTAACATCCAAGGAGACCTGATGGTGCAACAGTCACGCACTCGGCTGTCAACCAGCAGGGTGGTGGTTCAAACCTAACCAGCGGCTCTATGGGAGGATAGAGCAATCTGGTCCCATAAGGATGACAGCTTAGGAAAACATGGGGCAGCTCTGCCCTGTCACATGGGGTCACTGGGAGTGGAAAATCTAATTTGAAGGCACATACCAATAAGGATGACAAACATCTATGCATCCTTCTTGTTGCAACACAGACTTTAGCCTTTCTCACAAGGGAGCGTCCACCATGTAGTCAACACAAGACCAGCTACCAATGACCACAGGTCTACTAAGCTCCTGGGGAGTGCAGGGCCCTTCACATACATGACATCACTTCCTCCCAGCCAGTATCTAGTACCATCACTGGAAAGCAGGCTCGGGAGTCAGCCTGCCTTGTCTAAACCCTGCTCCACCCCATACCAGTTGAGTGACCTTGGGAAGTTTGCGGAACATGTCACTTGTAAAATAAAGATAATAATCAACCTACTTCTAGGAGCTGCTATATGGACTAAATGAGTTAATAATTATAATGGGACTAGCAAACATACTTGTTTATCATGTAGTAAGTATCTAATAAAATTTAGCTGCTATTATCATCCCAAATAGTATTCTTATTTTGCAGATCAGACAACTTGGACTCAAAGAAGCTAACTAATTTTTCCTGGGCCACACGTTTCAAACCAGAGTTGAAAGGTTAAATATATGTAAACATTTTACTCGATCCACATCCAGTGGATCAGGTATGAGAGCAGCTTCCCTGGCTGGCACACAAGATCTAGCCCTTCACCACTAAACAAACAGCTAACAATTCAAACCCTACCAGAGTGGCCTAGGAGTAAGGTTTGGCAATCTGCTTCCTTGAAACCCTATGGGGTGCATTTGCACTCGGCGGTGAGGATCACCACAAATCAAAATCAGCCTGAGAGCAAACAACAGCAACGTCGAAGTATTAAATAGGATACACTACTCATCATCTTCTTGGATAAGCATGAGTTTATAATATTTAAAAAGACAATATACACCAAAGTAAAGATTTTTTCGTCATATGCCAGCTCTTCATACTTCTCTGAAGCAAAGATGACTACAACTCATAAAATCTCACCTCTTCCCAGTTAAGCCCACAACTCGAACTCTCATTTCATTCAGCTCTATCTTCTTGTGGCCATGACTACTGTTACCCTGTTGCACCCTTCATCCCCGTACCTCTCCACAACGTTGATCCCTCTCCTTCTACCTACTTAGGTCCTGAGACTTCTCCCTCTACCTACTCATGTCCTGAGAACCTATCCCATCACATCTCCTCCTCCTCAATATTCTCAGCTAAGATGTATATTGAACATGCTTATTCTGAAAGCTCCTAGTACTTAAAAAAAAAGTCTGAGTGGGCAAGTGAAGTATACCTCAAGATATGCCAACACAACATAAAAATAAAATGTATCAGAATCAGAGCTCGCTCAAGGGCTGGGTGACATTGTGGTCAGCTTTGGGGAAGAAGAAAAGCAAAATGAAGCAATAGCTCCTGGAGGCCAATCGTTTGAGCTGGGTCTGAAAGCATATCAGGAACATGAAGAGGATGTGACAGGCAGCCCTTCAGCTTGACTAGAGTCCTGTGTGGACAGAAATGTCTAGTGGATGGATAGACTGGAAATGGAGAATTTTTGTACCAGGCCAAGGAGCTCAGGTGAAGTGACAGGGAGCAGTGCTGAAGACAGCCTTCCTTCTTTGAGTTCCTACTGTGTGCCTTCAATACTGTGATGTGTTTTGACTCATTCAATTCACATTTCAGTGCTTTGTAATAAGGACTATTGTGATGCCTGTTTTACAGATGAGGACAGTGAGGCATACAGAACAAAAGAAAACGGACTGTAGCCCATAAAGCTATCAAGAAACAATGAAAAGAAAGGACTTCTGCTCAATAGTCTGTTCTGTACTCTGAATCACCCAACCAAACCAACTCTCAAGACAGCCTAAAGTTGCAGAGAAACTGTCAGGTGCACAGGAGGCTCATAATCAGCTTTTCTCTTTAGTTCTTCCTTTCCTAAATCAAGATAAAGGGGTCTCGCCATCCCATCTCCAGACTGGTAGGGAATCTGAGGACAAAGTGGCAGGCCTTTGGCAGAGGTGGAAGGGAGTGGAAGCTGGCACTCAGGGAGGCTTCCTATGTGCCAGGCTTTCACATATATCATCTTATTGACTCTTCACACACACTCCATGAGGCAGGCATTGTCATTACACAACAGAAGAGGAGCCTGAGGTCAGAAAGTTAAGCTTGCCTCTAAGTAAGACCTCACAGCCCAAATTCAAGTAAGTGCTAGAGCTAAGTCCTTATGCTCCTGCACTCAGACTTCAACTATAGTGAAGGCACAAAAGAGGAAGCTGATGAGAGATGCAATGCTTTCTCTGAACATACAGAAGAGAGAGGATAATATGCAAAGAGAAAGGACATTTTTGAGGAGGGCAGAAAAGAGATGCTAAAGGAATTTAATGTAAAGCACATCATGTTTTGATAAAGTGAGATTGGAAGTGACAAAGTGAGTATTTGGGGTTAATTTTGGTCTTGAAATAAAGTGGCAAGTGGAGAAAAAGACCTGTGAAGGGCATTATGTTTGTTTTCTGGCTTCTACCTAAACTGCAAGACAAGCTAAGGGTTTTTACTTCCTCACAAGTGCCTACCATAGTGCTAACATTAAAATCCCACCCTGCAACTATAACATCATCACAGGCAGAAACTGTTTCATTAATGCTGACTTTCTTCCACCCCAGTGAGAACAGGTGAGGGAATCTCAAAATGGTGAAAACTCATATAGAAGGAAGAAGTCTTATATCACAAAGAAATATCACACATTTTTGCATTTTCTGGCACAGTTCTCTTAAAATAGCCAAGCTTCTCTACTGTGCTTGTCCACCTTTTAAAGATACATATGTTGCATAGAAACTGTTAGTGTGAAGGAATCAATCTGAAAGCCCAGTCACTTCCTTTTCCTGCCCTGTGGGATGCAACTCTCTTCTGCATATAGCAGGCAAACAGGAGAGTAGTCATCATTTTATAAATCATTTTAGATGGATTCTTTAAAACACCATCTGTTTAAATTCCCTATGAAAATAGGACTTAAGCTCAGATGTTCTGGAAGTTCTAGCAGGTAAATATCAACCTGAATTCAAATGCATTAAGTATTTAGAGACTTGTAAAACTTTACAGCAGAAAAGAACCTCAAAGAACCTTTGAGATACCACCTTCAATTGCCTTAATTTCTGAAGCAGAGAGTTTCAATGGTTGTGCCATTGAATGTGGTACAGCCACAAGAGTTGGAGTTGGGGCTAGAATCAGGATTCACAGCTCCCAACTCTGTGACTAGAGCCCTTCCACTAAACGTCCTCTGGTTCTTGCAAACTTTAGGGATTAGGATAAAGGACCAATTTCACTATCGCTTCAACGGTTCTTACTACTACTGTTGTTGTTCACTGACTATATCTAAAAAAACAACTAGAATGCCTCTTTTAAGGATTCAGGTTCAGGTAGTAACAGGCAATTTCAAATCCTGTCTGCTAAATGTTAAAGTCTAAATACATTCAACAAACTATTTTAAAGATTTGACTTTAAAAAAAAAAAAGATTTGACTTTTAAAATAAAAGAACTTTTTAAGAACTTAGTAATAAAACACGAACGAAATCTGATTCTATGTTTCAAAAAAATATTCTGGAATTTCACTGGCATGGAAATAAAATTCAAACTGCATTTCTTTGTTGTTTTGTGTAAGTGTATTTAAGTCTTGCAAGCATGGAGAACATTATTCAAAACCGCTCCTGCAGCAGCAACTTATTTTAAGCTCATGATTCAACCTGGTATATTAATTAAAAACTCCAGCAACCCGAATTGACAGATCTTGATATCAATGGGACTAGAAGAATTAAGATAATAGATGTCATATAAAAATAGATTAAAGGGGAGGACAGCAGCAGATGTCAGAGGGACAAGTCACAAGAAAACATTGTGGGGGAAGTAAGATGCATACAAGAGGCCGCTTTTATGGATTTTTTTTTTTAAGTCCTGGAAAAATATGATTTTTATTTTGGGGAGCTGAGAGAGAAAACTTGGTGGCTGATTCCCTGCAGAAAAAGGGCAATTCAAAAAGAGTGAAGGGGTAGAATAAGTCAAAGAACTCAAAACAAAATTAGGTGACAAGCAAGGGGTCCAAGGCAGAGACACGAAGTGGGACATTACAATGAGGAACGTCAGCCAAGTTAACAGAGCAGCACAAACTTGAAAACAGACGCCAATGGGCAGGGCAGCCTTTCCTCCAGGCTGTCACATATGAGTCCCCCTCGGGGTGGCTGGCCCGAACCCCACAAGTGGGCATTATTGTCTGTCTTCCGTGACTGTCAAGGCCAGACCCGAAATGTGCACGGAGCGCTTCTTCCCGGACCGCTGTCAGACAAGCAGCCAGGGCCTCGCTGCGCCCTCCACACCTGAGCACCCCTGGACACCTGCCCGCAGACCCACGGGGGATCCTCCTGGCGGCCAGCACCTGGACGCGCAGACCAAAGTTCGCGGACTGGGGTCGGGATCCCCGGGATGCTCGGGTACAGCGCCAGCTCCCGGGACCCACCGAAGGGGCAGACAAGCTTGGACACCCCACCCCCTCAAGTTCTTCCGAGACGCCCTCCCCACCCCCACTCAGCCCCGCAGACTCCCGAAAGGGAAGTGCAGGATGGAGGGAGGAAGGGCAGGAGCAGCCTCGCTAGTCCAGTGTCCTTGGGGTGCACTCGTTCAGGACGGTCCCCTCGGGGGTCCACGAAGCCCCAGGGGATACATCCTAGGATCTGCCACTCAGCCAGGTCATCACTTCCAAAGGGCGGAGCTGTTTCTTTAAGAGACAGCTGTTTGCCCCCTCCCCCGTCAGGTAGCGATGCCCGGGGCGGGGAGTGGGCACTCCCGCGGACACTCTCAGGGTCCCTTTAAGGGCGTCTGGGGCACCTCTGCCCGCCCTACCCCAGAGAGCCAGCCCCCATGAGGAAGGATGGGGGCGGACAGGCGCGGCGCCTTTAAGGGGCGCAGCCTCCCCGCAGCCGGGTGGGGGCTGGGAGCGGGCACGAGCCCTTTAAGGCCGGCAGCGGGCACGTCGGGCAGGGTTCCCCAGCAGCCGGCTGCGCCCCGGGTGGCGGCGGGGGCACCGCGCCTGCCGGGGAGGTAACGGCCCCAGACGGGGTGCCGGGGCCGCTCGCTGGCCGCCGCTGGCCCGACACTCACCGTGGCTTGCCGGGAGCGCCTGCGCCCGCGCCCCCACTCGGATCCCGCGGCGGCGGCGGCGGCGGTGAGTCCGGCGCGGGTAAACAGGCACCTCCGTCCCTGACCTACTTTCTGCCTTCCCTAAATGTCGCACCACTAACCTACTTTCCGACCAATCCGCTCCCCGCCGGCCCTGGCCCGGCCCCCCGCCCACCAATCGCTGTGCCCAACCCCCCTTCCCCGCCCACCAATGGAGGAGCCGCGGGGCCCGGATACCTGCCTCTTCCCGCCAGCCAATCCGAGCTCCCGAAGGGAGCCGGTCTCGGCGGTCGTCTCTAGCCAATCCCCGCGCGACTGAGCGGCCTGCTGGCCAGTTGGGTGGCAGCTGGAGAAGACACTGGCCAATGGTGAGGCAGCAGAGGCCGGTTAACCTGCTACTTTCCCGCCACCAATCACTCGGCATACAGGAGCGCACGCCCCGAGGAGAGGACCAATCTGCGCTTCTCTCTGCATTTCCTCGCCCCAGCTGGCTCCCTTTTCCCTCAAATTTCCCACTCGGGTGACCACTGTGAATGCCCACTCTTGTCGTCTGTGATATGTTCTTCTCTAGGTCCTTGCCCTGCGTCTGCCTGTCTTCTTTCACTCGTTTCTGTTCTTCATTCTGGGCAGCCTGACCAAAAGCAGCATTTTCTCCCTCCCCTTCAACTCCATCTAGGAAACCAATTTTAAGAAACCTTTCTAAAACGCCTGGGTTTGCCAAAGTTCAAGCGAGTGGACGAATACTTGATGTTTCTAGAAGTTTTTCCACCCCAAGAACGCCGATTGTTCTTACGTTCTTGGCTCGTCCTGACCTCCAAGCGTTTCTTTTCGTTCAAAAGGGGAAACTGAAGCACGGGGCGATTACATTATTTTTCCTTCCAATAGCCAGGTTTTGGACTTCTGCGTCGTAGGCACGTCCCAGTGGCCGTGTTTTCGGCTGCAAAAAAAAGTGATATAAGGAGAGAGAATGACAAAAAAGTAATCATGATAAGATGCGACTTGGGTGCTGAGGGTTAGAAAATTTTTATTTGTTTATCTCGGGCATTTAAGCAGAGAGCCTTTGGCACAAAGAATTATCAATCTTTCTAGATGTTCAACTCCTTGAATATAAAAACACCGTGCCTTTTTAGTTGCTTCTTCGCCCTTCCCTTTTAATTTCTAACAGAGTGGAAAGAGGAATTGAAGCGGCTAGCAAATGTTTCATAGATGTTGACTGGATGTATACGCAAATAAAATTACATGACCTAGCCCTGTGATTCAGACGGGCACCTTTAACTTCAGCATTCTAACGCTCTAATTCCTGAAGAGACATTACACTTTAATTGTAAACTCACTGGCTCAGACAACACTGGTTACTATCAGGCTGACAGGCTCTCTCCAAGACCAGCGCATTGTGGATAGCACAGATGTTGCCCAAAAGTACTTATGAATGGTTACTAACTGTTCTTAAAGTCACCTAATGTTATTGACAGCTTGCTGCTGTGCTTGAGTTTACCTGCAGGTGGAATTTGTTGCTTTGTTTGCCCCATATCTTGAGGAGAACTTAAAGAAAAATGCACTTGACAAGATGTTGTGGAGAAGAAATAAGGGCTGGGTCTTAGTAGAATTGGATTAATAATAAAAAAGTAACCAAAACCTAGAGATGCTAGTTGATGAATCCATGTTGACCTAAAGTAAGGGTGGAAGGAAGCACATTTGTGAAGCATCTACTGTATTCTGGCCGCTGTGCTAACTACTTTCTCTTCATTTTTTCCCCTTAATCCTCATAATCATGTTGTGACGAAGGGATTGTTGCCCCCATTTCACAGATGTAGAAAGTGAAATCTGAGTTAGATGGCAGAACCAAATTGTAACCAAATGTATTTAACTCCAGATATATTTGACTCCAAAGTCTCCATACCACAGTCCTTATTATCAGGCTAATAGGAAAGCTCTCTCCAAAGTCTAGACTTTAAAACTTTTATCAATAACCAGAATAAAAGCTTAGGAGGACTTGCATTGAGTTTTTAAATGATCCACAGTTTGGAAGAGAAGAGATGCCATTAGATAACATAAACTAAATCCAAAATTAGAACAATGGGTAGAGTGTAACAGGAGTAAATGTGAGTCCTGCGCTGGGAAGCCAACTGCTGGATGGTACCCTGATCAGAAGTTTCTCCACAGGTGCATGTATAGGCAAGAACAGATTCCTGTGTGAGCAAGACCATAGTCTTGTATGAGCAAAGGTCTTAAATGACAAAGAAATCTGACTCTATAATGAATTAATGACTGCCAAATTAAATTAATGTTCTTAGGCTGCATCAACAGAAGTCTTATACTTAAGGTAAAATTGTTGCTTGAGTGTTGAGTATAGGTTAGTAGCACGTGTCATTCTATCTATAATTTAGATTTGTCAAAGAGGAATTATCTCTATATACAGGGAAAGGGACCAGGATATAAAGAGGCTGAAAACTATGTCATACGAGGAATGATTCAAGCATGCAGAAGGTTTTGCCCTAAGGGGGACAAGGCACCTGTCTTCATATATTTGAAGAGCTGTCAAATAGAAGAAAAATTAGTCTTATTTTTTCAGGCCCCAAGGGAAGGGGGACCTGTGAATAGAAACTCCAAAACTAATCAATATGAAGACTTTTCTAACTACTAAGGCCTTCTCTACTTTGATAAATTTTTAGTTTCTTGTCATAAAAAGGGTACAAGCAAGAATCAGGTGCCCTTGTGTTAGGATGGGGATAGATCTTGCCTCCCTGAGTTGATATGGCTCTATTCTGATTATGTTAATTTCCTCCTCTAAAGGGGATGATCTTGCTTTTCTTACCCTAAATGGCCAAGCCAATGAGTCTCCTTATGTTTGCCTACTGTTTCATATGTAATCATGTTTTCTTTTTTATTTCTTTGTTGGAGACCGCAAACGCCTCAATCTTCCACTGATACCTGCTTCCCTTTCATTTTGTACTCTCTGGAATATGCCATTTTCAATTCTTTAAGAACTGCTAAGATCAAAGAAATCTGAAACTCACTGGGCATGCACAAACTCATATGAATAAAAGGAAACAGAGAGAGATCCCTTATTGAAACTACTGTGTGCCAGGTTTTTAAATACATTATGAAATATGGTCTTTCACATAATAATAGTTACTCATAGTAATAGTTACTGTATTCCTTCTCCATGGTTTTATCAAATAGCTTAACCTTCATACTTTAGTTTCCTTATCTGTAAAATGGGAATTACCTAGTATCTGTTTCATAGAGTTGATATGGAAGTTAAAGATAACATATTAAAAGATTTTAGCACAATGCCTAGCATATGATAATGATTCAGTAGATAGATCTTAGATGTCACTGTTAACAATCCTGTGAAATGGATATTTATTGTGCACACTTTACAAATGTAGCTGGTAGAGATCTCACTAAACTCAATATCAGTAAGTTGGAACTGACCTACAGCTCATCCAATAGCCAGATCACTAGAATTATTTGAAAGTTCTTTAGTTTCATTTTAAAAATCAATCTATAGCATTCTGATTCGTAGCTTCGAAATCTGTGATCATTAAAATTTGGGAACTGCTGATGTAAAGGAATAAGTATACGCTCTGTGGTTAGATAGACCTGAGGTCAAGCTACAAGTATGATGGATTAGATAGACAAGCCTATGACAGGACCAAGAAATGATGCAATGGTTTTCTTTGGAAGGAAGCTGGGATGTCCCTGAGATACATATGTTAAAGTTCTTGTGGAAAGCCCAGTAGGAATGTGTTGCTATAAATAGCAATAACAACAACATTTAACATAGGTTTATGATATGTCAAGGGCTATTCTAAGATCTTTACACACATTATCTCATTCAATTATCACATAACCCCCTGAAGGTGGATACTTTTATTATTCCTATTTATAGAAGAGAAAACTGAAGCACAGAGAGGTCCTGAGATCCAAGGCTGATCATGCAGAAAAGCCTCAGAGCTCACATTCTTAAACACTTTGCTAAATTGTCTCTTCATAATTCTTTTGAAAAATAAAGCCATAACCCCTTGCTATTTTTTATACTAGTTGTAGCATTGTAGATGAGATGTTGTATAATTAAAAATTAAGCTCTTAATGGATTGGAGGTTCATGTAAAGTAAAGGAGGACAAAACAGAACTGTAAGTCAGGAATAGGAGATCTTACACTTAGAAAAAACAGAAGCCTCTTCAAAGAACTTAAGTTTAAAAAACCGAGATTTATTTTAAGGAGCCACAGATATCCCATGGAGCCACAGGACAAGGAAACCTGCAGGTCCTCCCAAATTACTAGAACTGAAGTTCTATTAGGCAAGAAAGCACTTCCTATCACCTCTCTGGAATCATGTGATCTCTGGCTTATCTTCTCTCGGCTCATGTGGTTCATGCTTCGCTTTTTCTGTAGCTCATATTTGTGTATCTCCATTCCTGGCTGTCCTCAACCATCAAGAAACAGAGAGAGAGAGAGAAGGAAGACTGGAAATGGCAGGAGAGGCTCAGACAAGTTATTCTCACAGTGGGAACATAAGCTGAGCAAGATTCCTACTTAATTGGGGGAAAAAAACACAGAACAGGAGAAAATGTAGAGTAATAAGACCAAAAAAGTTAAACAAGAAAGCATGAAAAAAGTCAGATTTGGAAAGTTTCAGAAGAAAAATCTTTCAACGGGCATATAAAAACTGAATCTGGGGGAAAACCAAAATTCAGCCATTAATAGGTTAACTACTGTTTATAGATTTTTTTCAGCTGCTTTTCTAAAGTTCTAGGTTCTTTTTTGAATGAGAAAGCCATTGCAGCCCAGAATGGGAGAACAGTAATGCTTCATTTGGAATGTGTCCTAGACTGTGTAATTAGACTTTAGATTAGATCTTGCTTGCCGATGTGGCCAAGATTCCAGCGATCTTGACACTGAAACAGCAAATGAGGCTTTTCCATTTACTAGAGGGAGCTGAAGCATCAGTGTCCATGCACCTTCTCAACCAGAAGTCCAGAGAACAGAAAGACACTGTCTTAAAAATAAAACCGGACTTGGTTTTTACCCTGTTTTACTAGAGTGAGCAGCTTTAACATTCACTTTTGGGAGAATATTTAAAAAGAAAGAATCCACCCTAGTTAGTGCAGTGAAGTGAAATGTTAAATCATTTAAGAAATGCCTGAATTGGGGGGTTGGGAGTTACTATATGCTTTTGAAAATTATAAAAAGGTGGATTGGAGGAATTTGACCTAGAATATAAAATTGTGCTATAAAATTATGCCTATTTCCTCATCTCTGAGCCAACGGTAGATGGAGAAGGGATTGAAGTTGTTAAAGATTTCATCTTGCTTGGATCCACAATCAACACTCTTGGCACCAGCAGTCAGGAAATCAAATGACAAGTTGCATTGGAAAAATCTGCTTTCAGAATTCTCTCCAGAATGCTAAAGAGCAATAATGTGAATCTAGAGACAAAGGGGTCCCTGATCCAGGGCATGGTCTTCTCAATTGCTTGTTATGAATCTGAAAGCTGAACAATAATGATGATAGAAGAATAGATGCCTTTGAGTTGTGGTGCTGCAGAAGAATATTGAACATACCTTGGACTGTCAATAGAACCAATAGGTCTGTCCTGGAGAGGATAAAACCAGTTTGCTCCTTGGAGGCAAGGAATTTGAAGTTTCCTCTCACCCGGGCATCATTGCTTGGAGAAGGATATCATGCTTGGAAGAGTGGAGAGACAGCACAGGAGAGGAAGACCTTAGATGAAATAGACTGACACAGTGACGGTGGCAATAGAGTGAGGGTATTAGAGAAAGCGAGGGTGAGGTTGGCTGAGGATAGGGCGAGGTTCAGAACTATTGTTCTTAAGGTCACTGTGGGTTGTAGTCAACATGAAGGCACATAACAACAACAATAACTGAATGAGAAATAGACCAATAAGTGAATGAAAAGGCATACCATTCAGAAACAGACCCAATGTATGAAAATTGTATATGAAGGTGATATTTTAAAGCTTTGATAAACGAAGATTCTTTTTCCCCCTTCAATAAATGCTATGAAACAACTAGCTAGCCATATAGAAAAATATAGCCTGCTTCCTACCCTGATGATCTTAAAACTAAAATTACAACCACACAACATTAGTATTTAAGTATAAAGAAAGGAATCCATAAAAACACTAGATGAAAACAGAGATCTTTATACCTATCTGTATCTATCTGTCTATTTTATAAGGGAACTCTGGCGGTCTACTTTGTGTTACAAAGGCAGGCAGTTCAAATCCATCAGCTACTTCTCAAGAGAAAGACTGACCATCTCCTCAGGTGTGGTTAATAGTTCCTAAAAATCCACTGGATGGTCAGCTTTGAATGGTTTCTGATTCCACAGTAAATGTCATTTCAGTTCTCTATCTATAAATTTGGAAGACCTTTTTAAGCAGAACACAAAACAGAATGGATTTGACACACATGCTGCCTTGTGGAAAACACACACACACACACACGTAGAATGTCATCGAGCAAACAGGCCCCAAACACACACATATTAAATATGTACCATATACATTATGATTTAAAAGGTCAGAAGATGGAATGGTGAGATGTAAGATGTAAGTGTTGAATCTGGGAACATTATTTCATATAGACCATTAATAAAATAATTACCCCTTAAAATATAACACTCAACCTTTATAACATTATCTTACTTCATTGACCTCACTTTCCTTTTGACATTTTGAAAATAAAAGTCAATAAATGCCAAGCACTTTCTCGAGCACCAAAGCCTGCTCAGGTCTTCTGTAGTGAACTCTGGGGTCTTCCCACACTTAAAGCCACTGATTTAAAAGCTACCTAAGAAAACTTATGTGTTTTGCAATTAATTTTAAAAAGAAGGAGGAGGAGCTCTGGTGGCCTACTGGCAAGAAGCTGTGCTGCAATCTTGAAGGTGCAGGGTTCAAATCCACCAGATTCTTCATTGGAGAAGGAGGGGCAATCTCCTCCTATGCCTATTGGATCCAACTCAGTGGTACACAATAAGAAAGAAGAGGGAGAAAAAAAAGGACATCCACTGGATTTATTTTTTCAGATTTCAAAACCAGTACATATTTGTTAGCAATGTCTGGAAAATACAAGCTGCACATTAAGAAGAAAATAAGAATATAACCCCATTAAGCAGATATTACCACTGTTAAATAATGCATTTTTTTTCTTATTGAATTTTCTTTGTAATTGTATTTGAACTTATTTTTTTTAATCACATTGAAATTATTTTGGTATCTTTAAAAAAAAAATCTAAGTCTTCTATCTTCAACAAGTTTAATGACTGCATCATATTTCATTTTATGGAGACACCTTATGTCATTATGCAAAATTTTCTTCTTAGAAACATTTTGTTTCTAATGTTCCTTTGTTATAAACAATTTTTACAGGAATAATCTTTGGGCAAAGTACTCCAAGGCCCTTTTTAAGGTGTAGATTTGTGGGTTGGGATCACAGTTTACTTATCTAAGGTTATTGCCTGCCATGCTAGCTTTCAAAATATCGGTTGATATATACAGTAAATGAAACAAACTTTACCTTCTAAGATTTTGATGTTGTCTCTTCTTGCTGCTGCGTCTCTCTGTGTCTTAAATTTTATTTTAAAGACGTACAAAGATTTGCATGCAATTGAATTAAAAGCAAAAGCGGAAGTGATTATAGATTGAGAAGCAGTCTTTGGAAAATTTATAACCCCAGTTCTACGTTTCAAAGGGCACTTCAGCTATTAAAAGCAGGATTGATTGACAATAAAAGTATGGCAAGTTGTGTTGTTATGTGCCGTCGCTTGTACAACAGTCCTTTCAGATACCCAAATCTTGAGTATGAGTGGAGTAATTTTTTTGTATGTCGTTATCATTACTCGTTTGGTCCCCTGTGCTGTGGTTTTTTTCTTCACTTATTGCTCAGTCATTTCTTTCTGCATAGGCACATCACCTAAAGTGAAGAGATCTGTTCAAATGATGTTCTTCTTAGTCCTTGAGAGTCCTTGAGACAAAGTTGGAAGCCACCAGCAAAAAAAAACAACAAAAAAACCCCCAACCTCCTCAAGTCACCCTGCCCCTTTCATTCTCTATCCTTTTACCCTTCTTGTCCTGTCATTCTAACAATTATCACATAGGTGACAAAGTTGAAAGTCATCAGCAACAGAGGTTGTGAACTGCGTGCTTGCGTGTACCTTTCCTTCACTTTCGTTGAGGATGTCCACCTTAACCTGACTCACTCCGGCTTCTCTGCTTAAAGGTCACTTCCGCAGGGAAGCCTAGCCTGACCTCCCAGCTATAAAAAGCTCCTTTCATACCATTCTGTAGTTCCTTTTTCAAAGCATTATTACACTTGTAATTTCTTGTCTTCTTATAAACTCTGTGAGGCAGGGACTACACCCATGTGTTTGGCTCCTATATCTCCTGTCATTGCTTAGCAAAGCAGCACTTTCACAAGAAGGATCAATGAACCAATGTCAAATGAGCTTTGATTCTTCTGTGGATACACTTGAGACCTCTTCTGAGGACACCTGTAAGATTCAGTAACTCTCTTTTCTCTGCTCAGTTACCCTGCATTAGGGAGGCCTTGACAGACCACTCTTTCTGAAGTAGCAGCCTCCTCACCACACCCTACTCTTATTATTTTCAATTCCTTTGCGTTAAAACACTTGTCTTTCTTCGTAATAGTTATCACTATCTAGCATTCTGCTCTGTATTTTTTTACTTATTGTATCTTCCCCCACAAGCTCTGTGAAGTGGCATTTGTAGTCGGTATTTCTCATATTTAAACAGTCTCTAACCAAATTCCACAGCTATTCAGCTGATACAGGTGAGCCTGTAGAGTATTTTGTACAAAAGTATGTTTCCAAGAATGTATTTTTTAAATTTTCGTTAAAGTTCACAAAGATTGGGTTTCATTCATTCATTCATGCACATTTCCCTCCTTCAGTTCCTTTTGCAGCGTCTGTCCTGTTGCAGGCTGTTGACACTCACATAATTTCTAATCATCCTTTCCTTTCACATGTCCTTCCCTTCATCCATTCAAGGTTGGACATTTTTAAAGAAGCAGATTGCTTCCTTTTTCTCCCAGGGATTGGGGGTGGGGTGGGGGTGGTTTAGAATTGCCAGCTTTTTCATTAGGACCTGAACCCTTTGGCACTGCACTCAATAAATATTAGTTGAATAAAAGATTAAGTGGGAAGAAAGGAGACTTACTATTGTAACACAAGTGGACCATTTTGACTAAGTAGTCATACCTTATTTCAACAAAATGTACTGTTCTATATTATAGGATGGCAAAAAAAAATACACATCTTAATTCCCCCTTTAATTGTAATGCTTCTATCAGTTTGTTAGCCAGTTTTTAGAGTCGACACTGTAAAAATGTTTCTCATTGACTAACTGATAATGAACTTGCAATGGGTTGAACTAAAGTATCTCATTGGATATGACTAGAAATAAACCTATTCATAAATTACAGCATGAACGTTGATAATTTTTTTCCAGAAGACTTCTTAATAAAGAATGAAAAAGTTGCTTTTTCTTTGAGGGAACATTTATTATATGATTTGGATAAAATAGAATACAATCCTTTAGTACATCAAATATGAAGTTGTTTTTGTTAGAGGATGTTGAGTCATCTCTGACCATCCCAACGACCCTATGTACAATGAAATTAAGCCCTGTCTCGTGTCCTGTTCTCACAATCTCTGCTGTTGCTTAAGAATGTTGATCTAGTCACTGAGTTAGTCTATCTTATTGAGGGTCTTCTTGTGCCACCCCTCTACTTTTCCAAGCATGATGTCTTTTTCCAAGGACAGGCCACTCTTAACATGCCCAAAGATGAAGTCTCACCATCCTTGTTTCTAAGGAAAACTCTGGATTCTCTTCTTCCAAAACAGATTTTTGTGGTGGTGGTTGTTCTTTTGGTAGCAGTCCATAGTATATTTAATATTATTTGCCAACACCACAATTCAAATACATCAATGCTTCAGTCTTCCTTATTTCATGCCCAACTTTTATATCAGTAGGAAGCAATTGAAAATACCATGGCTTGGGTCAGGAACACTTTAGTCTTTAATGTAACATCTTTGACCCTGAAAAAAAAAATGAGAACTGAGACACAATTAGAGACTTGTACATCAATTTTCATAGCAAGCAGCGTTATTCACCATCACGAGAACATGGAAACAGCCCGGATATCCAACGACAATTGAAAGGATCGAGAAATTATGGTATATTCACATCATGCAGGAGCTATGATTTTGTAAAATACTACCTGACTTGGGAGGGACTGGAGAGCATTATACTGCGTGCACTCAGTCCCATAAGAACAAATACTGTATAAAACCATTATTGTAGAACGAATATAAGGATCCAAGGGAAGGGAGGGTGGAAGCAGGGGGGGTGAGCGAGTTAATCACAGGGTCCTATAATTTGATGGGTGGGGATGGTGAAGGAAATGGTAAAGCTCTGGTGTGAAAAGCAATGTATTTGAACTTTGTAAATAAGCCAGTATAAAATTTCTTTTAAAAAGTGACATCTTTGCCCTTTAGTACTTTAAAGAGGTCTTGAGCAACAAATATGCCCGTTACAATAGGTCATTTGATTTCTTTGACTGCTACTTCAATGGGTATTGACTGTTAAATATTTCAAAAACACTTTTTCCCAAAGTTACATGGAAAGTAAGATACATACATAAACAGTGATTAAAATTTTGTAAATAAGTTGTATACATTTGGAGAAAGTTGGAAGCTTTCATAGAAGTCCATCAATAATTACATTTTTGTAAAAAAAGTTAAAAGAGAAAGTTTCTGCAAAATTATTTGTAATAATAAAAGTGATTTTTTAAGGGAAGCCGGGAGAGCCAAGTGTCCCAGAGCACTTTACGTGTTCCCTGGCTCAATTCCATGTTATTCTGGTTTTCTCTCCTTGGTTGTAGTCACCAGTTACTCACCTTCAAGTCGGACAGCCCTTGAGCTAGCTGACTGGCTCTGGTTGGGCTGGGATAGCTGGAAAATTCCAAGATAATCTGCTCTCAGGCCTTTAATTCCTTTTGTGTGTGTATCTGTTTCAATCACCTAAGAAATATCAAGCATTACATTGTGATGTTCTGAAATTCAGAGCAACTTAGAGTGCTAATGGTGCCTACCCTTGTTTTTAACTTCAGATATTTCCCATCTGGAAGCCTTGCTTCTTAGTATAGTACCCTGCCCAGAAGCATTCAGGACCAAAACCCCACACAACATGCTTGGAGCATTGTTTAGCTGTATATTTTAATAGAGTATAGACCAAAACAAGGAAAATGATGGTTTTCTTTTCACTGAGACTATGATCTCAATGACTCCATGCTTACCAGGGTCAGCAGGTTTCAGAAAATGAAGGTGAACCAGCTCTTCTCAGGTAACTCACCACCACTTACTTTCTCTAACATGGCTGCCATACTGGCACCTTAGAAGACTGGCCATGATTCCTGGCACAGTATGATTCTGAAGAGTTCGCCTTTCCAAGTAGGTAATGCTAAAACAGTTGGCAATGCTCCTATGAAAATCAAATTCCTTCTTCTACCCCTGTCTAACCCTAAGAGTTAAGGATGTAGCTGATAAACAACAATTCATTGTACCAGGGAAAAAGAATATATTAAGACATTCAATCTATTTAATGCTTCAGACTGGGTTTTAAGTATCCAGATGTCTTCATTTGCAAGGCATCAAATATTTTCATATTCCACAAATGGGGCTATTGAACAATGATGAATGAATGGTGTATAATGCAACTATTTTTAGTGTGGTAATTGTAATTAAAAGGCAGTGGATTATTATCTTGCCCAAGCATGCCTGAGATCTCCCTTCCATTTCGACAAAACAATGCTTTCAGTGTCTGGCTGCAGAGACTTGTTGCATATTTTCATTCTGGTAAAGAATAGGTAACATTTGACATTCTTTCTAAACCAACCAATAATACATATTAAATTGTGGGTTTTGGCTACACACAATCTCCTTTCTCCATTTCATAATTTACATGTTCTGGGAGGTGAACTTTCTTTTCTATATGTAGGGGTAAATTCCTATAAACCAAATAAATTTCTTGAGTAAATAACTATTAGATATAAGAATGGATGGGTAAATAGCCTAATGGGTAGGGAGTTGCACTGCCAACCCAAAGGGAGGTCGTTCAAATCTGACAGCCGCTCTCTGGAAGAAAAGAGGGGCAATCTCCTCCTATGTGATTTATAGCCTCTGACAGTCCACTGGAGGATCAGCTATGAGTTGGTCATGGCATTCTGTTGAGTTTTTAGTTATATGGATTAAGTTGTGTCCCTCAAATATGTTATGTACCAAATTCTTGTCTCTATGCTAATGACTATAATTCCATTTGGAAATGATTTGTCTTTGTTATGTTAATAAAACAGAATTAGTATAAGGGTCCTCTTACATAAATCTGTTTGGGAATACAAACAAGATTAAACAAGCAGAATTACAAGAAAGGGATGTCCAGGCACATGAAAATTACCCAAGAGCAGCCAGAAAAAACAGTGACTTTCCCTCAAGAGCTGACACAGAGAGAATGATCCTAGAGCTAGTGTCCTGAATTTGGCATATTATCAGAAGTGACCAGTTCCTGGGGGACATCATGCATTCGAGAGGATCGGTAAAAAAAGAGGAGAACTCTCAATGGATTAGATTGACACAGTGACTGCACCAATGAGCTTGGACACAGTAGCAGCAGTAGAGATGGTTCAGGACGGGCCACTGTTGCACTGGGTTGTACATACACCAGGTCACTGTGAGTCGGAAGTGCACTTTTTAACCTTGCAGCCCGTTGCAGCATCTCAATACCTTGCACTACGTCAATACCTTGTAACTATTCTTTTTTTCTTTTCTTTCCTTTTTTTTTTTTTTTTACATTCAGGCGAGCTTAAGTCTGTGCAAAACAACCTTTAACAGACTTCTGCTGACAGAAAGGTTGGAGGTAAGGCCACCCAGAGGCTCTTCAGAAGAAAGGTCAGACAATCTATTCCTGAAAAACTACTGAATTTTGTGAAGCCCAGGATGCACCTGAAAATCCTGGTATAGTAAAGAACTCCTCTTTGTTGTTGTCTGTTATGTGCTGTTGAGTCAGAACTGACTCATAGCTCAGCCTCCAGTACGTTTCCAGAGGCTGTAAATTGCATGAGAGGAAATTGCCCATCATTCTCTCTCAGAGCAGCTGGTGGATGCAAATCATGTATCTTTGGGTTGGCAATGCAGCCTCCAGAGATGTCCCTTAGAAAGTGTTTTCACAATTCTGAAGGATTACCTTCTAGACAACTATTTGTGGTTCACTAAATTTGAAAATAACGACACAATCAGTTTGAAAACAATAGGATGGGATTGAAAATGTTAGGATCACAATCTTTTGAAAATATAGACCAACATTCCATTTTGTTTCATATTCTGCAAACCTTTAACTTTGGTTGAATTAGAAAATGCATTTCCTGTAAAAAGGAAAAGCCCCATAACAGAGTAGATAAACAAACAAAATAATGCTTTAATTTTTCCCCGTCTTCATTGGTTCCTCACCATTCTTTTAAACTGTGCTTGTTCCTCCACAGAGTTAGCGGTAAGAGGCCATTAACTGCATTGCAGAAAGCTTTTACTTTTTTTTTTTTTTTAGCTGAAAAGCTTCCCTCTCCAAGTTTCTGTTTGCAAGAAAGTCCTTGGTGTACACTTGAACACACTGGGGAGAGCCTGCTAGGCGAGCTTACCTCAAGAATGAATCTGAAGATAAAAGCTCCTTGAAAAACAAGCAGTCAAACCTGATTATCATAGAACCCCATAGAATAACATATCACTCATGCATTTTTTTCCCTGTACACACGAACACCCAAAGGGCCTTGTGTTTGTTTTTTTTATTTCTGTTTCAGCACATTTTAAGCTGAAGTGTAACTTCTATGTTCAGCATTAATGAGGATTTTGCTGTGCTTTGAAATTTGCTGTCATCCCATTTCCTGTGCAGTACTGTTTCTGAGTTTAATTCCACAATGACTGAGTTGGCTCTGCCCTGCCCTGCCCAGGATCTTAGAATCTGATTTTCTGAAAACTGTTCTTCCTTTTACAAGGGAGCTTCACATTTCAAAATGCCAACCTTTTAAGATGGAATACGTAGGTGATACAAATGGTTAACAACTTTGGCAGCTAATTGTAAGGTTGGTAGTTCAAGTCCACTCAGAGGCATTTCAGTACAGTGTCCTAGAAAACAACTTCCAAAAATCAGCAATTGGAAACCCTATGGAAAATAGTTCTACTCTGACACACATGGGTCGCCAGAGGTCAGAATCAAGTTTATGGAAACTGGTAACTTTTTAAAACAGCCACACATTTTAAAAAGAAACATTTCTGGTGCTATTTAAAAGATGATGCCTAGAATCCATTGGTAAAGAGACTATTCTTGGAGTGAAACTTTGCAGTCATTGTGTCAATCCACCTGGTCAAAGGTTTTCCTCTCTTTTGCCGTCCCTCCATCTTCCCATGCATGATGTCCCTCTCCAATGAATATCCTGTAGACTACCAAAAGATTAAACAAATATATCTTTGAGAAGGTGCAGCTAGAGTGCCCTTTGGAGGCAAATATGATGAAACTTCGTAAGTAAATTTGTGTTTGAACATTTAGAAATCTCTAATCGTAAGGAGTTATATGCCAACTCAAAAGCACTCTGAATCTACCAACTGCTCCATGGGAGAAAGATGAGAAATCTCCTGTGCAATATATAGCCTCTGAAAACCCATTGGATAGTTAACTACGAGTTGGTTCTAACTCGATAATACATGACAGCAATTTGAATGTTTACACCAACAAATAGTAGATTATTCTCCAAGGTCTGGCTCCTCCTGGTGACATGCCCTAAGTAGGTGAGACAGAGTTTCAAAATCCTTGCCTCCAAGGAGTGAACTCGTTTCACCCTCTCCAGACCTATTTGTTCTTTTGGTGGTATGTCCAATACTCTTCTCCAGCATGAAACTCAAAGTCATCAGTAGTTCTTTTGTTATCTTTATTCATTGTTCAGCCCTTGTTGGAGGCATAGGAAGCAATTGAGAAGACTACAGACTGGATGGATCAGGCACCTCTTTGTCTCTAGACTGAGATTATTGCTCTTGAGCACTCTAGAGAAACACTTGACAGCAGATTTTCCCCAGTGCAACTTGCCTTTTGATTTCCTGACTGCTGGTGCTAAAAGTATTGCGTGTGGATCCAAGCAAGATGAAATCATTAACAATCTCAATCCTTTCTCCATCTATCATGTTACTGCTTACTGTCTTGGTGGTAAGGATCTTCGTTTTCCTGATGTTGAGATGCAATCCAGATTGAAGGCTGCAGTCTTTGACCTTTTGCAGCAAACACTTCAAGTCTTCCTCTGTTTTAGTGAACAAAGTTATGTAATCTGCATAACGCAGGTTGTTGATGATCCTGATGCCAGGCTCTTCTTTATAAAGTCTAGCCTCCTTAATGATCTCCTAAATTATCACATATAAATTGAAAAGGTATAGAGAAAGGATGCATCTCTGATACCTTTCTTGATTTTGAACTATATATATATATACACACACACACACACACACACACACACACATATATATACATACATACATTGGCTTTCACCCAATGGGATTCCCATTCTTCTCAATGTTAGCCACAACTTGTGATCCATACAGTCAAATGCCATTGCATGCTCAATAAAATACAAATAGATATCCTCTCAATATGCACTGCCTTCAGCCATGATCCATCTGATATCGCTAATGATATCCATAGTGCCATGCTCTTTTCTAAATGCAGCTTAAATGTCTGTCAGTTCTCTGTCAATGTACTGGCTTCTTATACTTACTATGAAATCTTTCTATATACTCATTTTACTGAATCAAAATTTTTAGAAGTCATAAATGGCATTATAATTACCAAGTCTTCAGTCTCTTTGACCTGGAGAAAACACAAATGAATAGTTTGTTGTTCTTTTTGTTAAGCGCCATCGAGTCAACTATGACTCCTAGCCACCCTATGAACAACTAATCTGAGTTGTGTTCTACTCTGTGTTTTCCTTACTATCTCTGATATGTTGTTGTTGTTAGGTGCCATTGAGTTTCCTGACTTCCAGCAAGCCTATGTACAACATCCCTAAACCCTGCTCTATCCTGTGCTAACCTTATTGTCTCTTACACTTCTACCCTCATTACCTCAGTCACTGAATCAATCCATCTCATTGAGGGTCTTCCTCTCTTGTGCTGTCCCTCTACCCACCCCTACATGACATCCCACCTTGCAACATGTCCAAAGTATGTCAGACAAAGTTTAAAAATCTTTGCTCCAAGAAGCATCCAGGTCTCACCCTCTCTAGGATGAACCTGTTTGTTCTCCTAGCAGTCCATGGTATAGGCGATACTCTTCTCCAGCACCGCAGCTCAAAGGCATCAATTCTCCTGTCATCCCTAGTCATTGTCCAGCTTTCTGATGCACAGCAAGTAATTGCAAAGATCACGGCCCGGATTAGGCACACCTTAGTCTCCAGACTGACATTGTTGCTTTTCAGTAGTTTGATGAGGTCTTTGACAACAGACTTTCCCCAGTGTAATTTGTCTTTTAATTTTCTGGTACCAAGAGTGTTGATTGTGGAGCCAACCAAGCTGAAGCTCAATCTCAATCTCTTCACCATCCATAACGATGCTGCCAATTGTCCCAGTGATGAGAATCTTTGTTTTCTTGATGTTGAGCTTCAATCCATAGTGAAGGCTGTAGTCCTTGATCTTCTATTGGAGATTATTGTTAACAGTCACCCTATCAATCCATTTTTTCTGAGGTTCTTCCTCTCTTTCTCTAACCCTTCCACCTTTCCCAGCTTGATGCCAGTTTCCATGGACTGGTCCCTCCTGGCAACATACCTGAAGTATGTAAAGTTTCCCTGATTGCAATTCTTCTAAGACAAATTTGTTTGTTTGTTTTTTTTTTGCAGTTGATAGGATATTCAATACTCTTCTCCAACACCAGGAGAAGAATTGATGTGGTGAATCAATTCAGTTAGTCCGGTACTCAAAAGATATTTAAGTGTAAGTGTGAGTGTGACTCAAAGGTAGAATTGGTCATCATAATCTGAAGGTTTTATTTTTTCAAATTTGCCTACATGATAAATATTATTTTTCACTCCAAAACCAGTACTCCTAGCATCATCACAGTCATATGAGGACAGGCATAGGGCAGCAGAAAATTTGAGTCTCTCAATGTACAGCTGAGCTCGAATAAGCTATTTCTCCATTTCCTTATTTCTCTTATAATGTAGGCAATGTCCTTTTTTTCAGCATGTTTAGTGTCATGTTTTTCCTCTTTCCTGTGCTTTTTGTTGGTTATTTTGCTGTTTAAATTGCTCTCTAACTGTAGAGTTGAAGCACTGCCTAGTGTTCCTAGAGTGAGAAATCTGGAAAGAGTCTTAAGGAGAAAATGCAGATGTTGGATATGCTTTCTCAGCATGAGTTACAGAGCTGTGGGCTGTGAGTTCAATGCTCATGAATCAATATATATTAAATAAGGTTTAGCAGAAACACATAAAGCAGGGTAATGAATTGATTGGTTGATGACAATATTGTGACCAGAGGTTTACAGGAACCTAACCTTGTGTTTCCCCTAGGAGCAATGCTTCAGGATTCATTACTTGGCCATTTGTGGTGACTTCACAGACCCTGCTGTTATTGTTAGACTCTGTTTAGTTAGTTCTGGCTCATAGACAAAACACATTCATGTACAATAAAATGAAGCGCTGCGCCATCCTTGTATTTGTTGCTATGTTTGAACTCCTTATTGCAGCTACTGTGTCCGTCCATCCATCTCATTGAGGGTATTTTTTTTTTTCAATCACCCTCTGCTTTCCCAAACACACTGTCCTTTTCCATGGGCTGGTCTCTTCTAGTAACATGCCCAAAGAATATAAAATGAATCTCATAATTCTCTCTCCTAAGGAGAATTCTGCACCTCTTCCAAGACAGATCTTTTCATTCTTCTGGAAGTCCACGGTAAATTCAATATTCTTCACCAACATTATTCAAGGGCACTGGCAGTCCATGGTAAATTCAATAGTCTCTGTTAGCAACATAATTCAAAGACATTAATTCTTGCTTGGTCTTCCTTATTCATTGTCTGGCTTTTACATGCATAGGAAGGAATTGAAAATACCAAGGTCTGGAAAAGGCACAACATAGTTCTCAAAGCCGCACTTTAAAGAGATCTTTTACAGCAGAGTTGCCCAAGACAACATGTTGTTTCTTTGACTGCTGTTCCTACATGTTGATTATTTGTCCAGGTGAAATGAAATCCTTGACTACAGTATTTTCTTCTGTTTGTCTTGATGTTACTTATTGGTCCAGTTGTGAGAATTTTATTTTTTTTAAATGTTCAGGTGTAATCTGTACTGAAGACTATAGTCTTTGATCTTCATCAGTAAGTATATATACTTATAGACCATAACTATCAAGAATAATAATTGATTAGAAAACATTGTCCCATGCATCAAGGCATTCACAATCTGCCCAGGAATACAGATCTAGAAACACATTTGCAGTCCAATGAGATCATCAACATATAGTATTGACTAGTCACGAACTTCCTTGGGTATTGGGAGAAGTCCTCAGAAAATGGCTTTGATTTAAGTAGTGGCTTGAAGGACTCAGAGAAGCTTACAGATCAAGAAAAGGTGCAGTGGGACCAAAAGTAGCCAGTACCCAGCATCTGCAGCTGGTGTGACTATGCCTTCAGACTTCTCTGCCCCTCCAAATTCGGTGGAGTCTAAGTCTTTATTCTAATATCCTCAAGCCTCCCTTCTGTCATGGAGAACAACATATCTAAATAACAATAAAGGTATCAGATTCTTCTCTCCACTTGCTTTTCCTCTCTAAAAATCTACTCTTACTCATTCATTGCTGCTGAGTTTGTTCCAACTCATAGCTTGAGGTAAACTCATAGTTGAGTTCCAATACAATGCTTGCCATCTTTCTGCAAATGATGGACTTGAACCACCAGAGGGGCACTGGCCTTTGAATTAGTAGTGCAACTCAATTATGGATGCTGCTAGAACACCTCTCAAGTGGTTCTCAAAGTGTAGTAGCTGGACACCAAGCAGTAACAGCACCTGAGCACTTGGTAGAAATGTAAATGTCCCCTCAGATTTACTGAATCAGCAGCTTTTATGCAGTTCAGCCATCTGTGTTTTAACAAACCTTCAAGGTGATTCTGGAGTTTGAGAACTGCTGCAATCTATTTGTCCTTGACCGTGTACCTAAAAAAATACAACAAAAACACAAACTCATAGCTGATCCTCCAAGGGGTTTCTAAGACTGTAAATCACAGTGAGGAGAGATTGCCTGTCTTTCTCCAAATCACTGCTAGTGAATTCAAACTACCACAGAGGCGTAGCCTCTGGTTTGCAATGCAACTCCCTATAGACTAGACGACCAGAGCTCCTTTGATTATGTACAAACAGTAAAACTTATCTTTCTAATATGCTTCAGAAGGAAATGTGTCTCTTTTGTTCATGGTTTTAATATCAGCATGTAGCCTAGTACTGGACACATAGTTGTTGTGTGCCATCAAATCAAGTATGATTCATAGCCACCCTATGAACAATAGATCTGTCTCTGTCCTGTCCCTGTTCTATTATGTGCCATCCTCACAACTCTGACACACTTGGGGCCATTGCTGCAGTCACTGTGTCAATCTACCTGGGCAAAAGTTTTCCTCTCTTTTGCTGTCTCTCCATCCTTCCAAGCCTGATGTCCCATAGACTACCAAAAGAACAAACAAATATGTCTTGGAGATGGTGCAGCTAGAGTGCTCCTTGGAGGCAAAGATGATGAAACTTTGTCTCACATACTTTGGTCATATTGCTATTCACTGGACAGATAGTTCATGGTTAATAAATAATTTTTGAAAGAAAGAACAATTTTGTTTTTAAGAAATGGAGTCCCTGGTGGACTAAAATGCCAAAACTAACAATATAACATACTGCTGTTGAGTCAGTTCTGACTTATGGTGACCCTCCACAAGTTTCAGAGATTATAAATCTTTAAGGGGTGGACACTGTCTGTCTTTTTCTTACAGAGTGATTGGTGGACTTGAACCCCTGATACAGAGGCACCACAAACCAGGCTCCTTCCTCAATGACGTGTTACTAGTTAGAAGCCCTTGGGCACCTGCAACTCATAGTGACTCTATAAACAATAGATTGAAACTTTGCCCTGTATCTTGTACCATCCTCCTGCTCTCCACCAAAGGTAAGCACATTGCTGAAGTCACTGTGTCAATCCATTTTGGTGAGAGGCTTCTTCGCTTTCACTCACCCTCTACTTTTCTCAGTGTATCTTTTTCGGAGGACTGGGGCGTTGTGTTGTTAGCTGACATCAAATTGACTACAACTCATAGTGATTCCATGAGCAAGAGATTGGAACTTTGCCTTACCCTGTCACTAAATTTTAAATGTCTGATAAAAATTGGAAAATGGAAACAGGGAAAAGTCTTGGGAAGAAAAGCATTTTTAGGGGAGCTCTGGTGGCCTAGTGGTAAGGAGCTGCAACTACAATCCCAGAGGCACATGGTTCAAATCCACCAGATGCTCTGCTGGGGAAGGAGGGACAATCTCCTCCTGTACCAGTCAGATCTGATTTGACGGTACACTCACACAAAAATAATAAAATAAAAAAAAATTTTTAAAAAAGCATTTTTATTTGGCACAGCTGTGTGCTGAGGCTTTCTCTGATCATGAAAACAGTCCTGGGAGGTAGTTTAGCACTCTCACCGGAGAGGTAAAGAAATGGAGACTCAGAGGGGAAACACTCCCCGAGCAGTACGGCTAGTAGGGGACAGGCGAGGTAGTCAGGGTACGAGCCAGGTGCCAGAACCCCTACTCCCTTCTCTCCATGGAACCTCGAAGAACATCACCATTCACTGAGGAGCAGAGAGATGGGAAGCCCTGAAGGGTAAAAACCCCATTAACTTCACAATTTTGCCTGTCATCATCACTATTACCTCTTCACATCTGTTGTTTTAATTGGCAGCATATTGCAATAAGCAGAATCATTAACCTGCTAGCAGCGTGCTCTTGGGCATTTTATACTATTGTTGGTCTGGTCTTCAGAAACATCCACTCCCTCTTCTCCATTGGCCCTAATGTCACACCATCCTCCTGCTTCACCTGTCTGTCTGTCTGTCTGTCTGTCTGAATGGACCTTCTCAGTCTCCTTCCCTGACCCGAAATGGAGGCTGCAGTCGGCCAACGTAGCCCAAGTGCAGGTTGGGTAAGGTTTCCTTACTGGGTTAATTTTTCAAAAGTAGAGCACTAGTTCTACCCTCTGAGGTACCTCTGGGTGAACTCGAACATCCAACCTTTCAATTAGCAGATGAGTGTGTTTTTGCATATATTTTTTTCAACACTCTGTTACCCTCTGAGGGGTATATTGTTATCTTTTTACAAGAAAACCAGAGAAATTAATTATGCCAAAGTCACACAATTACTAAGACAAATGGTCAGACTTTGATGGTTTGTTACTCCTACTGTTTTCCACACCTTTTGTAAAAAGCACAAACTGTATGTAACTGGGTAAAAGTAGAAAGTTAAAGCATTCTGTAAGAATCTACACTGCAATCCTGAAGATAGTCTGTTCAAATCCAACAGTTGCTTCGCAGGCGAAGGATGGGGAATCTCCTCCCGTGTATTATTGCCTCTGAAAACCTGCTGGACAGTCAGCTATGGATCAGTTTCTGACTCTATGGGACACAACAACAACAATCCCGCCCTTGAGGTGTGACCTTGGACTTTCACAATGCCCTCCCTCCTTCCACCTTCAGCTATGCTGTCCACCCTTCTGTCCTCAGCGATGCTGGAATACTTTTATTGGTAATGGGGGAAAAGGTCTCAGATACCCACTTCCAGTGAAGTGGCTGATAATCTCGGAATCTATTTAGAAGAAACAAAGGGATCTCGACTTATTTTTTTTGCCATCTTTGCTACAGGAAATGGACGCCAAAGTAGTCTAGTTCTAAAGGGAGGCACACCCATGGAAGGGTGAAGGAGCGTCAGTGAGTTTACATCATGGGTTAGAAGACCAAGCCAAGAACAGCAGGGCACGGACAATGAGCGGTTACCTACACCAAAGGCCAAACAAAAAACCCCCAAGGCGCCATCTGGACATCCGTTGGTCTTAATTTTCACATCTCATTAAGAGAAATCATCTGGGTTTCCTTTGTGACAACAGTTACAATGGCAGCAGAGACGAATACTAATCACAACAAAATGGCATTTCCGTGTGTCATCTTCGTCATTCTGAAGTAAAAGCTGCAAGTGTTCACATGCTAACCCCTGTAGCACAAAAGGCAGTTTTCCAAACAGATCCAGGCCACGCTAACTGTTGAAGAGGAGAACTAATTAGCATCCTGTGTGAACTATCTTGTCTTTTTTTAGGACCGGAAATCAAATGGGAAGGGTTCCCTCCCGCTCCAAGTGAGTTCCAGAAGAATTACTCACGCTCCTTAACCTATGAGTCAGACAGGAGTCTAGGAGAGTGTTTCCAAAACAGGCGGACAATAAAGATAAACAGAGCTATTGATATGCAACAGTCTAGAGCAGAGGGGCTGCAGCCAGTCAGAGCCAGAGCTAGGGTCTGGACGGAGGAGTCAGCGCCCTGAAATGGGCTGTGTTTCTTGAAGAAATGGGTGGCTAATGAGCTCAGTCAAACCAACCAGGGGGACCTTTCCTGAAAGTAAATGTCCATGAGGAGGCTTGTTCTCTGATGCTTTATTCAATTTCATTGATTTAGTCTTGTGGGATGATGGCATCTTCCCTCCATAATGACTCAAAGGACCTACCTGCAGCGGCACAGTACCACCTGACTCTACCCAATGTGCCTGACATCTCCCAGCAGAAGGTATTAATCATTCCTGGACTCTGGGACTCTTCCCAGTGTCCATGTTTGCCACTGTTGATGTGCAGCCAGAAAAATAGCTCTGAAATGACAGAGGCTTTCCCTCTTTGAAATATAAAGTAATTGAGAAACTCAGTTTAAGGAATAACCAGCACCACGCTGGATTTTCTCCCGGGTGCATCAAGAGCAAGCCTCTTTTTCCTTCCCTCAGGGATGGAGTCTGAAGCTCTGTCTGAGCCCATTGAAGGCCGTCAGGCGTCTCCCAAGCAGAGTGGCAGGATGTGCACAGGGCTTCCTGAGGACAGTGCCCCACCTGTCCCCATTTTTCTGTCATCCCTAGAGCAATTGGCAGGGATGCTGTGCAGAGAGCTGCCCTGACATGGACGAAGAACAGGGAATGACGCTTGTCCTCTCCATGCTCCATTTAAAGCTATTGGTACAGAAGCCAGGCTCCAGTAGGTGGGGCAATGGGAGAGGAGACAGTGTCCAGAGACAGGAATTCACTCTGATCTACAGACCACCATCCCCGACCACCCTCTTACACACACACACACACACACACACACACACACACACACAGAGAGTCTGAGGGATCTTCTTAAACACTGCTCTGGCAATTTCTCTTCTCTTTGAAAGCCCTTAAGGAAACCACCCCTCTCTACACACCCACAGGAGAAATTCCACAGTATTTAGTAGGTCACACAAGGCCATTCTCTCCTGACTCTTTGCCTAACTCACAGCTTCATGACCAGCCACGCCCTGGCCCTCTAACCGCACTTGCCTGCTGGTTATTTCCTGAAAGTGTTGTATATTTCAGCACAGCTTTCTTTATCCATGCTGGTTTGGATTTTTAATTTTTTTTTTTAATTTTCTGGAATGCCATCTCTTACTGACAATCCCCTGCTCATGCCTATGCTTAAAAATGCATTAACCTCATTGCTTTCGAGTGAGAACCCACTCTTAGCCAACCCTCCATTGGCTTTTTCTGTAATGGTCACTCTCACTAGAGATTGCCCATCTTTATCTCACAGAGCTGCTGGTGGACTCGAACCACCAGAGAGGCGAGGTCGCTGGCTTAGCATCCATACTCCTGCAGAATGAGCAGCGTTTCGTTCGCTTGTGCTCTGGGTCATCATGAGGCAGGACAGCCAGGACGACAAGGAATGTTGTCAACACTATTTAACACAACAGGCCACGTAATTAACACATTTTTACAGGAAGGCACCTGGAGTGCTCAGCGGGGCTAGGTGCTATAAAGGGTTGTTAGAGAAGGTGAATTCATGGTGTTATTTTGCAAAGCAGCCACACAGCTTTTCTTCCACATAAACCTTTCTTTCCACACTGTTTGCACGTGTTGTTCCCTCTGCCTAGACAGTCTTTCTTTTCCTCTGACCGCTCATTAAGCTGGTGCCTTCTCACCCTTCTGGTTCAGCTGAGACACAGTGATCTTAGGCCATCCTAGACCAACCTCCTCATTGTGTCCATTTCATCACAGTAGTATTTTCTTCAAAGCACTGTCTGCTCATGTTATTTTTGTCACTGTCTCTCATAAAAAACCCCCAAAACAACAACAAAACAAAATATCCTTCATTGCTTTGGAGTCAGAACTGATTAGACTCAGAGCTGACCCTCATTTTCAAAGTCTGTGAATTGCGCAGAAGACTGTCCACCTTTCTCCCTCAGAGCAGCTGGCAGATTAAAATAGCACCTTTGGATTGACTGTGCACCTCCCTATCCACTAGGTCACAAGACAACGGAAACAGAAGAGGACTTGGGTGGATTCCACTGTATCCCTAGCACATGGTAGATGCTCAAGAAATAGTCTTTAGTGAGTGAATGTAGTCTTTTAAGCCAACATTCTGCTTGGCACTTAGAGGAGATGACAATTTCATCAATTCAATGCCTCCTCCTGCCTGGTCAGCTCTCTGTGTCCATCCCACCCTCATTCTTACCACAATAGGTGTTCTGCACCTGTTCACCAAATGCCTACTTATTTTAGTCTTCATCACTTAGCAAATCAAGACATCTCTTTTTTTTAATTAATTTTAATTAAAGTTTACAGAGACTTAGGGTTTCCAGTCATTCAGTGTGGCAGTTTTCTCCCTGCCCACCCCCTCTCTCCCACTTACTCTTCTCCTTGAAGAAACACTCTTCCATTGTTATGCAATCCCTCCCTCCAAGTCCACTTCACTGAAGACGGCTTCTTTCCAGAAAAGGGAGCTTTGGATAAATGAAACATCCCATGTGAAACTTCATTTATCTAAAGCTCCCTTTTCTGGAAATGCTTTGATTTTCCTCCACATTTCTTCGTATTTGTTGCTTTTATTATGAAAATCAGGCAATGCTTCTAGGAAAACATGAGCAAAGATCACAGATGCATTCAAAGCACAAAGCAAAAGCCTTCTTTGCTGTCCTCATGATTGCAGGTGGTGACTGTTACTGGTCTTTTCTCTGCATTTACTACATGTGAGTGTTGCCGGGGCCATTGAGTTAAGTCCATCTCATGTTGTACCCTTTGTACAACAGATAGAAACCTTTCCCAATCCTGAGCCTTCTTATCTTCCTGGGGCACATGTCTGAGCAAGCGCAATCTCTGCTGTGCTTAAGCTCATAGTTATAGGCACCACGTCAATGCATCTTGTTGAGGGTCTTCCTCTCTGTCACCAACACACTTCTCTGAGCGTGACGTCCTTTTTCAAGGGCTAACCCGTTCTGACCACATGCCCAAACTGCGTGGAACACGGTCTCACAATCTGCTTCTAAGAAGCATTCTGGCAGCATTTCTTCCAAGAAAGATTTGTTTGTTCTCTTAACACACGTATACCACCAAATCTTTTCTTTTTTCTGAGGAGAAAAAAAAAGGGAGACTCTACCCCACTGTTTGAAAGAAAGAGAAAAAGAGTTTACTGTTTAAGAATTTTATTTTTCAATTACTGGCTTTTATTTTTTCTTTTCATTGTAGCACAAAGAACACAGCTTTAGTTTTTCAATGACTAGTTAGTTATTCATTCATTGTATGTTTGTGTCACCATTTAAAAATCAGTTTTTTGAAGACCATTTAGGCTTCTTCTTAATTACAAACAATGCTGAGTTAATTCCCTCTTCCCTTTACATGCTTGAGTAGTTACTTTTCTGGGGTAAATCTCTACAGGTGAAGTTGTTAGATTAAATGGTATTCTGTTCCTTGATAGCTATTACCAGATTGTCTTTGAAAAAAGTCCCAACAATCCATATTGCCATTAGCAATGCATAAGAGTATTTTAATTACTGCAGCCATGACAATTATCACTGTATTTAATGTTTGCTAAGGGAACTTTTGTTGACTAGTGGTAAGAAGCTGCATTTCAATGTTGAAGGCATGCAGTTCGAATCATCAGCTGCTCCCTGGGAGAAGGATGGGCAATTTCATCCCATGTGATTAACTGTCTCTGAAAACCTGCTGGAGGGTCAGCTATGCATCAGTTCTGACTCGATGGGACACAATAACAACAACATCTAGTTGACCCTAAACCTGCCTATCTTTAGCTACTGTTGAGATGGAGTAAGTTTTCATATTTAATTATCACTTGTTTTCCTTCTGTGAAGGAAAACTTCCTTTATTTTTCATTTATCCTGGGAATGTACAATTTCTTTTTTTTATTAATTTCAATGAACATCTATAGAGATTTTGGAATTCCAGGGAATGTACAATTTCTTTTTACTTATTTGTAGTGACTCTTAAGACAGTAGACATACTAACTTTTTCTCTTATTGAAGGTGAGCATAATTCAAATTTTTAATTTGTCTTTGGCCTTCGTTATGTCTCTTGTTAGCAAAAATCTATTTCAGAAGATTGAAGAAAGAAAGAAAACAGTTCATGGTGATGAGTGAACATGATGAATAGATTTCAGTGTCACTGAACTGGAAACATGAAGAGTGATGGATGGGAAGAGTGGCATGATCTGATAGGCCATTTGAAAGGTCCCTCTAACTGCTGCGTGAAGAAGAGATGGTTGGGGACAAAGAGGACACCACACTGTCATCAGTGCCATCCCCACATTCAAAGAGTCTCACCCACCGACATTCCCTTCTTCCATCTTCCCAGTTGCTGCCCTCATTAGGCCCCTGCCATCTCTTGCTTAATGGTTACTGTTGTCTCCTGAGTGCTGTCCATGCATCCTCTGGGTTTATCTTCCCTGTGCACATACTTGAGCAAACCATACTTTGGTGGTCTGGTGGTAAGAAGCTGAGCTGTAATCCCAAAGGCATGAAGTTCAAACCAGTTTCTCTGTGGAAGAAGGATGGGCAGCCTTCTCCCATGTCATTTACTGCCTCCGAAAACCTGCTGGAGGGTCAGCTATGAGTTAGTTCCAACTTGGTGGCAAACAGCAATAAAATACTCTAGATCAAGACTTTAATCCCTCCCTGCCTTCTATGGAATAAATCACAACACCGTTAGCCCTTTTCCCCTTCTAACCTTTTCTCTCAGTGTTGCCTTTCCCATAACCCCACATCACACTGACTTCTTATTTTCCATATAAGCTTATTGCTTTCCCATCTGCAAGCTCTTGTCCAAACTTTTCCACTTTTCCATGAAGCCCTCGCTTACTATTCCACTCATCTTTATAAGGTCCAGTTTTCTTAGGAGTCTTTTTTGGAAAAGTAATTTTTTTTTCTTTCAACTATTATACTTTTCCTAATGACAAAAATCATTCTCTACTTAAGTTCTAGATCTTTGTTGTATGCCTCATATTTTCCTCACTAAATTGTAAATTCCTTGAGTCAAGGGTCCATTCACACATATAGATGCATATACATGTTGTTTTTGTGTGTATTGTAGAGTTAGAATTGACCCATAGCTGATCCCCCAGTGGGTTTTCAGAGGCAGCTAATCACAAGGGAGGAGATTGCCCATCCTTCTCCTATGGAACAGTTGGTGGCCTCCAATTGCATGTTTAAGGATTGCAGTGCAGCTTCTTGCTACTAGGCCACCACAGCTCCCTGTGTGTCTGTGTGTGTGTGTGTGTGTAGAATGATCTGACAGAGTGTGGAAATTATTGAACAGTATCATTATTATCACACTCTAACAAGATCCTGCTGAAGATTACTCAAAAATGACTGGGAAAAAAGACATCAACAGGGAACTGCCAGATGTACAAGTTGGGTTTAGAAGAGGCTGTGTCACTAGGGACATTATTAGCCAATGTTAGATGGATCTTAGCTGAAAGCAGAGAGTACCAGATAATGTCTGTGTTTCCTTGACTATACAAAGACATTGGACTGTATGGATCAAAATAAATTGAGGCTAACCTTCAGGAGAATGGGAATCTCAGGACACTTAATTGTGCTTATGTGAAACCTATACTTGGACCAGGAGACAGTTGTCAGAACAGAACAAGAAAACACTGCATAGTTCAAAATCAGGAAAGGTGTACACAAGGGATGTGTCCTGTCTCCATAGCTTTTCAATCTATATACAGAACAGATAATTCAGGAGGCTGGACTCTTCAATACCTGTGTTATGCAGGTAACGCAATCTTGCTTGCCGAAACTGAGGACATGAGGCATTTGCTGTGGAAGGTCAAATACCGCAGCTTTTAATACGGATTGATATTCAAGATCAAGAAAACAAAGATTCTCACCACTGGGCTAATTGGTAGCATAATGATAGATGGAGAAGAGGTTGAGATTGTTAACAGCTTCAGCTTGCTTGGTTCCATAACCAACACTCTTGGCACCAGTAGTCAAGAAATCAAAAGATAAATTGAACTGGGAAATCTTCCTTCTATCAGGGACTTCTCCAGAGTACTGAAGAGCAATGCTTTTCAGGTTAGAGACTAAGGAGTGTCTGATCCAAGCCATAGTCTTCACAATTTTTTGTTATTAATTGGAGAGCTGGACAATGACTAAGGATGCTAGAAGAAGAATCAATGCCTCTGAGTTGTGGTTCTGGAGAAGAGTATTGAACATACAATGGACTGTTAAGGTAACAAATAGGTATGTCCTAGAGAGAGTCAAATCAGATTGCTCCTTGAAGGCAAAAATTTTGAATTTCCATCTTACATAGTTTGGGCATTTTGTCAGGAAGGACATCATGTTTGGAAGGGCAGAAGGGGGCAGCACAAGAAAGGAAGACCCTGGATGAGATGGATTGGCTCAGTAACTGGGTAATGGTGGTAGGTGTGTCAGACATAGTGAAATTGGCTCAGGATAGTGCTGGGTTCAGAGCTGCTGTACATAGGGTTGCTATGAGTTGCAGGGGACACAATGGTACATAACAATAGCCATATATATCAACAACGTATATATTTATATATACATACTTATTTAGACACACACACTTTCTGTCTACAGTACCTACTCAATGCTCATAATGTGTCCACAATAAATACTTGTTGAATGAATGAATACTGGCTCTTGAACAATCTAGTTGGAGAGATGTAACCAGGTCCTAAAACAATGCAAGTGAAGAATATAAGACAATATGTAATGGGATGTGATAAATTATGTACTACACAGCGTTGTGGCTGCAGGAATTCAGATATAGATGGGAGAAAGAGGACTGACTGACCAGGGAAAACTCGTGACACCTGATGTTTCTACAATGTCAATCATGTCCTGGGCTCTAGGTTAGCATTTTACACGCCTTATCTCATTTTCTTTCTTCAACTACTCTACGCCATAAGCACGTATATGATGCTCATTCTACAGATGAAGAAATCGAGGTTGAAATTTCCCTCAAGTCACAGTTCTTATACAATTGACAGAGGTGGATTCAAAGTCAGACCTATCTGATTGATTCCTTACACCGGTCACTCTTCCAGATTGCCTCTGAGAGAATACAGTGTTGTTGTTATGTGCTGTCAAGTCAGAACAAACTCATAACTGGTGTTCTAGCGGGAGTTCAGAGTCTGTAAATCGCAGGGGAGGAGGTTGCCCATCTTTCTCCCATGAAGCAGCTGGTAGATTTGAGTGACCAGCCTTTGGGTTGGTAGCACAGCTCCTTACCATGAGGTCACCAGCTATTAAAAATAGGATTTGTATATTATTTAAAAAATGGATTTGGAATAACTAAATATTATTTGAGCTAGTCCTGAGAAGATGGCTAGGATTTGAAGATGTGGTAAGCACTTTAGATTAGGAAAGATGGCTAGTGTTTAGGGTCTATCAAGGCAGAACTGTCCCTCCTAAGATAGAAGCAAAGTTGCTATATGGAGGATGTGTGTAGGAGACTGTTGGGTAAGTAGATATAGTCTGTGGAAGATTCTGAATGCCAAGAATTGTTGAGTGTTGACATTCTAGAACACAGGGCAATAAATAACATTCAATGAATATGAATTTTTGTCAAGCCTAAGAATGGAACTACATTGTTCCCTGAGTAAGCCCTTGCTGTCAAAGAGTAAACAGTCTTTTGAGGAGAATTTATCTGTAGGATATAAGTAGAGCACAGTGAAAACAGAAGAGATGAGTTTTATTGGAGGGTCAGATATACTTTCCCATAGGCTTTGACAATTAAGCCAGACCTTTAAGAAAGAGAAAGAGGGGGAGAAGAAAAGAAAATGCCCCCCGCTGAACCTGGGGAGGAAAGTGGTTTTCAGAGAGAGTTTCTCTGTAATCATACATAGGCTGGACAATTGAGTAGTATCTGGGTGAGAGATTTGCTCAAGACCAAAACTCTATCTACACAGGCTGCAGTATATGTGGAAAGCCTTAAAGGTCTTATCATTTGGAAAGTTCAAGGAGATCATGGAGCAGCTCAACTGTAAAATGAGTTAAAATTATCTCCAGTTACTTTAAATGTTGCCCCACACTTCACATCGAGCACCAAGACTACAGCTATGGAATTTTATCCAAATTTCGTTTGGTTGAAGAGTTTTTGTTTGCTTTGTAGGGTAAGCAGAGTGTATGCTAGAACATTAGTTCTCCAATAGGAAGTGATTTTAACTGACCACCCACCGTCGCCTCTACCCCACACCCCCAGGAACATTTGGCAATGTCTGGAGACATTTTGGTTGGCACAACTGGGGGAGGAAAGGTGCTACCGGCACCTAGTGGGTAGAAGCCAGAGACTGCGCCAAACATTCTTTAAAAGCAGAGGACAGTCCTCTACAATAAAGAACCATCCAGCCCAGAATGTCAATAGTTAGGAAGTCGAGAATCATGCTTCTAGAGGATAAAGCAATCAGAGCATAGTCAGCATGCTGTTTCAAAGAACAGTCTTTAAAACAACATCCTAAGAAGTTGAAGAACCCAGCCATTTAGAGATTTAAGGATCATTTTAGAAACCAGAAGGAACTCAGCTGTCCTGAGCAAACACCATCACTGACCCTGACTACTGCAGTATGAACACAACCTAATGGAATATAAAGCTAATTTTAATAGCAAATACTGATGTAGTATTTCATCACTATTTCAGTCACTGTTCTGTATATACCAGTGGGTTTTGTATAGACCAGCATATTAATTGCCACAGTAAACCCAGCAAATTCTTTAAGTGAGGACTTGAGACTCAGAAGTTTTATGTTGCCAGAGTGCGAAAGAGCAACATTGTCAGTCTGGAGACTAAGGTGTGCCTGATCCAAGCCATGATCTTTGTAATTACTTGCTGTGCATCTTAGAGCTGGACAATGACAAAGGATGACGGAAGAACTGATGCCTTTGAGTTGTGGTGCTTGAGAAGAGTATTGAACCACACCATGGACTGTTAAGAGTACAAACATCGATGTACTGGAGAGGGTGAAATCAGGTTGCTCTTTGGAGACAAGATTGTAAAGTTCTGTCTCACACATTTTGGGGCATATTTCCAGGAGGGACCAGGCCTTGGAGAAGGATGTCATGCTCAGAAAGGTGAAGGGTCAATGCAGGAGAGGAAGACCCTGAACGAGATGTATTGTTATGGTAACTATGGTAATGGGGCACATGTGTTAGAGACAGTGAGACTGGATCAAGATAGAGAGTAGGGTTCAGAAGGTTGCTATGAGTCACATTCTATTCAATGGCACATAACAACAACAACAACAAAATCACTTAACTCTGAGCAGAGTCAGGATTTGAACTGAGACAGCTGTGTTTTTTGCCATTGTGCAGTAGTGCTGTGCTGCATTGGAAAAAAACCCTGTGCTTCAGGACGTGAATAGATACTTCCCCAAAGAAGACATTCAGATGGCAAACAAACACATGAAGAAATGTGCGAAATGCCCAGCTCTGAAAGAGATACAAATCAAAACAACTATGAGATATCATCTCACTCGAGTAACAAAAGCAAAGTTCAACAGAGCAGCAAACAACAAATGCTGGCAAGGTTGAGGAGAGATTGGAACCCTTAGTCACTGCTGGTAGGAGTGTAAAATGGTGCAATCACTATAGAAGGAGGTCTGGCATTTTCTCAAAAAGTTGGAAATAGAAATACCATTTGATGCTTCAGAATCCTTGTCTCTGAGGAGCAGCCTGGTCTCAGGCTCTCTAGAACAAACCTCTTTGCTCTCTTAGAAGTCCATGTATATTCAATATTTTTCTCCAACACCACAGCTCAAAGACATCAATTCTCCTTCTATCATCCTAGTCATTGTCCTGCTCTTTAAAGCATAACAAGTGATTGAGAAGACCATGGCCTGTATCAGACACACCTTAGTCTCCAGACTGACTTCATTGCTCTTCAGTACTTTCAAGAGGTCTCTGACAGCAAACTTTTCCAACGCAATATGTCTTTTAATTTCCTGGCTACTGGTGCCAAAAATGTTGATTGTGGAGCCAAGCAAACTAAAGCTGTGTACAACCTCAATCTCTTTACTAACTATCATGATGTTGCCAATTGGCCCAGTGGTGAGAATCTTTGTTTTCTTGATGTTGAGCTTCAATCCATATTGAAGGCTGCAGTCCCTGATGATTAGTCTCTGATGATGTATAACATCATCCCAGAATAAGAAGTGAATTGCAAAGTAGCAAAGTGGAATGGAGGAGCGGTGAGGGGAAGGGAGGACATTGTGCAATAATGAATGATTTTTTTTTTAAGTGAACTGGGTGGCGGGGAGGTTAGGGAGAAAAATGTGTAACAATGAATGAATGAAAATCTACCTTTTCTATAAACTTTTGTTAAGATCCCAATAAAATAGATTTTTTTTAAAAAAAAAAAAGAAAAAGCCTATGCTTTATAGACTGATAAACACTAGCTCATATCACATCTTTACAAGTTGCTAGCTGTTTGACCACGGGCATGCTACTTAACCTCTGAGTCAGACTTTCTTCATCCTGTATATGATGGATGGTATGATAGCTACCAGTTAATAGATTCTTCTGCACTGTGATGCAGGTGGTTATCACAACTCATGGTGATATAAATTTATGTTCTCCATTTATATACCTAAAGATCATGTGACTTACAGAGGTTGTGTGCTTTAACTCAGCATTATACAAGTAAGGAAGTGGCAGAGCCAGGATTTGAATCCAGACCTGTCTGACTCCAAACCTGTTTAAACCAAACCATCATTGCTTTTGCAAGCTGCCAGTGAGGATAACATGACAAAGCATAGAAAAATTGCCTGCCACATAGTAAGAAATTAACATTAGCTGTTTCTTAATGTATTAGTAATTACAGTTATTGCCTTCACAACCAGTTCAATCAGGTGTACAGAGAGCAATACAATATTCTAGCCAAAAGGTGAAGATCAACAGAAAATGAATGATGCCGCGGCTTTTGTGTGGACCACAACCCCTCAGTCAGGGGCTTCCTAAGCCTGAGCTTCAGTCTCCTTGGTGAGGAATTGTCACTTTTGATTCATTTGTGCTGGTCTCTGCATGGTCTACTATTCATAGCACAGGAGTGGGAGGAGCAGGGACAGTGTGAGGCTAATTTAATGTCAAGGTTCTACCAGCCCATACATTTCATAGACTCCACTTAGTCATAATAATAATACAGAACGATGAACGTGGTGCACAGTGCAAAGCCAGAAAAGTCACCGAGCACAGCTCTGCAAATAGAAGCACGGCTCACCAGATAGTTCCACCCGGGAAGGATTTCATTTTAAAACAATTGCCTGATTTCATTGTAGGGAACACTGCAGGAGTATTTTCCACAGAGAGGGGGTGGCATCTGCCTTGCAATTATGAAGGCTGGAGGGCTGGCAACACAGAGAATCTGCCTGCAATGGCTTCTTAGACATTGAATCACTGCCAAGAAAAAAAAAAAATGCCGCACAGGAGGAGACCAGGGAGCTGCTTAACCTCCGTGTGGTGTAAGTAGGTACAAGTGGGAGCCTGGGAAGGAGCCACCAACTTCGGAGTTGGGGGGGCATGATCAGAGAAACCTGCATGAGGAGGAGATATTTGAAGCGGATCTTGAAGGATGAGTAGGGGTTGGCCAAACGGAGAAGTTACATAGACTAGAGGGAACAGCAGCACCGCGGATGTACTGAGACCTGGAAGAACGTGGTCCTCAACCATAGTTGTGGGCGGAGCCAGGAAGAGAGGGGCAAAGGGTAAGGGTGATGAGGCTGGAAAGGTTGGGACAGTCAGACCACAGTGGGCCTGTAGTCCCACAAAGGCCTCTGGAGAGCGTATTTTTTTAATGCCAATGAATCAATTCCAACTCATATTGACCCTAAAGATCAATGTCGAATTATGCCATAGGGTTTCCTAAGCTAAAATTTTTATGAGAGCAGATCACAGGACTGCTCCTCCCACGGAGCTGTTCCCTGGTTGGGTTTGAACTACCAATCTTTTGGTTAGCAACAGAAGAGCACTTGACCATTGAAGCACCGGGACTCTGGGTGACAGGTGACATATTCACAGCCATTTAGTTGGTTTTGACTCATAGTGAGATGGTCTCACCCTCCAACAAGTAGCTGAGTATCTTTTCTCCCACAGAGCAACTGGTAGATAAGAACTACCAGCCTTTCAGTTAGCAGCCTGATGTGTTACACACTATGCCACTGAGGAGTCTACTCGGCAGCATATATTGTAATGGAAAACACTTCTGACAGTTTAGCATGAGGAGAAACAGCCTAGGAGCAATGTGTGAGTCAAAGCTGGGTTGGTACCCAGGTTTATTGCTTACTGACCATATAGCTAAGAACAAACTACTTTCCTTCTCTGAGTCTCAGTCTCCATATCTATGAGATGGGAACATAAAGCCTGTTATACAGAACTGCCAGAATGAAACAAGGATAACATTCCCACATATTCATAGCACATGGTAGACTCTCAGCAAAAGCTACCCTTTGCTGGGTAGGTGAGGGGAGCTGTTTTCAGCAGGGTGGTTTTTCAAGTACATTTCTATTTTAGAACAGGAACTCCAATGAATTGCACTAGGGGAGTTGGTGTTTGGTTCTGTCTAGCCAGAACTGATGCTTGGTAGGGTGAAGGGACAGCGCAGGAGGGGAAGGCCCTCTATGAGATGGATTGATTCAGTGACTGGGGTAATTGGGATGGGGGCGTCAGAGACAGTGCGATTGGCACAGGACAGAGCAGAGTTTAGGGATGTTGTACATAGGGTCGCTATGAGTTGCAAGCGACTCGACGGCACATAGCAACAACAATGACAACAACAACAACAACAACAACAACAGCAGCAACAGCAACAACAGCAACAACAACAAGCCAGAACTGACTTATAGCTGACCTTTCAGTGGGTTTTCAGAGGCAGTAAATCACACTGGAGGAGATTGTTCATCTTTATCCCCAGGAGCAGCTGGTGGATTTGAACAGTGTGCATCTGGGTTGACAGCACAATTCCTTACCACTAGGCCACCAGAGTTCCCTGTACTAAGGAAGAGAGGTGAAAAAAGAGGGCCCGGTTCTGAGGGTGGTTAGTCTGGATCTGTAAATGTTAATTTTTAACAAGTTTACTTTCTCTTTGTCAGGTACCAGGTCCAGGGACTATAGATTGTGCTTCCAACACTTGGACCCTTCTCTAAGAAGACTGAATAATGACCTGGCTAAACTGCCTCAGTTTCCTGGTGTGAGGCGACTATCTGAAAGGACGTAGTTGAAACAAGCTTGGGGGTGGGGGTGGGATTAGCTATACATTAGCTGTCTCACGCCAGTCCTCCATTGCTTTACTTATTTAATGACTCATTTAATAAACATTTATTGAATGTCAACCAATTAAGTGGATTGGATAGGTGCTAAGGAAACTGCTGTACACCCTCCCCTTTGTGGGACATGAACAGATATTTACAACATTGGAAAGTGTAAGATTAGAGTGTAAGGGAAGTGGCACCGTCCTCATCAATGACAGCCTCTCACAAAGGCTGACCTTGGCCAGTTTGCTGTAGCTCTAACTTTGTTAGAAGGTAATTAATGGGACAAAGAACATACATAACTGGGCAATATGGTCCTGCTGGAAAATTACTCAACGATGCCACAGCTCTACTCTTAACATCACATCAGAGAATTGTAAATTTGGGTTCAGACAGAGGCCAGACAGTGATAGTGGAAACAATTGGCAGTAAGTGATACAAGCAGGCCGTCCTGCTTTTTACTTCTGGGTTTTAGTAAATATTCCTAGAACTTAAAATGAGTTCCACTATTCAGTAAATCATGCACTTGTCCCCCAATTTAGAATCATTTACCAAGGAAGAAAATAAAAACTGTATCAATGATCAATGAGATCAAAATAAAGTCACTGAGATCAAAGCAAGTGAACCTGATCAACAAAACCAAGAGTCACTATGATATCAAAACTACTTCAAAGTGAATACACCCTAAACACTTGCTTGTCTGTCTTGAGTTTCTATCGCTCTTCCTCTTTCTGTGGAATATTCAAAGAATAACACATCTAGATGGTACAAGAGGTTTGTGATTGGTTGCTAATGGAAAGATTGTTGGTTTGAACCACCTCAGCTGTACCACAGAAGAAAAGCCTGGCAATCCGGTTCCATTAACATTACAGCCAAGGAAACCCTCTGGAGCTGTTCTATTCTGGAACGCATGAGTTTACCATTACTTGGAATAGACTCAACAATAACAAACAAAAATAACAATCTACTGATCATGATGTTTTCACTTTCTGATTTATTCTCAACTGCATATTCAGAGTCTCTTGCCCCCAGAAAGAGAGGTTGGTTCTGTCAACCACGTTCAGTGTTCTTATAATAACATGTCTCTTTCAATTCTGTAGTACAATTTATTTCCAGATGCATCTTTCCCACCTGCTTGACCTTTGAAAACAAAGGCAAGGATTCTGTCTTATATTTCCCAATTTCTCCACTGCTCTGCTCAGTGCATGACATGTGCTAGACAACTCTATTTATGACTTTTTTCTTAGCTATATGAAATGATCAAATGAAAAGGAGAGGAATCAACTTTTTAGCTAGGTGAAAGGCCATAAGATCAATCAGATTTGGCTTGCCATCAAACAGTTAAATACATTCTTATTTCAAGGGACAACTTACTGCAAAAGGCTAAGGACATGGTCCTGAAATGATCCAGATTCTGCCTTTGGCCACATTGCTTATGAGTTTGGGCTTTGGAGCCAACTGCCTGGGTTTGAATCTGAAATCTGCTATTTGGACCTTAGACAAATTCCTTAATTTGATTTTGTTTTATTTTCCATCTGTAGAGTCAGAGTAGAAATGATCCTTAATTGTAGAGGTTTGCTATGAAAGTAAGTGATATAATCTGCTTTTAGGTCTGTCTTGGAGAGGGTGAAAACAAGTTTTTCCTTGGAGGCTAGGATTTTGAATCTGTGCCTCATATAATTTGGGCACATGGCCAGGAGGGACCAGTCTTTGGAGAAGGACATCATTCTTGAAAGAGTGGAGGGACAGTGCAGGAGAGGAAGACCCTGGATGATATGGGTTGATATGGTAACTGAGGCAATAGGGGTTAGTGTGTCAGAGTCAGTAAGACTGTCTCAGGACAGGGCAGGCTTCAGAGCTGTTGTACATAGGGCTGTTATGAATCACAGGTGATTTGATGGTATATAACAACAACAACAACAACAAAGTGGACACAGAGTAAATGTCAGCTATTTAAAGTTCACAAGTAAACTTAAAGTAACAAGAAGAACAAAAGAGTTATTCTTGATGAAAGAGACTTTTATTAACAGAAACTGTACACACATCCTTTGGAAGGAGTTTGCATTTATTGGGTGAATTCTTTGATGGGACTTTAATGTTCAAGGCATAATTAGGAGAGGACAGATAGGGAAGTTAAAATACTTTTCAAGGAGGCTGGAAGGGAAATATCAGAGCGGATATTCAAGGAAAAAACTTGAGCTGATTTTTTTAAACACCATAAGGAATGGGGATCCTTGTAGAAAAGAAGAAAGGCAGGTTGCATCTGTTGTGGAATAGACCATCAACTACTCATGTGAGTTCAAACTGAAGTTGAAGGAAATCAAAAGAAGTCCGTGAGAACCAAAATAAGACCTTGAGTTATCTCAACTGAATTTAAAAACCATCATACGAATAGATTTGATGCCTTGAACGAATGAAAACCAGATAGTTATGGGATAATGTCAAGGACATCATTCATGAGGAAAGAAAGCAATGATGGGAAAGACAGAAAAGACCAAGCTGTAAGAAGAGACTCTGAAACTTGCATTCCCCCTTGCCCCGCGCCCCACCCCCAAAAAGCCAAAATAAGGGGGAAGAATTCTGAGGGAAGAGAATTGAACAGTAGATTTCTAAAGGCAGCCTGAGAAGACAAGGTATTATCATGAAATGTGAAAAGAGCTAGAGTAATAAAATGGAAAAAAAGAACACACTTGGCATTTTTCAAGTGGAAAGAATTGAAGAACAAATACAAACCTCCAGTTGCAATACTGGATTCTATGGGCAAAATCTTGAATGATGCAGGAAATAAAAAAAAAAAAAGAGGAAAGAAATACATAGAAGTCACTGTATTAAAAACATTATAAACATTCAAACATTTTAGGAAGTATGATAGTACTGGAGGAGGAAGTCCAAGCTGCAATGAAAGCATTGGCAAAAGAAGTCTCCAGGAATGGCTGGAATACGAATGAAAGTGTTCCAGGAAACAAATACAACAATGGCTCACCAGGCTGTGCCAACAAACATGGAAGAGAGCTGCTTGGCCAACTGCCTGGAAGAGATCCACATGTTCCCATTCCCAAAAATAGGTGGCCCAAGAGAATACAGAAATTAGCAAACAATGCCACATGCAATATCATGTGCAAGTAAAATCTTTTTGAAGATTATTTTAAAATGGTTGGAATGGTACACTCACAGGAAACTGTCAGATATTCAAGCTGGATTCAGAAGAGGGCAAGGCACAAGTGATATCATTGCTGATGTCAGATAGCACCTGGCTGAAAGCAGAGAATACCAGAAAGGTGTTTACTTGATTATGCAAAGGCCTTTGACTGTGAGGAGCATAGCAAATTATGGCTGACATTGAGAAGAATGGGAATTCTAGAACACTTAACTGTGCTTGTGTGAGAATCAAGAAGCTGTTGTCCAAACAGAAGAAAGGAACAATGTATGGTTCGAAATCAAGAAAGGGGTGAGTCAGGGTTGTATTCCTTCTTCACACCTATTCAATCTATTTGCTGAACAAATCACTCAAGGAGCTGTACTCCTTGAAGAAGAATGTGGCATCAAAATTGGAGGAAGACTCATCAACAGCCTTTGTTATGCAGATAATAAAACCTTGCTTGTTGAAAAGGAAGACTTGAAGCACTTACTGTAGAATATCAGACTACAGTCTTCAATATGGGTTATATCTCAATATCAAGAAAAAATTCTTCACTACTGGTCCATTAGGCAATATCATGATAGCTAAGCAAAGACTGACATTGTCAACGATTTCATTTTACTTGGATCCACAATCAATATCCGTGCTAGCAGCCTTCAAGAAATCAAAAGACATGTCGCACTGGGGCAATCTGCTGCCAATGACCTCTCCAAGGCACTAAAGAGCAAGGATGTCAGTTTAAGGACTAAGATACACTTGATCTAAGCCATGATCTTTTCAGTTGTTTCCTACATAACTGAAAGTTGGACAGTGAACAAAGATGAAAGAAGGAGAATGATTGCCTTTGAATTATGGTCTTGGCAAAGAATAAGGAATCCACTATGGACTGCCAAAAGAATAAGCAAAACTGCAAGGAAATGCAACCGAGTGTTCCTTAGCAGAAGGTCAGAGTCTGCAGCCTTCAATATGGATTGAAGCTCATCATCAAGAAAACAAAGAATCTCACCACTGGGCCAATTGGCAGCATCAGTATGGATGGTGAAGAGATTGAGATAGTTAACAGTTTTAGTTGGCTCCACAGTCAACACTCTTGGTAACAGCAGTCAGGAAATCAAGAGATGAATTGCTTTGGGAAAGTCAGCTGTGAGGTCACCTCAAGAGTACTGAAGAGCAATGACGTCAGGCTGGAGACTAAGATGCGCCTGATCCAGGCTATAGTCTTCGCAATTACGTGCTATGCATCAGAGAGTTGGACAGTGAATAGGGATGATAGAAAGAGAATTGATGCCTTTGAGCAGTGGTGCTGGAGAAGAGTGTTGAATATACTATGGAGTGCTAGGAGAACAAACAGGTTTGTCCTGGAGAGGGTGAAGCCGGAATGCTCCTTGGAGTCAAGGATTCTGAAGCTTCGTCTGACATATTTTGGGCATGTTGCAAGGAGGGACTGGTCCTTGGAGAGGGACGTAATGTTTGGTAGAGTAGAGGTGCGGCGAAGGAGAGGAAGACCTTCGATGAGATGGATCGATTCTGTGACTGGAGTGGTGGGAATGAGTGTGTTTGAGGTGGCAAGGTTGGCACAGGATAGAAGCGCATTTAGAGCTCTTGTACATAGGGTTGCTATGAGTCGCAAACGACTCGATGGCACGTAACAATAATAACAACTTATGCTTGTAAACAATGGATATTGATCCTTTTGAATTGTGATGTTGGTAAAGAATATTGAATATATATCACAGATTGACGAAAGAAAAAATGAATCTGTCCTGGGAGAATTACAGACTAAACGGGAAATCAGGATGATGAGACTTCCTCTTACATAATTTAGATACGTTATCAGGTAGACCCAGTCCATAGAAAAAGATATCATCATTCTACTTTAAATAAAAGGTCAGGGGAAAGGGAAGCTCCTTAGCCAGATGGGATGACACAGTGACTGCCAAGATATGGTCTTTTTTTCTCTGTTTCCCCACCCCCACCCCACCCCAATGATATATTTAAGCACAGTGGACATTGTAAAGACGGTGTAGGATCAGATAGTGCTTTGTTCTGTTGGACTCAGGGTTGCTATAACTGGGAGCTCACTCAGTGGTCCCCCAACAATAATTAAAGCTTAATGTTCTTGAGGCATCTATTGCTAGAAGCATGAACACCAAGGACAATTTTATTGAGGGCTCTCAAGGATGTAAGGAGAGCCATTCAGTAGAGTTAGGTTTTAAACTTAGATAGTCTGAATCTTACATCCATACAGAAAATTAATAAAAGTAAAAATATTCAAAATTATAATATTCAGGACTTGAAAAGTCTTAGAGAAATGCAGTGCCTGTGTCTTTATACACTAGTACAACCTTTTTGAAAAGCTATAGTGGTAATAATGTGTGTTACGCAGATGACACAACTCTGCTTGCTGAAACTGAAGAGGAGCTGAAATGCTTGCTGCAAAAGGTCAAGGACTACAGCCTTCAGTATGAATTGAGGCTCAATGTCAAGAAGACAAAGATTCTCACCACTGGACCAACTGGCAGCATCAGGATGGATGGTGAAGAGATTGAGA
>NW_006399794.1:384948-405393 GCF_000299155.1 Elephantulus edwardii
AGGAGGGGAAGACCCTCTATGAGGTGGATTGATTCAGTGACTGGGGTAATTGGGACGGGTGTGTCAGAGGCCTGTTATTTTTAGGTGCCGTTGAGTCAACTCCAACATATGTTGGCCCTAAGAACAACAGATTGAAACTGCCCTATCCCTGACCAGCTTTTCAGTCTCCACTGTGATAAAGTCCATTACTGCAGTCACTGGGTTAGACCATCTTGTTGAGAATCTTCTATTTTGACAACCTTCTGCTTTTCTAAGGATGATGTTTTATGCCTAAAGTATGGGAGACAACGTTTCATCATCTTTACCTCTGAAGTTGCACTTCCTCTGGGACAGAGTTGTTTTTTGTTTTCTTTTGGCTGTCCATGGTATATTTAAAACTCTTCTCCGAGACTACAATTCCAGGGTATCAATTCTTTTATAGTCTTCCTTACTCACTGTTCAAGTTTCACAAGTAGACAGCACTAGGAAATGCCATAGCTTGTGTTGGATGTACCTTTGTCAGCCATCCTTTCCCTTTAGCACTCCGAAGAAGCCCTTGACAGCTGATTTGCCCAATGCAACACTCTTTTGATTTCTTGACTACTGCTACTATGAACATTGATCATGCATCCAAGTAAAACTAAACCATTGACAACTTTAATCTTTCTGTATCTTGGGATGTTGTCTATTGGTATCTATTCCACATATGTGGTTTGAGGCCACCAGTTGCTCCTTAATTTACTGCCTCTGAAAACCTGCAGGAGAGTCACCAATGAGTCAAGTCAAAGGTATACAACAACGATTACCAAAGTTGTCATGTGTCATCAAATTGATTATGGCTCATAGCAACCCTATGAACAATAGTTCTGAACCTTGCCCTCTCCTGAGCCAATCTCTCACACACCTGACCCCATTGCCACAGTCATCGTAGTACATCTCATCCAGGGCCTTCATCTCCTATGCTGACCTATAATAATGATTGTATAAAAATGGAGAGGACTCTGGTGGCATAGTTTGTGGGGAGTTGCACTGCTAACTGAAAGGCCATACCTTTAGGGTGGCTCAAATCCAGCACTGGCTCCAAGACAGAATGACAGGTAATCTATTCATCTGATTTACAGCTGTAGAAACCCAGTGGAAAGTCAGCTATGAATCAGTACCAACTTCACATCAATGAGAAAGAGAGAGAGAAAAACATAGAAAATGCTTTTTAAATAAAAATTTTTGTTTTAATTATGACTTTAATGAAAGTTTACAGAAAAGTTAGATTTTCATTCATCCATTGGTGCACATTTTACCAGCCTCCCCTGGTAAACTTTTTTTTTAAAAAAAATTCATTCACTGTTGCAAAATTACCTCCTTCCCCCCATCCACTTTGCAATGTACCTGTTATTCTGGGCTGTTGTCGTATGCACAACGCCTAATCAAATATTCCTTTTAAATAGTTCTTTCCTTCATCTATTCTAATGCAATGCAGATTATCTAACCACTCTTATCCTATTCTCCTCACAAACCCGCATGTCAAACTTGCTTTATAACAGTAGGGCTATGTAGTATTTGTCCCCTTGTGACTGCGTTTCTCACTCAGCATAATGTCCTCCAGGGTTACCTACGTTGTGTAATGTTTTATGAGTTCATTGTTTTTCAGTGCTGTGTGTTGTTGTTGTTGCTGTTGTTGTTGTTATGTTCCATCAAATTGCTTATGACTCATAGCGACCCTATGTATAAGAGCCCTAAACGCCGTTCTATCCTGTGCCTACCCACCCATCTCAAATGCACTCATTCCCACCACTCCACTCACAGAATCAATCCATCTCATCAAATGTCTTCTTCTCCTGCCCCGTCTCTCCACTCTGCCAAACATGATGTCCCTCTCCCAGGACCAGTCCCTCCTTGCAATATGCCCAAAATATGTCAGATGAAGCTTCAGAATCCTTGACTCCAAGGAGCATTCTGGCTTCACCCTCTCTAGAACAAACCTGTTTGTTCTCCTAGCAGTCCACAGTATCCTCAACACTCTTCTCCAGCCCCACAGCTCAAAGGCATCAATTCTCTTTCTATCATCCCTATTCACTGTCCAACTCTCTGATGCATAGCACGTATTGCAAAGACAGTAGCCTGGATCAGGTGTACCTTGGTCTCAAGCCTGACGTTGTTGCTCTTCAGTACTGTTGAGAAGTCCCTCACAGCTGTCATGTCAGACTTGCTTTATAACAGTGGTGCTATGCAGTATTTGTCCCTTTGTCACTGTGTTTTTCACTCAGTATAATGTCTTCCAGGGTCACCTATGTTGTGTAATGTTTTATGAGTTCATTGCTTTTCAGTGCTGTGTAGCATTCCATTTTATGAGTATACCATAGTTTTTCTATCCATTCATTTGTTGATGGGCATTTAGGTTGCTTCTATCTCTTTGCTATTGTAAATAATGGCAACAGTAAACATGAGTGTGCATGCATCTGTTTAGATGGTGGTTTTGGTTTCTTTAAGTATTCCCAGTAGTGGAATTGCTGAATCAAATGGTATTTCTATTTATAATTTTTTGAGAAAGCGTCAAATCTCCTTCCATAGTGGTTGCACCATCTTACACTCCCACCAGCAATGAAGAAGGGTTCCAGTCTTTCCACAACCTTGCCAGTATTTATTGTTTGCTGCTCTGTTGAACTTGCCTATTGTTGCAGGAATAAAATGCTTTTATAAAGTAAAAAAAAAAGTCAAGGTATAAAATATTAAGTTAGTCCCTATAGAAAGTGTGTCTACATGCAGATGATGGAAATAATAGGCAAAAACTAAAGTTGTATGAGATGAGCATGTTGAGATTTCAGATTGATTCTTTTAAAAGTTTTGCATTTTAATTTAAATAGGTGTTGAACAGTTATGTTTATTTTAAAACTTGTTTTTAAACAGGAAAGGAGGCAAATAAGATACACAAATATTTAGATATTTAATTTTCATGTACTTTTTACATTCTGTAGATTGTAATAAATTGTGTATGTTATTTTTATATGGGTTTATCATATGGTTTAGTATTCTGCTGTTCAAAGTTGGAATTTGAGATACTTGTCTTTTTTATTTCTTTTTATGCAAGAGTTGAATTATTAAAAGAAAAAGGTTATTAATAAACCTTTGAATAATGTGCTAAGACCACCCTCCATATTTTGTAATGCACTTAATATGCCATTTTTATATGTTAGAATTTTTTCTTTGACCTGTGTACTATATTGAAACTAATCCAAAGATAGACAATTGCTTTGTAAATTTCTAAAGATAGAAACTAAGGAAGCCATTTCCAAAAAATATGGTCCATTTTATTCCTGCTCTCATTATCTAGTCTAGTTCAGAGCTAGAGATGCAAATAAATGGATGGAGTGGATAAGCAGAGATGGCTGGAATCATGATGGCTGTGTCCTGGGTTTGGAGAGAAAGTATCTTCAAAGAAAGGGCATGAATTTGAGGCAGAGAAAACATTTGGGTTCTGCCACCTACTCCTTTGTGCTATCATGCCTCTGCTTCCTCATCTGTAAAATCAGAGGTCAGAGTATCAACTTCATAGGTACTGAAGATAAATAAGAAAAGTCACTTGTCTAAAGAGGTGTGATTCTAGATATTATGAAGTTGTTTTTATGTACTGTTGAGTTGGAACCAATTCACAGTTGACCCTTCAACAAGTTTTCAGAGGCGATAAATCACATGAGAAGCTATTGCCCATCTTTCTCCTGTGAAGCAACTGGTGGATTCAAACCACATGCCTTCAGGTTGGCACCAGAGGTCCTTCCCACTCAGCCATCTCCCTAGATTGTTAATTGCAACTCCTTATATCAAAGGGTTATCTTCTAGAAAAGTTTACCTGAATGTCACCCTTATTTTATTTCTACCAATTTTGCAGTCTGATGTTGATCAAACAATCAACATGCATCAATAATTATTGCTGCCTAGAATGCAGAAGTTGGAAACAATGAACAAATAGTAGTTGTGTGATGTGTTAAGTTTAGTGTTTAAAATGGCTTTCCCAATCATTGAGTTTATGGATTTACCCATTTCTGCCCCTGCGGATGAGTGGAAACATGCAAACAGTCTATGCACAAGGAGATTGGCTGGTCTCACCAACCCACCAGGGGATTGGCTAGTCTTATCATTAAATTGAGTGGATCCAGCAGTAGAAGAGAAAAGAACGTCAGCACAAGAAAAGAACAAGCAGGAGAATGCAACTCATCCTTCAGGACCAGAGCTACGTCCGTAAAAGCTGAAGCAAAGGACCAGAGACCGAACATGAGACAGAATGGGCCTCGAGACTGGTACTTGCCATGGAACCAGAGCTAAGAGCCTTTGCCTAAGTTTGTTGGACAACTGGTGGATTGAGGTAGGGGGATGTTGGAGAGATATAATTGATGGCAGAGCTGAGAACTTTGTAACACTGACCTAAAGCCACAAAGCTCAAGGCTGAGGTGCCTGCAAACACATTTTGGAAGCTGTCCTGATTGAACAGTTACATTCTGCTACTTGCCTGAATTATAACCTCTTGATTTCCCTAAAAAGGTTCCATGTGGTCTGTGAGCTATTGAATTAGATTCTGGAGTTATGGGAACAAAGAGGACGTGTCTGACCTCATGGGAATTTCTTTTGTGTTGTTGTTACTGTTGATGGGGACATTTCCCCTTTATGAAACTGGTAAAGGTCAGGTATGATCATCCACATGTGGCCAATGCTCTTTTTACAAGTTGGAAAGTATGGACTTGGTGACAGAAATGGGGCTGGAAAGCAAATGAATTAGTCAGCTACTCCACAGGAGAAAGACAAGCTATCTCCTCCATGTGATTCATACTGCCTCTGAAAATTAAGTGGAGGGTCAGCTATGAGTCAATTCTGACTTGGCACCAAATGACAACAACAGTGAATGGCGCAAGAATCCTTTGATTGCTTTCATTGTCTCCAAACAAATTTTTATTATTGTCCGCTGATTTACAGTAAGCATGTGGTTTTTTTGTTTGTTTTTGTTTTCATGACCAACTCAACAGCAGCAAATGATAGCAACAAATGTCTGTTTACTCATCAATAGGTTAAATATTTCCTTTAGAGTTTAGCTTGTGAGAAATTAAGTTTTGCAGAGCTCTGCTAGCTTAATCTTTAGTGAGGTCCACTGCTAACTCAAACCAGCAGGTTGAATTCCCTAGAAGCTCCACAAGAAGATGGGCACTATCCTCCCATTTAGATCTGTAAGACTGAACTGATTCTTGACAGTGGGTTAGAGATTATGCTTTGGTGATTTTTTTAAAACTTAATAACAAAAAGACTAAGGTGCACCTGATCCAGGCCATAGTCTTTTTAATTGCTTGCTATGCATCAGAGAGCTGAACAATGACTAGGGATGATAGAAAGAGAATTGATGCCTTTGAGCTGTGGTACTGGAGAAGAGTGTTGGACATACCATGGACTGCCAGGAGAACAAGCAGGTTCATTCTGAAAAGGGTGAAACCAGGCTGCTCCTTGGCGGCAAGGATTCTGAAGCTTCGTCTGACATACTTTGGGCACTTTGCAAGGAGGGACCAGTCCTTGGAGAGGGACACCATACTTGGAAGGGTGGAGGGACAGATAAAGAGAGGAAGACCACCAATGAGATGGATTGATTCAGTGACTAGGGTAGTGAGGATAGGTGTGTCAGAGACAGTAAAGTTGCCACATGATAGAGTAGGTTTCAGGGCTATTGTATATGGGGTTGTTATGAGATGCAGGCAATTCAATGGCACATAACAACAATAACAAAAAAGTCTAAGGAGGGAGTGGTCACTAGATTGCTACTAGAGAGAGTGTTGGTGAAATTTTATCTGACATTTTGATGCAAGTAGACTTTGGAGTGAGAAAAGGACCAGAAGTCTATAAAGGTTGGTAGTGCCCAGGCAGACATGGAGATGTGATCTTGTTAGAAAGAAAACTTTAAAAAGTGAGCAAGGAGGCTGCATGCAGTAGTCATGTTGTTGTGTACCATCAAGTGAGAACCAACCCATAGTTAACCCTCCGTGAGTTTTCAGAGGCAATTAATCCCATGGAAAGAGATTGCCCATCTTTCTCCTGCAGAGTAGCTAGTGGATTTGAACCATGTGCTTTTGGGATTGCAGTGAAGCTTCTTACCACTAGGCCACCAGAGCAGTGGTCATAGTTCTTACTTATTGAGCACTTGTATGCTCAGTCTTATGCCTCATTGTTCTATTGATATATCATCAATTCCTGGTCTTTTCAGTTGCTACACATCTGCGAGTTGGACAGTCAACTACAGAAGAAGAACTAAGGCTTTGATTTGTGGTGTTGGGTAAGAGTACTGAGTATCTCATGGATTGCCAAAAGAACGAAAAAATATGTATTGGAAAGGGTGCAGCTAGAGTGCTCCTTGGAGGCAAAGATAAAGCTTTGTGTCACGTACCTTGGGTATGTTGTTAGGAGAGGCTATTCCTTGGAGGAGGACATCATGCAAAAGAGAGGAAGACCCTCAACTAGATTGACCCAGTGACTGTTGCAACAGGCTTAAGCATATCAAAGATGTTGAATGTTGAGGATAGCACAGGATAGGTAGGGTTCAGCTCTGTTGTTCATAGGGTTGCTATGAGTTGTATTTGACTTGATGGCACCTAATCACAATACCTTATAGTTAGTTTCTGCCTCTGGAGAATAATGACAATATCTCTCCAGGAAAATTGTTGTGAGCACTGTAAGAAACTCTGTGTATAAGAAAATACTTTTTTTTTCCAAAGAGAAAAGTGAACTGGTGGGGTGGGTGGTTTTTGTTGATTGCCGTCAAGTCAAGGTCGACTCATAGCAACTCTATGAACAAAAGACCCAATGTCTTTCCATAGCTATCGTTGTTTCTCCAAGTTCATACAGTTTCCAGAGGCATGTGGTTTAGGAAGTGGATGCCTCACCTGCTTCCCAACATGAATTGGTCTGGAAGCTCATCTAACCATTGTACATAACGGGTAACCATTATGGTATTTGACACGACTATGAAATAGTGTTCAGCATCACAGCAACTCCAGATTGTTCAGTACAGCAAGTAGACAGATGATTGCTGTGTCTTTTAAAGAATAGTCTTCTAAAATTAATAAACCTTACAGGATTTTAAAGCCACACCCCCAAGCAGGCCTCCACTCTTACCATTAGTCTAAGGCTCAAGGGTCACCCACTTTTGAGGGGGGGAAAGAACAGTAACATGCAACAAAAGGAACCCAGAAACTTCCCTTGCCTGACTGCCACCAAGACGAGACTGCCACTGAGACACCAGCCAGCCAATTTCCAGAGTGGAGGGAGACTCCAAGGCCCCAGGCCCCACGCCCCATGCCAGCCTACAGACCCATTGCCTCATCATCAATTTTAAAGCCAAACCCTCACACAAGCCTCCACTCTTACCCTTAGCCTAAGGCTCAAGGATGGGGTGGATAGGGAGGAAAATGTACAATAATAAATGAATGGAAATCAAAGTTCTCTGTAAACTTTTACAAAAATCTCAATTAAAATAAAAAAATTAAAAAAGAAATGCTATGTATAAAATATTTGAACACTGAATGCATAGAACATAATGTAAAAGTGCATTATAAAAGCTGGATCATTGAAATGTGTCTCAGAGTCGCCTGTGACTCATAGAAACCTTATGTACAACAACTCTGAGATTGGAGGAAGACTATTAACAACCTTCACTATGCAGATAACACAACCTTGCTTTCAGAAAACAAAGACAACGTGAAGCATTTACTGATGAAACTTGGAGATTAGAGTCCTCAGCACAGATCACACTACAACATAAGGAAAACAAAATTCCTCACTCCTGGGTTAATAAAAACCATCATGATAAGTAGAGAAATTATTAATATTATCAAAGATTTCTTTTTACTGGGAATCATAATTCATTCTCATGGAAACATCAGTCAAGAAATCAAATGACATATTGCAATTGGCAAATCTACTGTCAAGGACCTCTTTAAAATATTAAAATGAGCATGAGTGCCATTTTCAGGATTAAAGTGCTCATGACTCAGATCATGGTACTTGCAATCACCTTATATACATGTGAAAGCTGGACAATGAATAAGGAAGGCCAAAAATTAATTGTTGGTGAAGGATATTTAATATATTTTGGCTGGTCAAAATAAGAAACAAATCTATTTGAAAAAAGTATAACCAAGATGCTCCTTAGAAGTAAGGTATTTTGTCTTGAATATTCTGGACATGTTATCAGAAGCAGTCATTCCACAGAGAACGAACACATTCTTGGTATAGTAGAGGGTCAGTAAGAAAGAAGTAGACCCTCAGTGAGATCAACTGACCCAATGACTGCAATAATGGGCTTACGTACAGCAGAGATTGTAAGGATGGCTAAGGTCTGGGCAGTATTTTGCTCCATTTTCACTATGAGTTGGAGGCTACTTGATGGCACTTAACAACAATAATGTTAAATCCTTCATGTTTCAGGTGAAGATGGCTAATAACATGCTCAGAACCAAGGAATTCCAGGTACTTACTGTTGCCTGTCTCTGAAGTTCTTTTTCCTGTAATGTCTAGCTCCACAGTCAAGCAGATATCTTCCTTCTCCGTGCTCTCCAGTCCTGCCTCTCAGCCTTCCAATGATAATGTCGGGATCCCATTACTTAGACCTTCCTCTCCCTTGCTGTGTGATCAGGGCTGGTTACTTCACCTCTGTACATCTCAGTCTATTCCTCTGTAAAGTTGGGATTATGCATCTATACACAGCCAGTAAGATTATCCAAGTAATGTGCTTAGTATAGTATGACACATGAAAAGTATCTATTGTAAAATGGGTCATTAAATTCTTTCCCACTAAAATTCCTAGACACATTGTTATTGAACTCTGGTTGCATAGTATATAGTGAGATGGCCTGATAAGCCAAAGGCTGTCTGTCTTCAACAGTTCGAATCCACCAGCAGTTCTGAAAGAGAAAGATAGGCTGTCTCCTCCTATCAAGACTTTCAGATGCAGAAACCCAATGGAGCATCTTTGTGAGTCAGAACTGACTAAATGATAGAATTAGAACATTATTATTTTTTTCCCTTTATGGTTGATTCATAGCAATCTTTTAGAACAGAATAGAACTGTCCATCTGAGATTTCTAAGGCATATACTTTAGGAGAGACAGATCCTTAGAGAAGGAATCATGCTCGGAAGGATGGAGGGACAGTGCAGGAGAGGAAATCCCTGATAAGATGGATTGATATAGTAACAGGGGCAATGGGGGTTGGTGTATTGGAATTAGTGAGATTGGCTCAGGACAGGGAAGTGTTCAGAGCTGCTGCACATACAGTCACTATGGGTTGCAGGGGACTTGGTGGCACATAACAACAACATATTATATTGGTTGTTTTTTATTTAAGCTTCTTGTTTAGATTCAATAAGACCTCAAGGAGGGCCTTTGTATAGCAAAGTTGGCTATTATTATATTTTGGAGTAACATTCTTCTAAGTGGTACAGCACTCTTCTGTCAATTTGCTGCACTGAAGTAACCTGGGGTTGCTGTGATGCTGAGCCTTGTGCCATTGGGGTGTCAAATGCCATCATGGTTACCCTTGGTGGACAGTGTTTCGCGGAGCTCCCAGTTTAAGATAGGTTTGGAAGCAGGAGTGGCATCCACTTCCTAAACTACATGCCTCTAAAAAACCCTATGAACTTTGATAAATGATGATAGTTATCGAAAGGCTTCAGGTCTTTTGTTCATAGGGTCGCTATGAGTTGTGCTTGACTCGACACCAATCAATAACAACTATCTCAGCAGCATACTACCACATCTTTCTACCATGGAGTGACTGGGGGATTCAAACCACCAAACTTCCGGTTAATAGTCACATATTTAACCACCAAGCCTCCAGGACTTAACCTTTGATAAAACAAGTGATGGAAACCTATGCTTTGGCAGAAATCTCTCTTTCCTTCATTCTCTTTCTCATTTTGTAATCCACCATTTTCTTAATTCAGCACTGTCTGAGCCCTGCAGTGGTCTGTTCCAGTTGCTAAATTCATTGATAGTGTCTGTCAGTGATGAAATGTCAGAACACTTCGAGTCAACAGTCCCATCACTGTTCCCTGCTTTCCCTGGGTGAATGGTAACATTTTCAAATGGATGAAAATCTCCAAGCAACGTTGCTCTCCTCCCCCAGAGCAGATTTATAACCGAGTGGTTGGCATTTCCACATGCTCTGCATTTGTCAGTGTCAGATTCATATACGCTCTTAGGTCTCTATACATACACAGCCATAAATTAAATCTCCAGCGAACAAAGGCTATTTTTCTAACTTGGAGATATTCCAAAGGATCTTTGCATTTCATCTTTTTTTAAGTGTTTGCGTGATTTAAAAGCACAGTATTATCAAGCAGTACAGAGGGAGGACTGAATATTCCGCTTTAGGCAACTGATCATGAGCCATGTGTCAGGCAACCGCAGGATGACTATGCATCATGTTGCATTGTCAGGAGGGTAAACTGAGGCCCACAGTTGAGAGTGAGCAGCACTGTGATTCTGTACCCAGGGTGCCTGACACTTCATCATAGCTGCCTCTGCAGAACAATACTCCCTCAGTCATTCAAATATTTACTGTACACTTACTACATGCAGACTCTATGGTGGGTTCTGATGAGCTAGAAGGAGCTTGGGAGGTGTAGTTTGTAAGGAATTGTGTTGATGGCCAAAAGGCTGCATGTCTCTGGCCAAGTTTAAGTCTACCAGTGGTTCTGCAGGGGAAGGATGAGCAATCTCTTCCCATTAAGATGCACAGCCTCAGAAATCCAATGGAGCATCACGATGAATCGGAATCACTACAATGGCAATGAGTTTTGAGTAATAGAGCAGTGGAGAAAAACAAGTAAAAATCCCTCCTTTCACAGAACGTTTATGGTAGTAGACTAACACAGATCACCAGTTGTACAACTTTGTGAAAAATGAGTCGTCATTGATTGGAATGATGGTAGAGGGAAGAGGTAGAATGCAAGGATGGATAATAGCACACTTGCATTCCTCCTCAGATTACACTAGCACGGGTGAGCTACAGGATAAGCATTTGGGGGGAGGTGTGAGGAGAGTGACAGGTGCATTAAGTTGTGACAATTGCTGAAAGGTCCCTGTTTCCGCTGCCTAAAAGTGTTACTGTGCAGTTGACACCTTAATTTCAGTGTTCCTTGTCTAGATAAAGAGTTGAATTGGATGAAAGACAACAGGAAGGCTGGAGGTGGTTTGAATCCCTTGATCTTGTCCTGATTTGGCTCTCCTTTTGCTCAAAACAGTCCTGGTGTAGGCCAAGAAAGGTGAGGTGACAGGAGTGGAGGTGAAAGTTGTTTTCTTAGAAAAAATACATCCCTGAGAGAAAGAGACAGAGACAAGTCATACTGTTAAAATAAAGAAACAGGGAAGACCCCGTGCTGCGTGTGCCCTGAGTCAATCCAGCTGCTCACTTCCTCCATTGGGCATGCTTTTGAGCTTGAGTCTGGGCCGGTGGGATGATGGCACACAGAGTTAAAAATTTGGTAGGTGGTTCTTACTTACATCCATGTTTTTAATGTCACTGGTCCCATGATAAATTTCTCATATGCCTAAAACATTACTAATGAAATTGCTTCTGGGGGTTAGCCTTTACTACATATGTCAGAACTGTGAAATGCATAGGTTTAACATTACCTGTTCATTGGGAAGAGTCTGGTTTTAGACACTTCTTTTTACCTTAGCTTTCTACTGGTCCCTAACATGAGTTTCATCTGGTCTTATTTCATTGGTATTCACACCAACTTTTTTTTTCCAGCCAGCCTCACTTTGTTCTTTCTGACTTGCCTAATCCTGACCCTATAAAGAGTTAAAAGGGGCTATTTATTTGATTACAAGTCATAGGCAACCCAGTTTAAAGAGTACTGGTGATACACAATGGAATGACCCCAGCAGATGCTTGATGACGTGGTCTATTACTGTAATATTCTTTCCTTCAAGTGGAGTCAATGAAAAGATAAAAACTTCCCATTATTATTATTATTATTATTATCTCCATCCATTGGATTACTCCAATGTGTCAGCACTGTGCGATAATTCTTTGTATGCATTATCTAATTTAACTCATTTAGTAAATGAAATTGAGGCTCAGAGAAAGAAGGTAATGGTTGGAGAAACTGTTACTCAAATCTGAATCTGTCCATCTCTAAGGCTCTTGGCTTTTCCTCCACACTAACCTGCCCCTATGGTTCTCCTGAAGGCTTTAAGGAGAAGGTATACCTAATCTGTGATTTGCTCTGTGTCTTCTACATCCTTATAACTCAAATGTGATCATGATCTAAGCAGCTTGAGTATCACATGGGAGCTTGATAGAAATGCAGGATATCAGGTCCTGTCCCAGATCTCTGCCATTTAATGAGGCCCTCAAACACATTAAAGTTTAAGGAACACTGCTCTTTATCTCTCGCCCAAGGATATGATAGAGACACCTTGAAAGATGAAGAGGAGATACTTCCTTCTGACATTATCATCTCTAGACTTGAATTGACTACTATTTTTAGACTTAATCCTGAAGTGAAAGTCTTAAAACTTCCTTGAGTGCCTGTTAAATAAAATTGGAAGTGAAAAGACAAGAAAGTGACTCAAGAAGTGAGCTGAAATTCAGAGGTGAATATCTGGGTCAAGGATGTTCTCAGACTTTTTAGGACATGGATGTTAATTTGTAATGAGGTTTTTCACCCCACAGTTGGAATTTCTAATATTATAGACAGAAGTTTGGAGGATGGATGAAGGGCTTCTTTCATCCCTGGAGTTAGTGTCGGATATATCCCATTAACTTATAGGACATAGGACAAGATATGATAGAATTGAGATTTTGTCTTAATGTGTTTCCCAATTCTCTCTATGATCTTAGAGAGTCACCAAGGCTTCTCTTACTTCTCAGTGGTGTTAATTTGGGACAAGACAGTATATGTTCTTATGCCATTATAATGTTGAGAGTGAAAAATCTGTTTTTAAGGCAGGAATATTAAGTAGATTAAAAGAATGGGAACTAAAAATTCCAATTACTGAACTGTATGTTTAGCCCCTTCCATCGTTTAACAAACCAATCAATCAAGCCATGAAAAAAATATTTATTGGAACTTTGCCATCCATCTTGGAGAACAAAAAGAGTGATGCTCCCAGGCAGAAAAGAGTAGCTGGAATCACTTTCCCCATTCCCTGTTCTGTAGAGGCTGAGCACAATGGCAGTGGCCAAGAGCTGAGAGTAAGGAGAGGAGGCACCAGGGACTGGATGCGTGGCAGGGAGCGTATTGTGTTTCTCTTTCTATTTTCCTGCTTACTCTTGTCCTGATCCCTCCTGCCTGACATCCAGTGCAGAATTCACAAAAGCCTGTTAGGTATTTAACCTTGGAACACAGGCAGAATGCAGGTACTTGTTACTGGGCTGAGAAGCAGAAACGTGGAGTTACTGTAGTTATTTCTTGCTCTTTAAATCTCACACACAATATCCAAGACCCAAGCAATAGATCACTGTAATATCTTCTACCTATTTCCGTATTGCACTTATCAGCTCAAGCCCTCTCTTTTCAATGTCTGTCATCTCCCTTAATTTACAGGACTTATCAGATCCCTTGACATCTTTAATTTTAAGGAGGGCCCACAATTGTAGCTTGGTGTTTCTGACTCCCCCTTACTCGCCTTCACATTGTCTTTCTAATTCTCTTAGTCTTCAGTCTGGAATAGCAGAGAACACCTGGCACAGCTCCAGATGTGACGCTGTGTTCATCCTTTCCACAGTCCGGACAGCTCTTTCTACACAGTTTGCCCTCTTATTCACTCTCCATACTCAGCCAAATAGGTTCGATCCTCCTTGAAGCACCCCCTGAATTCCACTTACTCTTTACCAGAATCTATCTAGAATGATGGCCTATTTTCCTCCTTTACCAGATTGTAGGCTTCATGAGTACAGTGGTATATCTTACTTATCTTTATATCCTTGAAGACTAATCTAGTACTTGCTTGTTAATTGAAAAAGATTGCTAAACATGAAAAAGATTGGCCAACATTCGTGGGAGGCTACAATGATACACATAGTGTGAAGAGGTACTCATTAAAGGGTCTTTTCCTACTAAATCTGGGTGATGACACAGCTTACTAGCTGTGTGAACTTGAGTGAATGATTTAACCTCTTAAAGTCTGCATGTTTCTTCATAAAATGAGGTAACCGTGTCATGAGATTGTTGCAAGTATATAAATGAATATTCAATTCCCTGTGTCTAAACATCTCTATATATCAAGGGCTTTCTCCTTTCTCCTTCTCCTTCCCCTTTCTCTTGACTTCTAAAAGTCTTCAGATTCCAGCTGTGATGTCACTTTCCCCTGAAAGAGTTCTCTGACTCTTCCACATCTGAAGGAAGCGTCTTAGTATACGAATTCCTGTGGTAGCCTGGCCTGCCTCTGAAAACGCACTAACTGGAGTGGAATTGTTAGCTGACATGTCAATAACGAGAATTGTGATAATGTTTCTTGAACTCTTACCATGTACCGAAGGAGCTCTGGTGACATAGTCGCTAATGTGTTCCACTGCTAAAGTTGAGTGGGTCTCTCCAGGTTTGAATCTACCAGACTCTGAAGTAGAAAAGCAGGTAATCTCCTCTCATTAGGTTTATAGCCTTAGAAACTTGATGGAGGTTTTGGGGTCTATAAGTTAGACGTGACATGTTCTGCTTTGAATGCTTACTAAGAACTCTATCAGGTGCTTTTTACATACCCTATATTGTTTTATTCCTACAATGACACTATGAGGTAGATTTTTTCTTTTTAATCTTCATTTCCACTTTACAGACAAGAAAACTGAGGCACAGGATGGATTCAGAAAATTCTAGATCATCCAGCTAGTGAGTTTCAGGGCTGGGATTCAAACTCAGCTCTGTCCCACTCTGTGCTCATGTATGTTATTAACACAGTGGCAAGAAACCTCTGTACCAGGGCATTCCTGCCAGAAAGAACACACTAAAACACACCTTGTGTGTGCTTGTGGAGATTCTTCATAAATAATTTGCTATATGCTGTAAAATGCTTTCATCCTTCACTTCTCAAAGGTCCCTTCTTTTCTCAAGGGTCCAAGGGGAATTAATGCTCCTCATTCTCTGGTCTGCTGCATGGCTTGGACTAGGAAGCACTGCTGTAGTTAACTGAGCTCATTAGAACCCCACGGAAGTGAATGAAAACAACACGGCGTGTGCCAGCCTACCTAGTCACAATTTAGGTTCCTGGGGCATATGGGCACCAGCTCATTTAAAAAGCATTTTTAAGAAAAGCACACAACAGAAATGTTCAGCATATGTTGGAGTAGGTAGGGACTCATGGAATCCTAAATCATCTTGCTTTTTATAGCCATTGAGAGAGGGGCAAATTGGTGCAAACCCCTTTTCTCCTTCTGTGCACTTTGAAGAAAAGCCATGCTTTGGGACACGGGGAGTAACCAACATCAATTTATAGGGGTGGAAAGCCCCCAAGAAGCTCCCATCCTCGTGCTCTCTCCCACCCACCTGCCACTTTATTTGAAATAGCACCATTCTCATTCTTGGAGCTCATTCTGTCCAAGCCAGTGCCAACTCTAAGCACCAATTAAGAAAAAAAAAAAGAAGAGAAAACTTTTTAAAAAATGACTTAAGTTAATGCATGTTAATTAGAGAATAGATTTAGGAGAGGAAAACACTCTTGTTCTCATTTCCCTTAGAAAACTAGTCTTCCAGTTTTTATTGTTGTGAGGAGGTCTCTATATCTCTAAATACATGTATTTTCAAAATATTATTATATTAACGATATATAATATTTTATCTTCCCTCCTCCTATTTGATATAATCATTCCAAGTCGGTATTAATATATCATTATTTTAAAGTGTTCTCTGGTATTCTACTACAAGGCCGATGATTTATTTTAAAATTCAGTATTGTTGAATATGCAGGTAGCTAACCAGCTGTTGCTGTCAATGCTTCTAAGAATGTCCTCACATAACCACTCTGGGAACTTGCTCCATTATTTCCCTAGGACAAATCTCTCTGGTATGCTATCTTTCCCCACTGTTTTGTATTTTGATAACTCCATAACCTGCAGAGTGTATCCATTGAAGAAGAATCTTTCTTTACAATGTTTTTACTGACAAAAACAAAAAAAGACATTTTGTGGAGGGTAAAGGTAGATGAGTACTGGAGAAAAATAGTGGTATAAGAGGAAGAATGCCTTTAGGGGTCTAAGATATTACTGAAGAAGGTAGGATTTGGAGATATTTGGGTATTGGAGGGCTGTCTTAGAATGAATTACCTAGAGAAGCAAAACCAATGCAGATACACATTTATTTTGTTGATGCTTTTGTTATGCACCGAGTTGACTATGACCCATAATGACCCTATGAACAATGGCTCTAAATCTTACTCTATCCTTACTCAACTTCATAATCTTTGACACATGTGACCCCGTTGCCACAGTCACCGTGTCAATCTATCTCACCAAGAGTCTTCTCCTGCGCTGACCCTCCACCCTTCCAAGTATGGTGTCCTTCTCCAAGGACTAGTCCCTCCTTGCAACTTGTCCAAAGTGTGCTAGACAGAACTTCAAAATCCTTCAAGGAGCAACTTGGTTTCACCCTCTCCAAGACAAACCTGTTTGTTCTCTTGGCAGTCCATGACCTATTCAATATTCCTCTCTAGCACCACATATCAAAGGCATTGATTCTTCTTCTGTCATCCTGAGTCATTGTCCAGCTCTCAGACACATAGCAAGAAATTAAGAAAACATGGTCTGAACCAGGCACATCTCATAAAAATATATGTATTATATACACCACAATAGATGGAGAAGAGATTGAGGTTGCTAACAATTACAGCTTGCTCCGTTCCACAAGCAACACTCTTATCACCAGCAGTCAGGAAATCAAAAGAATAATTATGTTGGGAAAATCTGCTGTCAGAGACCTCTTCAGAGTACTGAAAAGCAATGATGTCAGTCTAGAGACTAAGGAGCACCTAATCCAGGCCATGGTCTTCACTATTATTTGCTACATATCAGAGAACTGGATAGTGACAAAGGATGATTGAAGAATTGATGCCTTTGAGTTGTGGTGCTAGAGAAGAGTTGAACATACCACGGACCACCAAGAAGACACATAGGTGTGTCTTGGAGAGGGTGAAAGCAAGTTTTCCTTGGAGGGTAGGATTTTGAAGCTCTGTCTCACATATTTTGGACCTGTGGCCAGCAGAGATAGGTACTTGAAGAAGGACATCATGCTCAGAACATTGGAGGGACAGTGCAGGAGAGGAAGACCCCCGATAAGATGGATTGATACAGTAACTGTGGCAATGGGGGTTGGTGTGTTGGAATTAACAAGACTGTCAGGACAGTACAGGGTTCACAGCTTCTGTAAATAGGATCGCTATGGGTTTCAGGTGACTTGACGGCACATAACAACAACATCAACATCAGCACGTAGTGACTCACATGCTTGCAAAGGCTGACAAGTCTCAGGTCTGTGGATCAGACTTCAGACTTCAGGAAGAGGTTTCTTTAGACTCCCAAAGTTGTGAATACTAACCATGCCAATATTGGCAGGTAAAGTAAGTCAGTGGTTCAAGTCTAAAGAACTAGAGAGAGTTTTGCCAGACACTTATATTTGATATAGGCCATATCATATAGTGAAATTAGCTTTCAACTGATTATCTGCTCATAGCTGATCTCATGAATAGCCACCTCAGAAAAGCCAAACCAGAGAATTGTAGGCAACCACATTGACAGGCTACCTCAACCATCACAAGGGTGTTAGATCTTAAAGCAAACAATAACAAACAAACAGAAAGCAGAGATGGGAAGGCCTGAACATTTGCTGCCTAATTTACAGTTTCACTACTAAACACTATTTGGCATGAAATAGTCATTGGTCTTTTGGAAACTATTTTGACAATCAAGACCCTAGAAATACACTGTAAGGTTATAACGTCAAAGAAAAAGAAAGCTATCTGCACTAAGATATTCTTTACAAAGTTACTTAAAAAGCAAGAACTTCTGTTGTTGTTATTGTTACGTGCCATTGAGTCGTTTGCGACTCATAGCGACCCTATGCACAACAGCCCTAAACCCTGCTCTATTAGGGGAAATAGCCATTTTCATTTCCATTTCCATTTCCTGCTTTGGAGGCACTGAGTTTCTGCTGATGGTGGTGGTATAATTTGGGGAAGGATAATGAAGTGGTCTTGCAGCATGATGGAGATGGTTGTGTTACTAAAACAAACACGTTAATATTGTTGAGTTGACAAATGTTTCATTGCACATATTTTTATTACAATAAAATAGAGTGTGTGGGGGGAAATGCCACTGAAAAAGAAACAAAAATAACCAATAACCTAATGAGTAAGACAGGTAGTTAAGATAGGATGGTGGTTAAGAGTATGTATTCTATTTTTTTTTTTAGAATGACAAAAAATATTTTACTAAAACATAAGATTTACAGAAGTTTCCAGACAAGCCATACAAAATGGTCACAAGCTTTTTTCTTGAAGGGAGGATTCTATGCTTGACAGCAAAGTCACAATGTTATTAGTGAGGGCTGTGATGTTTGTTTAATGTTCCCATTTTGGTTCAAACAATCAAGCTTGTCCATCTACAGGGTCTAAATAAAGTTAGACTTGGCTAGAGGGTATATTCTAAAGAACAATTGGTTTGCGGCTTTTAACCAATTCAATTAGATCACTTATAAAGGGGGAAGAGAGCCCCTAAATTTAAAATAAAGTTACCTCCCCCTCAAAAAAAAAAAAAAAGTAAAACACCCACACCCCTGCAGCTAACCCTGACTACTACCTTCATTCACAGTGCTTTATACTTAAAACCGTGATGGGGAAAGAAATGAATAAAAGGAGAGAGGGGCCACTGCTTTTAAACGTTTTGCCACAATCCAGATGATTGTTGAATCTAGCCTCTACTCATACTTTACAACAGTGAATCAGGACAAGACAGATTTGCTAATGTGCATTGAATCACCAAAGGACTGAAGATGTCTGGGCTTTTTATTCTGTAATGTTTCTAAGACTATGTCCATTAAATGCAAACAAAAAAGGAAGAGGTCTTGGCAGAACAGGAGAAGTGATGCACACTTGAGGATCAAACCGACTTAAATATTATTCATGACATATAGCCTAGTCCATGCTCTAGCTGTTTCTATGGCTTGGCCTTCGTTGGTCTTCCACTGCTCCGCTACATCATTTGCTAATGGATCATCTGGATTGGGAGCACTTAACAAAGCCTGGATCGAAAGCAGAACTGTGCGGATCTGCGGTGCTGGGGACCACTTATCTTTCAAAATATTTAAGCATATTCTTCCCAACTTGTCTACATTGTTGTTGTTGTTATGTGCCGTCGAGTTGTTTGCGACTCATAGCGACCCTATGCACAACAGCCCTAAACCCTGCTCTATCCTGCGCCAACCGCACTGCCTCTGACACACCCATCCCGATTACCCCAGTCACTGAATCAATCCATCTCATAGAGGGTCTTCCCCTCCTGCGCCGTCCCTCCACCCTCCCAAGCATGATGTCCCTCTCCAAGGACCCGTCCCTCCTGGCAACATGTCCAAAATATGTCAGACGAAGCCCCAGAATCCTTGCCTCCAAGGAGCAGCTTGGTTTAATCCTCTCCAAGATGAATCTGTTTGTTTTCCTGGCAGTCCATGGTACATTCAGTACTCTTCTCCAGCACCACAGCTCAAAGGCAACAATCCTTCTGTCCTCCCTACTCATTGTCCAACTCTCTGATACATAACAAGCGATTGCAAAGACCATGGCCTGTATCAGGCGCACCTTAGTCTCCAGAGAGACACTGTTGCTCTTGAGTACTTTAGAGAGGCCCCTAACAGCAGACTTTCCCATCGCGATACACTTTTTGATTTCCTGACTGCTGGTGCCGAGTGTTGACTGTGGAGCCGAGCAAAGTGAAGCTGTGAACAATCTCAATCTCTTCTCAATCTCAATCCAAAATGGATGTCTACATTAGGAAGATAAATTTTGGTCATGAACGTACTTTAGGAGCTGCCATTGGGTATTCTTCCGGAAGGAATAGTTCAAGTTTAAAAGTCCCTCCCTCAAAGGGGGAATCCTGGGAGCCAGCAATGACCACATGAAAATAACAAGCGTTGCTCTCATCTGTTCTGCTTTAATCCCGGGAACAGGTTCTGCCAGCAAACGCTGGGTTTCCTTGATAATCCTGCAGGGCAGCCCGGCCATCTTGTCAGATCCCGAGCTTGGCCTCTAGAGCATGTATTCTTGAGCCAGACAGTTTGGATTTACAAGCTGGTACTGCCTCTGACTAGCCACTTGTCCTAGTTCAATTATTTCATGCTCTCTGTTTGTTGTTGTTGCTGTTATGTGCCGTCGAGTCGCCTGTGACTCATAGCGACCCTATGTACAACAGCCCTAAACTCCGCTCTGTCCTGTGCCAATCGCACTGTCTCTG
>NW_006399794.1:405493-436173 GCF_000299155.1 Elephantulus edwardii
CCTGTGCCAATCGCACTGTCTCTGACACTCCCATCCCAATTATCCCAGTCACTGAATCAATCCACCTCATAGAGGGCCTTCCTCTCCTGCGCTGTTCCTCCACCCTCCCAAGCATGATGTCCGTCTTTAAGGACCGGTCTCTCCTCAAAACATGTCCAAAGTGCTCTCTGTTACTCATTGCAAAATGGAGGCCATCAAAGTGTCTGCTTCCTAGAATCATCAAGAAAATGAAAAGGAGTAGATTCATGTCAAGTACTTGGTCTTAGAACAATTGTGGGCCTATTTGTCATTGGAGGCCATTGAATCTGATCCAGCCCCTATGTACAACTGAGTGAAACTCTATAGGATCCTGCTTGAGCCCTGCAGTGCTTGTGCCAGTCCAACCTATTTAGAATCTTCCCTGCCTCACTGACCCTCTGCTGTACCAAGCATGATGTCCTTCTCCAGGGACTGGCCCTTCCTGACAGCAGGCCAAGTGAGATGAAGTCTCACCATCCTAACTTCTAAGGAACATTCCTGTTGAACTTCTTCCAGGATAGATTCAGATGTTCTTTTGGCAATCCGCAGTATATTTCGTATTCTTCATCAATGTCATGACACAAAGACCTCTATTCTTCTTCAATATTCCTCATTCATTGTTCAACTCTCACATGTGTTTGAGGCAATTGAAAGTGCCATGGCTTGGGTCAAGCCTACCCTTAGCATCAAAGGGATATTCTTACTCTTTGGCACTTTAGAGAAGTTCTTAGCAGAAAATGTGCCCATTGCAATACATTATTTGATTTCTTAACTGTTTCCATGGACATTGGTTGTGGATCCAAGTAAAATGACAACTGCATTATTCTCTCTGTTTATCATTATGTTATTTATTAGTCTGACTGTATTTTTATTTTCTTTATGTTGAGGTAGAATTCAAGCAGAAAGCTATAGTCTGATGAATCCTATATAATTGCTGGCAAAATAAAAATGTGACTTAACTTGTCAGGAGAGATCTTTACAGCTGGGATCAGAAACACTCAAAAGCAGATATGATTGTCCCATGATCTTTATGCACCTAGATCAGAGCTGCGGGGAGTTCTAAGTTTACTTGGCAAACAGGAAAAGCAGACAAATAGAGTTAGAGGAATTGTGTCTCTAATATTATCTGGGGAAGGGAGACTGATTTTATCATCAAGCTTGTCTTGCCAGAGGAGTTGGAAATGTTCACAATCCATTGACTGAAGCTGTGTCTTCCTCAGACAGTGCTGGGCAGGGCAGCCAAAACTAGCATCTGGGACTTTTGTTTTCTGAGACTTTGCTGGCACTTCTAAGGCTGACCACTCCTTCTTCAAAGCCTGTAGACAGTCCAGCCCTTTTTGGTGACCTGCCTTTCTCTGCTCCCTTCCAGTATGTGTTTGTCTTTGCAAGGTTACCTCCCAGAAAGACATCTATTACTCTGGAAGGGAACGTGGAAAAACTACAGTGATCTGATTTGTTGGCAGTTGTCGAACTGTGGGTAAAATTGTTGGAGTTCTGTTACTGGAGCTATAATGGCTGTAAAATTTAAAAACAGATTTTGAAACAGTCACTGTTGCCCAGTATTTTCCCATTTGTAAGCTATTTTCTGTTGGTTGTGTTTGATCGCTCAGAGCTCTGCATGCAGCATGAATAATGAGCTGTGAACAGGAGGCTGGATCATGCCACGGGCCCATATTCACTCCAGCCTGTTGCCCATCTTCTGGGTTGTCTTCAGAACTTAAGTGAGCATAATGAGGGGCTTGATGTGGTGTCTGAATGTATGATGAGCCCCATTCATTTGCTTTTTCAGTCCAATAAACAGCTGCTGAACTTCCTCTGAGCAGTTTCTTCCTAGTCATCTAGTGCTACCCAAGGCTTGAAGTTAATTCAAAATAACAATGCTGGGTACGTTTATGCGTCTGCATGTTCTCATTCTCTCACCTACGATCAGGAGCTGCTGCTGCTGTTACTGGTGCCCTTACCATATTTTCCACAGATGTATCCACCTGAACAGAAGGTAAAAGGCTTGGAAATAAGTGTGTTTTAGGAGAATAGCACAAGACTGAACGTATTCTTCAGGATCTAGTACATGAAAGCAACACATTTGCAAACCATACAACACACAGAGTGAATTCTAATGTAAATTACGATTCTCGCAGTATCACTTCAACAATTGTTAACCAATATACCACTCTAATACAAGATGTTAGTAAGAGGAGAAATAGTGGGGAGAGGGGGTGTATAGGAATGGGCTCAGTTATCTAGTTCTGCAATAGCAGAAATACCACAAGTGGGTGGCTTTCACTAACAGAAATCTATTCTCTGACAATTCATTAGATTGGAAGTTCAAATTCAGGCTGCTGGCCCTAGGGGAAGGCTTTCTCTTTGTGAGTCACCAGGTTCCCCATCAAAGGAATCAGGTTCTAGAGAATGTATTCTGTTCTTGGCTCTTCATTCTTCTTGGTTGTACTGAGGTTCTGCCCTCTCTCCCACCCTACTGTGTTTCTCTCTCCTTTTATTTCTTGTAAGAGAAAATGTTTTACGGGCTTTACCAGGGAAATGCCCGTTCTATCAGCTCAGAGATGTGACAGGATTAAGAGTGTAGCTTCTTACTTTTAATCCTTGTACAATTGATTAGCTTATCAGATAGTGCTGGGGACACCATTATGTAACTTCCACATTACATCACTATGAGCAAAACACTGAGAATCATGGCCCAGCCAAGCAAACACATATTTTTGGAAGATACAATTCAACCCATGACAGGAACTCATTATACCTTCTGCACCATTTTTCTGTAAACTTGAGATTTCTCTAAAAAAATAAAGTATTTTTAAAGTGCCTTTTCAATTTTAGTATCCTTTCAGCGGGGCTGGGTCTGCCTGGATAGTGCTGGAGCTTGAGGCGACTTCCTGGGCTTGGCTCACCGGCTCAGAGGCAGAGGAAGGCAGCAGCTGAAGCCCGGAGGAGCAGGCATCGGGAGCTGGCTGCGCACACCCCTGGAACCTATTGAGCCAGGCGTGCAAGCCACTGTGCAATCTACATCTCTGTCTGCTGCCGGCTTTCAGAACTGCAGTTTGCTTCAAAGTGCTGGAGAGCTAACACGCCTACAAGCAACCCTCAACCTGCCTTTTCCCCCTCCCCAACTGTCAACGGATATTGTTTTTAGGGAGCTCTGGTGCTGTAGCCAACAGAGAGCTGCACTCCTAACCCAGATGCCTTGTTCTTATTGGAGAAAGATGGGCAATCTCCTCCCAGACCATTTACAACCTCTAAAAGCTGATCAGCTGAGAGGCAGTTCTGACTTGACTTGCAGAGAGTGAGTTTGAGAGTTAATATAAAGACATGAAGTTTACTACACCAGGTAATTAACTCACAACCATTGAGTCAGAACTGACTCATATCTGACATCCCATTTGGTTTCTGAGGCTGTAAAATGCAGGGCAGGAGATTGCCATTATTCATTCACTCGCAGAACTGCTGGTGAACCTGAACCAGTGGAGAGGCATGGTCTTTGGCCTAGACTGCTATTAGCTACTGGTTGACCCACCTGAGCTCCCTACATCAAGAAATAAATACATACAAAAATTCCAACAGTTTGACAATCATCTCCCTGCCGTGCTTTGATGAATGTATCAGAAACTCAGAATTGAAACTGCCAGTCTTCATGTGGAAAGTTTCAAGGGGAAGGAGGGACATGATGCTTATTTGTCTTTGGTGCTGTTTCTTCTATATTTCTAACTTGTATATTTTTATAAAAACCACTTGAAAGCAATAAGAGTCATGCAAATGCTTAAGCAAAGGAAGTTTTATTCAGCAGAATCCATGTGGGATAGCCAGCTTGGACCAGATGCTAAGAGAGTGAGTGCTCTGTCGCTATTCATGAAAAACAAAATCCTTGGAGTTGGATCCTCAGGGTTGTAAAAAGTGACGAGGAACTATCTAGATGATGTAAATGGAAGCAAAAGAGGTTAGGTAAGAATCTTGGGCACAAACTACGGTTTTCCCCAAGCTTGGTAATTTTGCATCATGTTTGTAAACCAATGCTTATAAAGAAAAACAGAGGTGGGGGGCAAACACCTGAGTAGTGTCCAGCCACTTCAAGTGCAAATCTGAATCAACTACAAAATATTCTCCTGACATTAAGAGACTGAGGTTAATGGCTAGTGAACTATGAAAGAGCAATGGAGAGGGAAGAAAACATACCACCTTAAAACTAGAGAAAACAAGGGGAGATAGGTGGAATTTCTTATCTTGGAAAATGCATGTTTGTTCGATGTCAGACCGTGAAGTTGGTGAAAATCTTGAATTATGAAGCCTAGTAGATAAGTAATGAGTACTGTGGGAAGAGTAGCTGGTATCTGAATTGATAGAAGGTTTGGAGTGTAAGAGGGCTATGTCTGACCTCACAAGAATTGACTTAGAGTTGTTGATGGGCATTCTTTTCCCTTGTGAAGTTCGCAGAGGCTGGACAATGCCTCCCCCCACCTCCATGACTTACACAGTTTTTACAGTTCTGAAACTTGGTTCAGTCTATGCCTTGCCTCATTAAAGTCAACTCTACTTTGAAAATGTAATTCATCCCCAATTGTATTTGAAATGCCTTCCAACCCGAGAGATTCATCTTCTAGCACCATATCAAACAATGTTCTCTAGTTTTTCACAGTGTTTACGAATACCTGGCCCATCCTCTTAGACATAGATTGCCAAGTCCTTCTTAGGACCTGGAAGCCTCGCTGAAACCTGTCCAAGATGAGTGACTTCCAGGGACATAACTGCATCATGTCAACACACAAGTCTCACAGATTGAAAGATGAGAGGTGGAGCTACGTATGGCCACACACTCAGAAATTAATTTATAGACAACACGCTGCTTCCCTCAATTACTTCCCTTCTAAGGACATCTCCTAATGAGGACAATCTCCCCACCCCCCCAGTACTCTTCTGAGGGGAAATTAACCTTAATTCCATATCTTCTAACATTTTACCTACGTGCAAATGTCCCAATTGGCCAAGTATATCTTTTACTGCTTTAAAGTGGTTAAACAAGGATTCACTCTAGGTTCATTGCAGTCTTTTGCTTGCTGTGAGAACATGCCATTGTATGATCATATGTGATCATATGATCAAATTCATTCCACTCATAAAAAGCCAAAAAAATAGGCGTCCCTATTCCGGTGTCTCAGGAACATCTGAGCAAGTCCTACAGTTGTCCCCTAAGCTTGCTTCTCACTGGAGCCAGATCAGTGTCAGGGTTGACTGAGCCTTGAAAGAGACTCCCATCTTATCTGAACATGTGATCTTGCCTGGACTAGTGACCTATGCCAACAGCAAAGGATTCCAAGTAGAGCCTGCCAGGTCAGCCCGGCCACTCACAACAGGGCTACGTTAACCACCTCCGGGGCCATCCTCCACGATCAGCTGATAGATGTTCAACCAGAGCTCTGCCTGCACCGTCAACGCTCCGTTAGGGAAGAAGATATGCTATCCTGACTTCATGAGAGAGAGACTTTATCTTTTGGTGGTGGGGGATCAAACTACTCAGCAGGTAGATTGCTTATTTAGGCAAGTTGGTAAATAATAAGTGATTCTGAAATGCTTTATGTTCTCCTGTCCCTTTCTATCTTAACAGAGGTGCTGATAAATGAAGATGAAAATTGATAGAAAGAGTTGTTTACTAGGATTGTAGTAATAAATAGACTCTTCAATACATATCGATTGAGTGCATAAATAAATGGACAAAAGAAGCAAGCACTTAGGCAAAGCCTGCCTTGTGCTGCACCTTATTCATTCTCCACAGCTACACTTCGAGAGAAGCATTATGAGCGCCGTTTTACTAATTAGGAGCCTGGAGCCACTAATTTGTTTACGATTGTGCATCTGTGAAATAGCAGAGCTGGGCTTTGAACTCTCGTCTGACAGATTGAAAAAAAGCCATTTCTTTCACCAGGATTTGAAGCACTGTGTCCTGTCTGTAAGTTAAACAGCTCTGGCCATAGATGCTTTTGTAGTCTCTTGGTTAGGACCTAGTACAGTGCTTTGCAGGTTGTAGGTCTTTAGGCAATATTTGTTGAGTGAATGTACGACCCAAAGTGAACATGAAGGCAAATATCAGGTTGGTTCTCAGGCACCTCGCCCCTCTCACCCAACCCATTGATTTCAGTGATTCATGAGTCTCATTGATTTCCTTTGTATTCCCTTTATTCCTCTGAACTCCTTCTCCAACACCTCCCCCGTGAAGCAGCATCATTATCTAGTGCTGTTTTCTCCAAACATGTAATGTGTGTCCAAATGCATCAGGCCCTGGCATCCCTAGGTCCCGGGTGCCCTTTTAACCAACAGTCCTTCTCAAGAAAATGCTCCCCTGCAAAAATTAGATGGAAATGTTCTCTGCAGTTTCTAGAAATTGTACTCTGGGTTGTGTGTTTTTCCCAACGGGCATGCTCAGGGGCTTGCTGGGGAAGAATAAAATGGAAGATGCTGTCATCTCAGATCTGGAAAGACTCCCAAGGAACCAATTAGAACACCAACTTTACCTCATACTTTAGAGCCTATGAAATTCTGCTCTGCCAATGAGTGGAAGAGTCAACCCAATTTAGGAAAATAAAGTCTTAGAGGCCTAACAGTCACCAGCACTCTCTTCTTCCCCTTTGGAGGCGGCTCAGATCCAGTAACTGGTAGAATCAGAACCTGTCCAGAAGTTTGTCATTAAGCTTTGCACTCCCCTCCTTCCCTCTCTGCTCTTCCTTCAGCCAGGATCTGAGGGATATGAGCTGCAAGGGGCTCTGGGAGGAAGGCAGGCTATAGAGATAAGGGTCTAGGCTGGTATCCTTGTAGGAAAGTGATACCAAAGCATCAAGGCAGACTTTATTCTAAGCACGGGAATGCAGAGAAGGAAACTACATACCTGAGAGACTATTGCTCCATCATGTACTGAGAAGCCCAGTGTGGCCTGTGTCTGCGTGGGGTGTTGCTGTTGGGGCGGACAGAGCAGTGCTGAGGGAAGCCAGAAGCACCGTAGGATGAAATCAGATCAGGCTGCTTGATGGAAGCAAACATCTAAACTGGCTCAGGCTCATAAAGGATGAAAGGCATTAACTGCATCAATCAGAAGACTAGGAAAGAGAAGAGTGTTTCAGAAAGTGAAATAGCATGGGGTAGGGAAAGTGAGGAAGCTAAGAGACAATTGGCTGGAGCACAGATGGTAAGGGACAAGTGAGAAGCAAGAAAGCGCTCAAACCTGAATGATCTCCTGGTCTGGAGGCTGCAGGATCAGAGGATTGTGGGAGGCTGTGAGACCTGTGCTAGTCCTCAGATGAGAGGGTGAGAGGGGTAAAGAAGCTGGGTTAGAACACGTGCCTGGATCCGTGTAGTTACCCTCTCCTCTTCTCCACCAGCTGAGTATTTCCATTTGGATTCCCACATCCATTCTATCCCATGTGGTCAAATCTGAGGGAGTCCTCCCTGCCTACTCCTTTTTGGTTAACTTTCTATTTCAACTCACAGTAAATGAATATACTCAGTTTAGGGGATCATACCTGCAGTCACCCACACTAGAAACTTTCACCAGCAATGAAAGGGTTTACACTTGAGTAAGATTCCCAGTGAGATGACTTGACCCAGTGACGGCATCAATGGCTTTAAGCAAGCAGAGCTTGTGAGAATGGCACTGGACCTCACAGGGCCTCATTCTGCTGTTCATAGAGCTGTAATGAGTTGTGCTAATTCGATGACACCTCACAACAACAGCATCGATTTCTATCAGGAGACCTGTGGTGTGATGGTTAAGCACTCTGCTATTAACAAGAAAGTCATTGGTTCTAACTCACCAGATCCTCCATGGGGAAGATTGTGGCAATCTGCTTCGGTAAAGAACCACAGCTTTGAGAATCCTACGGGGGAAATCTATTCCGGCCCAGTGAGTCCCTGTGAGTATGAATCAACTCCATGACAGTGGGTCTGGGTTTGGTGAGTGCTGTGTTAAGACTCAGGAGAGGGTTGTGTAGTGGTGAGTGATCCTTAGTGGCTGGGGACACTCAGACTCTGCGTTTGCTGGCCAAACTTCACACACACTATTTCTATTCTCTCATCCCTCACATGCAGTGGCTCCCAGCATCCTGTCTCTAGTTCTGATTCCTTTCTTGACAACTCTACTGTCTCTCCTTGGTTTTAGCCATCTTATCTCTCACCTGATCCCCTAACTGGGCTCCCTGCCATTAGACTCACTTAGTCATGGTCTGTATTGCCCACTACATTGGAATGATTTTTTAAAAAAACATAGATCTAAGCAAATCCCCTCATTGTTGGAAGGCTTGTGTTGGCTCCTCATCACTCACAGGATAGAATCTGGAGCCCTCTACATCCTTAATTTTCCCCTAGTTCCTATCTACCTCTCCATCTCTTCCCCATCACATTCTCAATTCCTCTTTAAGAAAATATCCCAGGCATGGGAGCTCCTAACAGGATGTATTTTTTTGTGTGTCCCTCATGTTTTGCCTAGTCATACTGTTTTCACAGTCCTGGTTTCCAAGCCTCACCCTCTACTGCCCTTGTAACATGCTGATAGTATGCCACTGCTTCTGGAAGCTTCTCCTACAGGGCAAATTCCTGTCTCTCACCTTTCCAAAGCTGGCCCAGTACACCTCCCTGTGCAGTTCTGTAACCATTGTTGTGGAGACAGTTCTCACTCAGGGCCTCCTCATATGCACAGAGCAGAACTCTGCAACATAGGGTTTTCAAGGCTGCAGTCTCTTAAAAGCAGGTCACCAGGCTTTGTCTTCCAAGGTGTCTCTGGGTGGGTTTGAACTTCCAACCTTTTAGCTAGTAGTTGAACACTTAAGTGTTTATGCCACCCAGACGCTCCTGTGTACTTTGTTTTTTTTTTCTTTGTTAAGCTATGATTAAATCTCACTGCATTTAAACTAAAACATGAATAACTTACTCTTTCCAGAAATACTTGTTGAGAAATAGCTATGTAACAGGCACTGTTCTAGGAGCTGAAGATAGAATAATGAACCAAACAGACAAGGAGCTCTTGTGTCTATGCATGTGTGTATGAGAGAGAGAAAGAAAGAAAGTGAGACAGGTTGGGGGTTGGGGAGGGGGTAGAGAATAGACAATATGCAAATCAACAAATTGTTGTTGTTTAGCTGAAAAAGAAAGCGGAGAGGGAAGGGTGTTGTAGCTAAGTTGGTTATGGATGACACTCCTCGTCAAGTGATATTTGTATGAAGCAGAGAAAGGACTTAAGTTGACATTTGGGGAGAGAGTGTTGCAGGCAGACAGAATGGTGTACACATGTCCAGAGGAGCTTTTGAAGGATGCATGGGGATTCGCAGAAAGTGAATGTGGCTGGAAGGAATTGAGTGAGGGGAAAAGTGTTAAGAGGAGGCCAGGGAAGGAGCAGAGGAAACTGGGCTTTTGAGGGCCTGCTCTTGTAAGTCAGAATGGACTCAATGGCATGCAGCAACAACAGAACCTAATTATGCCTTTGGAGTTTATTCTGAGTGAGAAGGGAAGCCTTGGGTACATTTTGAGCAGAGGAGTGATGTCATCTGCTTTGTGCTTTAAAAGCAGCATATTGGCTTCTCTGTTGAGAACACAGTGGGACCAAGGATAAAAGCAGAGGGAGCAGTTACAACACTACAGGCTGGAATGATGGTGTGGACCAGGCTGGTGACAATGATGAGGGGAGAGGAGGGAGAACTAATGATGTATTTTGAAGGTAGATCCAGTAGAATCTCTTGAGGGGCTGGATATGGGGAGAAAGAGACCAAGAACAGTCTGTCAGAGGTAACTGTAAGACATTGCATTTTAATGATCATCTGCACGTCAGTACCTCCTTCCGGACCAGTGGTTCTCAGCCACTCCCTGCCACCCACTCTGATCTTAAACTCTGGCTGCTTTTGGGAATCTGATAAGAGCTATATATTTCCACATAGAAAAAAAAATTACTGTGCATACATATATAAGCAGTTTTTCATTCTGGACCCTGCCCTAACCCAGGAGCTCCTCTGGAGCCGATCCGGTCAAATTAATCTTCATTTCCCAAGCAGAGTTACCTGGATATAGTCACTACTCAGGAAATGTAACTGAATGACTGCGTGGCAAACAGCATTTTCTTTAACTATTTGTCCTGGCAACAGGAAATCATGTCTCATTTACACCCCTGCTAGTAACTGCTGCTGTTTTTGCAATATAGCAATAACGAAATCAAACCAAGCAGACAAACAAAAAAAAAAAAGACAGGGAGAGGGAAGGAGAGACAAGTCGAGGAAATTACGACAGAAAAGCATTTTTTAAAAACATACTTTCAAACGGCATTGATGAGAATACACAAGAGAGGAAGACATGTGAGTGAAAATGTAGTCATCCTGCTGCTAATGTTGGGGCATTTTCCACCTCAGCGACAGGCAGAGGGCGGGGCTTGCTTGAGAATTTTGGCGCAAGGAGAAGAGGAATCTGGGGCCTGGCTGTACGAGGGGCACTGGTTTGGGTCCTGGCTAGTTTGGAGAGCTCAGAGTTGGGTTGCAAGCTCAGAACCCAGATAGGCTAACCGAGAATGGCCTCCCAGAGACTGAAATGCAACTGTGCCTCCTAAAACCTGACGCAGGTCTGTGTGAAATAACCATGCTGGCTCTGAGGAGCCAGAAAATGAACTTAGTGGCTAGGACAAATTGATCATGCTCAACAAATTGGCCTTCGAGGTGGTTCCAAGAGGACATTGTCTAGACAATGGTCTTTCTTCTTGTGAGTTTTATAGGACTCCTCTGGATTTGAAGAAATCCAGGAGGAAGTCTCCTTTCAAACTCCTTTGAACAAAGGGTCTAGAAACTGGGCAAATAAAGTAAAATCAACACAGCTCTGGATTGTGTCAGTTTTGTTCTTATTTTTGCTCACTTTAACCTAATTGAGGTTTCAAAGTTAGCCTCCACTTAATGAGACTGGCCCTAGTCTCATGCTACACTGCCTCTTGACATTTATAATGACCTGTAAAGTTGGCATCATGCCTCTTTGCAAAGATGACAGACATGGGCTCAGAGGAGTGTACACTGCTAGAAAGTAGTAGAGCAAGGACTGGAAACAGCACAGGGCTGATTGCGAGCCCAGAGTCTTCCATCCACCAGGAAGCCTTCTAAACGTCCACATGCTTACTCCAGGGGAAAACAATTAGCTGTCTTTTTTCCCATGAGTCAGAGGCCAGATTGGGAAGAGCTGGGTCTGCTTACTCTTCCTCCTGAGTTACACATCCTGCAGACAGACTGCACGGAAGTCCCACCCCAGGTGGGGAGCCAAGCCTGGGTTGCCAGGACACGGGGTTCAGACAGCATTGATGTAGTGATCCTTGCACCTTGTCTGATAGCTTCTGCTCAACAAGTTAGCCTGGAATTCAGCTTGGTTTGGGGAGACTTCTTCCCAGCTTGCCCTTTTCTGGGATGAGAAGGCTGGCCCAGGGAACATGTAGTGATCTGACTGATTAAATGTTCATCTCATTCATTTCACTACCTATGCTCAGAGGCCCTCAAGATTTTGTACATGGTTGCAAAGCAAAAGAAAAGGTTGGCCCTTTGGATTTTCCCAACAGCACCATGGATGAAAGATCTGGTGATCTGCTTTCATCTCATCATCTCGTCTCTATCAAGTTTGAACTGATCCATACAGATCCTCCAGTGGATTTCTAAGACTGTAAATCACAGGAGAGGAGATTTCCCATCCCTCTCTACAAAGATTCCAGATGAAAAAAAACCCTCTGGAGCTCAACGAGGCAACGGCTTCTTTATTGTTTTTCTTTCTTTTTTTTTTTGCATAGGGGTCCAAGAGTTAATTATACTTTTAATCTTTATTTCTCAGATTTCTGATTTTGCCTCAGAGTATAAAAAGGCAATATAAACTTCCTTTGTGATGAACAATAACTTGCAAGGCCAGGGGGTGGGGTGCGTGGGGAAGAATGCAGCCTGAATCTGTAATATGTCTCTTCTGAGCTCCTTACAGTAAAGAAAGCAGAGCTTCCAGACAGGGGGGGGAAAAATCCTTAAGAGGCTCTTGATAGAAAATGTGCTGGCACTTGTCATCTACCCAATGGCTCCTAATCCTCTTTTAGGAGTTCAAATCCCCTTGAATTGGATTATAAAATTCCTCTTGGTAGAAGGCATTTTGATTGAAAATGCAAAGCCCTTGATTGCAAAAGAAAACAAACACTAATTTGACATTTTTAATTTTTTTTTTCTGCCTGAGGAAAGATATGCGTAGAAGCCTTGAAGAAACTCTGCTTCCACCTCATCAATCTCCAGTTCCAGGGATGGGATCTGTGGTGGGCCCTGAAATCACAAGAGAAGGGCCAGCCATCCCTTTACCCTCCTCAAGCTGATGAGCACGTCCATGGGAGATGCTGCTTTCACTGCTACGTTTTTAAAGCACTCAATAACGGAAAAAGAAAATCTTGTTTAGAAGCCAAGAACAATCGGTTGCCATGAGTCAGTTCTGACTCACACGTGTGTGACAGAGCTTTGAATTGGTTAGAACCAGTTCAGTCATGAGGAGTGGAATGAGAACAGACCCAAATTTGTAAAATGTGGGTGTTCCAGAAAAAATAGCAAAGAAAGTCCAGGCTGCAGCCCTGGGATGGGAGCCTTAGAAGAGAGTAGTGAACTCCTTCAGGACTGGGTGCAGAAGACTGGGTTAATCCCAGGATGGGAGAGAGCAACCAGAGTTCAACGTGATGTAGCTGCCATCTTTGAACAGGAAACTGCTTTTCTACTCTTTCAGTTAAGAGATTTGGTTGCTATACAACACACTCTGTGCCCTTGTTTTCTAAGAGGGAGATTAAATTTCCAGCAGGACTTCAATCTGTTTTCCATTCTGATGATCATTCTAGTTGTTGTTGTTGTGTGCTGTGCTGACAAGTCAGAACCGACCCACAGCTGACCCTCCAGCAGGTTTTCAGAAGCAGCAAATCACACAAGAGGAAAATTCCCATCTTTCTTTCGTGGAACAGCTGGGGGATTCGAATCATGTGTCATTGGGATTGGTATGCAGCTTCTTACCACATTTTAGAAACTTGAGTTTATGCCTATTTTGCTTCATTGGTTGAGAATGAATTGGGAGAAACTGATTCGAAGCACTGGGGTGCCAGAGTAGAACTGAGCTTGACTGGGTTTTTAAGGGCTGAATTTGGGGAAGTAAATCGCCAGACCTCACTTCCGGGAAGCCTCCGGGTGGACTTGAACTTTCAACTTTTTTGTTAGCGGCTGAGTGGGTTCAGTGGTTGTGCCACCTAGGGACTCATTAGAAGCCAGAGTCCTTGTAAATGATCCACTAATTAGGTCAAAGCTTCCTTGAATGCAGAGATAATTGCTTATAACTGGCTTAAGTATGTGACCTGGATTGAGCTGACAAATGTCAGATGGCAACTAAGAGAGAAAATTGGAGACAAATTGGCCACTGCAAAGGAAGGGAGTCTGAAGGGAGAGCAGGCGCTAGACATTTTATCACTGATCTCAGGTCCGGTTCTTCTCTAGGAGACCTTCTGACCTGTCCCTAGACCTACTGCACACCTCTGACCTGTTTCTGTCATCTCTGGTTACTCAATCCTTCACCTTCTTGGCTTGCCATTTGGCAATGGCATATCTTGGTTTCTGGGCACTGCTGCAGGATTAGAGAAGGGCGCTGGGGCATTGTTGGGTCCAGGAGAGGGGAAATTGGGATGGGGAAGAGTTGGGTTTGGGCTAATGGTGGAAAAGGATCCCTTACACCCTATGCCAGCACCATGGCATTGCCTGTGGGGTTCCACTGAATGTTTAAAAAGTCAGGGTTGTAGAAAGCCAGGATGTGCTATTTATTTATTTGGGGTTTAATACTGTGCTGGTCTTACAAAGTTTGGGCAATTATATTTTCTTTAGTCAGGGTCTTCAAAGACTGTAGCTCGTTCTACACTGTGTTCCCTCTGAGTTTAGTCTTTCTAAACTTCTCCATGAGCTCTAATGGCCTAATGATAAGAAACTGCACGGCAAACCCAAAGGCGTGCAGTTTGAATCCATCAGCTGCTCCATGGAAGAAGGATATGCCATCTCCTCCGGTGTGTTGAGGCTCGCTAACAGGAGGCAGGTGCTCAACCCACGACAGTCATGGCAACCTGGGATTGTGATGAGGTGGGGCTGTAACGGTGTGATCAGAGGGAATGAACAGAGAAAAGTGGATTGAGTGTGTATCTCTGTGGAGAAGGAATGGGTAGAACTTGTGGTTGATGGAAAAAGAAGAGTAGGGAGGTGTCCAATGTCAGAAATGAAGATGTCATAAATGGAGAGTCAGTTACGGAAGAAACACTTTGTGGCCTTGCTGAGAAAGAAAATAGAGGTCAAATACACTGTAAATTGTAAGGTTTTGGAAAGAAGAGCAGAACAACATGGAATCTGGTGTTTGAGCAGCAGGTGGAGCTTTTTCTGGGTTCTGATGGTTGAGTAGGAGTTGTACATCGTGCACAAAAGAGGTAGAGCATTCCAGGGCACGGCAGTGCAGATTCATGGGTGAGGAGGTCATCTCGAAGGGCCAGGTATGGAGGGCTGGCCCATTAGGAGTCTACAGGGAAATAGAGTGGTAAAGTGAGAGGGAGGAGGGGCAATCTCTTGTGCAATTTACTGTATCTGAAAACCCACTGGAGGGTCATCTGTGAGTCTGTTCCCACGTGATAGCATACAACAGCAATAAAGAGAGGGTGAGACCAGATTACAGGCAACTTTGAAAACTGGTCATAGACACTTGAGCTTGAAAAGAGACTTAAGAATACATTTTGGAAGATGAGGAGAAACAAAGTCATTTCTACTGAAGTTTAAACTTGTATTCTTTAAGCTCTTTAAATGGGCTATTATTAACCCCTTTTGAACACCTCTGTCTTTCGTCCCTCTCTCCAAAGTTATCCCCACTTCTGCATTTTGTACACATTACCACTTTCTAATTGCCCCACTGTACTGCCATTATACACTTACAGGACCAGTTTCCCAAAGACAGCAAATTTCTTCTTTCTCATTTGCATATTTCTAGTACTAACTAATGATAAAAGCAGCAACAGTAGCAATAATAACTATTATTTATTGAGTACTTTCTATGTGCCAGGCACTGTTGTAGGTACCTTATAATATTACTGCAATTAAAAAAAAATTACCTCAATTAAATAAAAATTACCTCAATAAATCCTTCCAATCACCCTATGAAGTAGATTCCTATTACTATTGCCACTTTAAAGAAGAAGAAACTAAGAAATTGTCTGCCCAGGATCTTGTTGCTGGTTGACCAGCGTCCAGGACTGAAATCAACTGCAGAGCCTACACTCTGACTATCCATCAATATTGTCTTAATAACAACGGTAACATCTGAGGCACATTTTGGAAGAGCTAAAACAGGTGAAGATATTTTACATGTAATATGTTATATGCTCTTGTTGTGTTTTTTGTTTTGTTTTTAAATTTTGTTATTTTTTGTGTGTACCATCAAATTGGGTCTGACTGGTACAGGAGGAGATTGTCCCTTCTTCTCCAGCAGAGTGTCTGATGGATTCAAACCCCGTACCTCCAGGGTTGCAGTGCAGCTTCTTGCCACTAGGTCACCAGAGCACCCTCCTCTTGTTGTTTTCTGATGTTAAGTTGGAACTGACCCATAGCTAACCCTCCAGCAGGTTTTCAGAGTCAGTTAACTACCTGGGAGGAGATTGTCCTTCCTTCTCCCAAGGAGCAGCCTTCAGGATTGCAGAGCAGCTTCTTATCACCTGGCAGCCAGAGCTCCCTAACAGATTCTATAGCCACTCAATAACCTTTGGAGGTAAGTCTCCTTCTCCTCCTCCTCCTCCTCCTTCTTCTTCTTTTGTTGATAATTTCTATTTTAATTTTATTTCTAATTTTTAGTTTACTCTGTTGTTATTTTCCCAACATCTTGTTTTATATACTTAGTTCTTTAATTTTTTCCTTTTTTAAATTTCCCTGGTGACACAGTGATTAAAGTATGAAACTGCTAAACAGAATGTTAGCAGTTCATGCCCATCAGCTGCTCCGTGGGAAAAGAAAAGACAATCTACTTCCATAAGAATTACAGCCTGGATGTCATTGATGGTCTCTTTAGGGTATATTCCCAGTAGTGGAATTGCTGGGTCAAATGGTATCTCTATTTGCAACTTTTTGAGAAAGCGCCACATCACTTTCCACAGTGGTTGCACCATTTTACACTCCCACCAACAGTGAATAAGGGTTCCAGTCTCTCCACAAGCTCACCAGCATTTGTTGCTTGCTGTTCTGTTAAATTTTGCTAGTCTTACTGGGGTGAGATGATATCTCATAGTTGTCTTGATTTGCATCTCTCTCAGAGCTAAGGATTTTGAACATTTCTTCATGTGCTTGTTGGCCATCTGAATGTCTTCCTTGGTGAAGTGTCTGTTCATATCCTGTGCCCATTTTTCAATTGGATTATTTACCTTTATTTTGTTGTGGTGCTCAGAGACCATCAATGACATCCAAGTAGATATATGCATTCCCATGTTTATTGCGGCTTTGTTTACAATAGCAAGGAGTTGGAAACAACCTAAGTGCCAAACAACAAACGAATGGGTAGAGAAGCTGTGGTATATTCGCACAATGGAATACTATGCTGCATTGAAAAACAAGGAACTCATGCAATATTATTTAAAATGGGTGACCCTGGAGGACATGATGCTTAGTGAGGTATCTCAGTCACAAAGGGACAAATGCTATATGGTGCCACTGTTATAGAATGAGGCTGACATCGGGGTGGGGGTAAGACTGAGAAAAACTGGATGAATTATGTTTACTGCATTGAAGTCTATAGGGGAGAGAATAGTTTAAGAAGTATATTTTATGGCATTATGTTTATAGTAAGAGTACGGAATGAGGGTTGCAGAGTGGATTTTATTTGGGGTTGGGGGTGGGGTTGGGGGATGTGTGGAGGGAATTGTGTACCAATGAGGGAGTTTTTCTTTTGCTTTTCGGGGAAAGGAGCAAATGGGGGGGAGGGGCAGAGGGGGGTGGGCGGCCAGAAGGGTGCAACAATGAATGAATGGAATTCCAAAATCTCTGTAGATGTTCATGGAAATGAAAAATAAATAAACTAATTAAAAAAAAAGTACAGTCTGGAGACTGGATGGGAAGTTCTACTCTATCCTGTAGGATTGCTATGAATTGGAATCAACTTGATGACTCTGAGTTAGGTTTCTGATTTGTTTCTGATGAGTCTTAAGACATGCCTATGCCTGAGTCATGGAAGAAGAAAGCAGAAGACTGGCCGGATGTTCCAGGCTCGCAGACACTGTTCATTACTGGTTTCCAGAAGATGCTACGTACTCAGGAAATACTTAAGAAATAAATACAAGAATGAAGTAGGGGAAGAAGAGATGGAGTGAGGAAGAGAAATAAGAAATAAAGGGAAACAAAATCTAACAGAATAGAATACTCAGCTACTTCTCAAGTTCAACCAGTACCTGCAATGTAATAATTAAATTATGTAAATATCTTGAAAGAAAATTCTGGAAGTAAAATATTTGCATCATAGTTGGCCTCATTAATGGTCAAACTTAAGCCATCGACAGATGGTGGGAAGATGCTTGAGTGCAGGAAGTACTTCCCAGCATAAAGGCATACGAGCCCAAGACAGATTTACTCACCCAGTAGTAGACACGCTTTCTTGGAAGAACGAATTACAAAGTGTGTTGGTTAATTAAGACTCACCCACACCCACAAGTTACCTACTTTTGAAACTTTTCCTGGTGTTTGTTTGTCATTAAAAGACATTATTCATCTCTATTATTCTACAATATGTATTTACCACTAAGATGAATGAAAATTTGACTTCCTTTTTTTTCCCCCTGGGGAATGTCTTTTGCCTCTGTGGACTGTGTGTCTTTGTGCATGTGTTTCCCTGTGTGTGTGACTCTGTGTGTGTGTGTGTGTGTGTGTGTGTGTGTGTGTGTGATCTGTGTCTATTGCTCTCTCCCTCAGAGTCAGAGCGTTTCTATGGGATATCAGGCCTGCTGGAGGCATTTTTCTTACATCAGTCAATCAGGCCATGTGTTGTGGCCCAACCTCAGTTTAGTATTTTGATTATAGCCATACTTTGCAGAACCCAGATAAGGGCACGACTTCTAACTGAGATCTGGATTCAGCTTTATGAGTATAATCATGTGAATTTCTCACCAATGCATAAAAATGGCATCATTGGTCTCTTGCTATCTTATATATTGCATTATGGAAAACAAAAGGATGGGATGTTGCTACCAACCAGGGTACAGCAAATGATCCTTGGACCTCTCACACCAGAGCCAGAGGCCTTTGAAGGCCATGGTCTAGTTCCTGGAATGGGGCCTCCCTGTCCCCACAGACCAAGCTGGCCCTGTTAACAGGGCATTGCTCACGATGCCTGTGGTTAATGAGCTCACCCTTGGGCCACCGGCTGGCCTGCTGTGAGCTGCCAGCCTCCTAGGCAGTGAGTCAGCCATGGGCTGTCACTTGATCCTGCCTGGCCTTGGAGCCTCCCCAAAGCCAGAGCTGCTGGACCACGGGGAAGCCTGCCTGACCAGCCCGCCTGCCGGCTGCCCTTCCCTCTGGCACAGAGCAGAGAAGTGGTTTGAAAGCTGCTCCCCTTGATTAGAATTCATAGCATTGTTAAGAAGCCCCCTCGTCCCACCCACAGCAATCCCACTCCCGCCAGAGGAGGCGCGCTGAGCTTGGAAGGGACCCACCAGCACACATGCTATTTCTTTGAAGCACTCCAGAGATTTCACTGAATTAACCTCCTTTGTCCTTCGCACAATTCCAGTGGAATTAGTCAGCTTTAATGGGTAGAAGAATCTCTTCCTACTTGCCATTCTCCGTTGAAGTACACCCACCAGTATTCCCCTCCAAACTCTTTGTTTTTCAAGCTCCTGGTTGGTGGCTTTTCGGACTACACTGTTAACCCTTACACAGCGAGCTGGCTATTAGGATGGGAGAGGAGAAGGAACATAACATGCATTTAGGTTTACAATGGGCCAAGCACCAGTCAGGAGACTTTTTATGTGTTATCCCATTTAATCTTCTCATCACTAGATTTCTAAATAGGAGTTACTATCCCATTTCCTAGATGGAAAAACCTGAACTACTTATTGTCTTTGAACGGAAATCAACTCAATGCTGACCCTCCTGTGGGTTTTCTGCACTGAAAAGATTGCTCATCTTCCTTCCATGGAATAGCTGGTCATTTCAAATTCCTTTCCTACTAAGAGTCAGACACGTTTCGTAACTTGCTCCAGGTCACAAGGCTTTTACATGGGAAAGCACACTACTTACATGCTAGCAGTTGTCAAGAGATCAGAAGATGTGTTACATTGAAAAAATCTGCTATGGAGCAACAATGTCATTTTAAAGACTAAGGTGTACCTGATTCAAGGCAATTTTTTTTTTATTTACTTCTGAGGCATCAGAAAGTTGGATAATGAAAAAGGATGACAGAAGAAGAATTGATGTCTTTAAATTATAATGTTGGAGAACCATGGACCACAAAAAGACAAAGATGTCCATTTTGGAGGAAGTGCACGTGGTGAAATTTTGTCTCACATGCTTTGGCCATATTATCAGGAGGGACCAGTTCTTAGAGAAGGGAATCATTATGGAAAAAGTGGGGAATCAACGAAAGAGATGACCTTCAACATGATTATTAATGCAGTGACTGTAACAATGAAATCGAGAACATCAGAGATGGTAAAGATGGTGCAGGATAGGGCAAGGTTCAGATCTGTTGTTCATAGAGTCACTATAAGTCACAGTCGACTCAAAACACACAACTACAGAAACAACCCTGCTCTCTGGTTTCCTTGCTCTGTGTTCTTTTACCCTTACTCTTGCTATTGGAATTTTCTAAACCAAGGTGTCACCATTTAACATATCTTCTGTCTAAAAACCTTCTGTTGTTGTTGTTAAGTGCCATCAAGTCATAAACAACTCATGGTGACCCTATGAATGAAATACCTGAACACTTGTATAACTTTCATCAGTTTTCCATGTTCATATAGTTTCTGGAGGCAAGCCATTTTGGAAGTGGATGCTGCTCCTGATTCCAAGCTTGTTTTACTTGCTAAATTTATAGGGGGACAAAATTATAATTCCTCAGCTGGTCATAGAAGGCCCTGGATCCTTTTCACTCTCTCTGGTTGTTTCTCCCTGTGCTCTAGGTGTAAGACTCTGAGGAACAGGTAGCAGTTTCCAATGGGATTAGTCTTTCTCAGTCCATGTTTGTTGAGCTGCTGCCCCAAAATTCAGTAGTTCAAGCCTATCAGTCACTCTTCAAGAGAAAGATGAGCCCCAGAAGCCCAAAGAAGGGTCATCCTGAGTCAGAACAGACTGGAAAGCAGAAGGGTATGTCTTTGGCCTGGTGGCATAGTCTATAGGGAGTGGCACTACAAACCCAAAAGGAGGCCACTCTCTGGGAGTTCGAATCCACCATCAGCTCCATGGATGAAAGCTGGGGGGACTCCTCTGCACCATTTACTGTTTCTGAAACCCCACTGGAGGGTCAGCTCTGAGTCAGTTCCTGCTGGACGGCAGTGAGTATGGGTGTGAGTATGTCTTTGTAGATGGTCTTCCTCCTGTTTGGAACAGCTTTCCCTCCTGCTCTGAATGGTAACCTCCCTCAAGAGTCAGCTCAAATGTCAGCTCTACCAAGAAGACATGCGTGGCCCAAACCCCGGTGTGGCTGCTTGCCACGCCCTCATTGTGCTGTCAGTCTGTCTTCCTCAGGAGGCCAGCAGCCCTCAACAGCAGTGGCAGGATTCGTCCATGTGCTGAATTCTGTGTTGCTGGTAATTTGCACTATTAATAGTAAAGCATCAAAGCTTTTAAACGAGCTGCTTTTGTTATAAATTGGAATGGATTCAAGGTTATTCTTACAATAACGTCATTTTCACTCACTTGCATGTTTTCCTGAGTGGGAGCAAAAAGGGTGGGGTTGCAGCTAGCTTGCTGATAATTGTTCTGAGTTTTGAAGAAAAAAGATTAAGAGGGGATTAACACATGTTGAGATTCACTCATGAGATGTTGGTGATCTATGATAGCAGAAGCTATGATGTGTGTGTGTGTGTATCTGTGGAAACATTCTTCTCTTGATTTGAAAGACAAGATAGTCTCCGACTTTCTTCTTTGGCTTTCCTGTATCATTTGCACTCCCATCTCTCTCCTCCTCATTAAATTCCGGTACCACCCTCTTCTTACTCTATAAGCTCTTTGTATTGGGGCAGCAATAGCTTATATATTCATATGTTAAAAATAATTGTTGAAAGCAGCAATTATTCACACCATATTGGAGGTGAATTGATAAAGTGGAACAACGTAGAGAATAGTTGATGTGATGTTAAGGCGGAATTTCAAATGATGTGTGCATTATGATTAATACCTTAAAAATAGACACAAATCTGTGACTAAGGGAAGCTAAAAAGCACATACATCCTTGATTTGTGGGATGGTAAAGTTAGATGCCATTTAAAAAAAAATTAATGGTTTGGCAGCAGCTCTGTCATGTAGATCCCACACGAGGCTGGACAGTGAGTGAGTCAGCAGCCGCAAGGCTCTCATCACCCCAGCTGTCTAGTCTGATGCTTCTACACCTCCAGAGGGGTAACAACCACTGCCATACACAACCATTAGACCTAGAGCTCGCCATCTTCAAAGAGGAAGTTGATGAAAAAATTATTCATGCTGGTCATCTATGTTTTATAATCCAAGTACAAGTACAAGCCATTCCTCACCCTTCAGGCAAGATTCGTCTAATTTTCTACTCTCTCCATCATTCCTTTGACTTTCCTGCCTTTACTCTAGCCCTGACTTCCAAACTTTAACAAGTGTATACTTTAACAACTGAGTATACCACAACCATTAGATCTGCTTTTTCTCTGAGTGTTCTCTCCTAGTCCCTCCTCCTACTGAAGACTGGATCATCCTAAGGGCATCCACCATGCTTTAGACTTCTGCAGGGGGAGCTGCTCACTTTGCAATCCTAAGCTTGAAAGATACCTCTGTCTTCCTTGTTCCCAAACATTGCTCCTGCAATGTGATGTCTGCACTCATTGAGATTCATTCTGTTCAGCTTCACAGCTTTTATCCTTCTAAGGTACCACCATGCTCCAGGACCATCTTTCATCTGCCGGCGTACACTTGAATAGCTGTCTTGATCACCATTCACCTGCTAGTTTTATTTTCATTGCAGTTGTCTTCAGTATACGCATGGATGGCTCATCCATTTCTCTTTTCCTTCTCACTTGATCTTCTCCAGAGAGTTTTTTCTCCCTGCTATCTCCATTTCCTCACTTCTCCACATCTCTGTTGGCCACAGTAAGCAGGATCCTGGCTCCTTATTTCACCAAAGCAGCTCCCACCTACGTCAACCATCACTGTCAGGTCATTAAATCCAAGGGTGTTGTTACAGTCTCAACTTGTTGTTGTTATGTGCCATTGAGTCTCTCCGAACTCATAGCGACCCTGTGTATAACAGCCCTGAACCCTGCTCTATCTCTTGCCAACTTTATTGTCTCGGATACACCTATCCCCACTGACTGAATCAGTTCATCTCATCAAGGGTCTTCCTCTCCTGCACTGTTCCTCTCCCCTCCCAAGCGTGACATCCCTCTCCAAGGACTGATCCCACTTTGCAACAGGTCCAAAGTATGTAGGATGGAGCTTCAGAATCCTTGCCTCCATGGAGCAGCAGCCTGACTTCACCCTCCCTAGGATGAACTTGTTTGTTCTCCTCGCAGTCCATGGTATATTCAATATTCATCTTCAGCACCACAGCTCAAAGGTATCAATTCTACTTCTATCATCCCTAGTCATGGTCCAGCTCTCTGATGCATAACAAATAATGGCAAAGACCATTGCCTGTATCAAGTGCACCTTAGTCTCCAGACTGCCATCATTGCTCCTCAGTGCCTTGGAGAGGTCTCTGACAGCAGACTTTTCCAATGCAATTAATCTTTTAGTTTCCTGGCTGCTGGTACCAAGAGTGTTGATTGTAGAGCCAAGCAAACTGAAGCTGTCAACAATCTCAATCTCTTCACAATCTATTATGATGCAACCAATCGGCCAAGTGGTGAGAATCTTTGTTTTCTTAATGCTGAGCTTCAATTCATACTCTGCAGTAAGTACTGTAGGTCCGCCTCAGTTTCAGCAAGCAGGGTTGTTTCATCTGCATAACGTAGATTGTTGATGAGTCAACCTCCAGCCCTGATGCCACACTTCTCATAGAGCCCAGACTCCTGCATATCTGTTCTGCATATAGATTGAAAAGATATGGAGATAGGACACATCCTTGACATATACCCTCCCAAATTTTAAACCATGCAGTGTTTTCTTGCTCTGTTTTGATGACTGCCTTCTGGTCCAAATATAAGTTTTGTATATGCATAATCAAGTGTTCTGGGATTCTCATTCTTCTCAGAGTCAGCCACAGTTTGTTGTGATCCACACAGTCAAATGCCTTTGCATAGTCAATGAAGCACTGATAGACATTCCTCTGTTGCCCCCTGCTTTCAACTAAGACCATTTGATATTAGCTATAATATCCCTAGTGCCATGGCCTCTTCTAAATCCAGCCTGCACTTCAGGCAGTTCTCTGTTGATGTGCTGTTCCAGTCATTTTTGGAGGATCTTCAGCAGAATCTTGCTTGCATGTTCTGGAAACAGTCTTCTTTTGACTTGAAAGACAAAATATTGTCCTAGTTTCTTCTTTGAATTCCTATATTACTCGAAGGCCCATCCTTCTTATTTTCATTCAATTCTGTATCACTATCTTCTTACGCTATAATTTCTTTTTAGGTGATCACATCCTTGCCACCAACTACAAAGACCATTTCTGAATAGAAAAAAATAGAAATATTTATCCCCAGCCCTGACATTTCGTCTGAATTCTTGGCCTAACTCTAGACAGTTCCACTTGGAATTCTCAAAATCAGCTCAAAATATATTTGGACCCATAGGTCCAAAACTAAACCTACAACTCTTCTCCTTCATATCCGTACATCTCAGGGCTCTTTGTATTAAAGGGTGGCTCCTTTGTCAATCTGCACAATCTGGACATCTGCGGGCCTTTCTTGGTATCTCCTTAGCATGCATGTGATAGGATAAAATTTTTTTGCCATTTCTTCTATATTTGAAAAGTTTCTTAAATCTATTTATTTTCATCTTTAACTCTGCATCCAAGCCCAAATCACTATTATCACATTCAAGAATTATTACTTATGGTTTCTTAACTGGTGGTTATTGTTGTCTGCTATCAAGTCTTCTGCGAATCATAGCACAATAGCTCTGAACCCTGTCCTATCCTGTGCCAATCTCACTGTCTCTGACACACCTATCCCCATTACTCCAGTTTGCATGTCAATCTATCTCCTCCAGGGTATTCCGATCCTGTGCTGTCCTTCCATACTTGCAACTATGATATCCTTCCCCAAAGACTGGTCCCTTCTGGAAACATATCCAAGCTATGTGAGATGGAGCTTCAAAATCCTTGTTTCCAAAGGCTAACTTGGTTTTACCTTCTCTGGGACATACTTGTCTGTTCTCTTAAGAGTCCATGATATGCTCAATACTCTTCTCTAGCACCCCAACTCAAAGGCATCTATTCTTCTGTCATCTTTAGTCATTGTCCAGCTCTCTGATGCTTAGTAAGTAGTTGTGAAGACTATGGCCTTGATCAGGCACACCTTAGTCTCTAGACTGACATCATTGCTCTTTAGCACTCTGGAGAGGTCCCTGGCAGCAGACTTTCCTAAAGCAACTTATCTTTTGTTTTCCTGACTGCTAGTGCCAAGAGTATTGATTGTAAAGCTGAGCAAGATTAAATTGTTAGCAATCTCAATCTCTTTGCCATCTATTGCTGTGTCGCCAATTGGCCAAGTGGTAAGAGTCTTTGCTTTCTTGATGTTGAGTTTCAGTCCACATTGGAGACTGCAGTCCTTGGTTTTCTGCACCAAACACTTTAGGTCCTCCTTAGTTTAGACAAGCAAGGTTGTGTCATCTACATAATGCAGGTTGTTGATGAGTCTTCCTCCAATTCTGATACCACATACCTCCTTATAAAGCTCAGCCTTTTGAATGATCTACTCCTCATATGGATTGAAAAGGTATGGGAACAGGACACATCTCTGATGCAGTCTTTTTCTGATTTTGAGTCATGCAGTGTTTCCTTGCTCTGTTCTGATGACTGCTTCCTGGTCCAGGTACAAGGTTTTGCATGAGCACAGTCAGGTGTTTTGTGATTCCATTCTTCTCAATGTCAACCACAATTTGTTGTGAATATCTATTCTATCAAATACCTTTGTATAGTCAATGGAATATAGAGAGACATTCCTCTGGTACTTTGTGCTTTCAGCTAAAATCCATTTGACATTGGCTACAGTGTCCTTTGTGCCATAGGCACTTCTAAATTCAGATTGTATTTTCAGAAGTTCTTGGTCGATGTACTGTTCTAGTAATTTTTAAATAATCTTCAGCAGGATTTTACTTGCATGTGATATTAGTGATATCCTTCGGTAATATCCATACTCTGTTAGATCCCCTTTTTTGAAATGGGAACAAATATGGATCTCTTCCAGTCAGTTGGCCACATAGTTGTCATCCAGATTTCTTGGCACAACACAGTGAGACTGTCCAAGGCAGTATCTATTTGCTGAAACACGTCAACTGGCATTCCATCAAATTGCCTCTACTCCGTACTGGACCTGCTCAGTGTAGCGTGATAATGAGCTGACTGAAGTGGCTGGAGGCCTGAGCCATCATATCAGGGTTAGGGGAAGGAGGTTGTGGGAAGGAGGAAGAGAGGTGCTAGTGGGGCGGGGCGGGGGGTGAGGTGAGAGAACAGAGGGAAATGCTGGTGGGGTGGGAAGGGAGGACAGGAACAGGACACATGTGTCAACGAGGGAGGTGGGATCAATATAGAAATCATTGTTTTATAATCAAGAAGGGTCTTTCATATGCTCCTCTGGGTATAATGTTTCTCTGTCATATATTGTCATAAAGCTGAGCATCCAAATTAAAACAGACTAAGAAGGATTGGACACCCACTTTGGAAAGAAGAGGTCTCCAAACACCCTATGTACAATAGAGCACACTTAGATTAGACAAGCAGATACAGCACCAGTGGCTGAGCCCTTGTATGGGGAAACACAAAGGAAGAAGAACAAGCAGACACTAGTTATTGGAATGTTGATTATGTGAGAAATAGGAAAATTAGATATTTTAAAGGAAGATATGGAACACATAAATTTTGACATACTAGGCATTGCTGAAATAAGATGGATTGGCATGTATGGTGTTAGCATAAAAGCTGCTTTTTTAAGCCATTACAGTTAGCCCCCTCTGGTTTCCAGCTACTTTAACTGCAGACACATGGTCTTTCAAATTATCACGGTCTTGCAAATCACCAACAGCTGTGGAACTAGGATAAGAGAAAGAGTACTTCCTACACTGGGGAGAAAAGCTCGCGGTGAGCAAAACTCGAGGTGAGCAAGACTGGAGAGAGACTGGAGTAAGACTATGGTGAGAGTGAGACTCTAATGATGACAATGGAGAGACTATGGCATTGCTGTGGAAAAATTGTGGCAAGGTGTGACCTGAGGCTTCTTGCATTTGTACTGGCCAAAGTAAAAGGTTTTTCCTGTTTGTTTGTTTTTTCCCCCCAGATGGTTGAAGGAGAAGCTCACTTATAACTGCTCTGAGGCAAACCTTGCTGGGTGATTTGGATTTGACTGCTGAACTGTAGGACCAGAGCCTGGATTAATTGAGGAATTGTACCTTGGAACTTGGGCTAATACCTACACTTGTATCAGGTAATATCCTTTGCCTCCCCCATTCTCCAACTTACTTCCCTAATAAACCCCATTTCATTCTCAGTACCACAACAGTATGTCAACAATGAATTAATCTCTTGCTGCTGGGGGTGCTCTACAAGAACCATGGGCCTGGGCTACAGGCTCTTTATCTGCTTTCTGCACTGGGGCAATGAGAAGCTATGTTATTTTCACTTTCTCTGGCCCTTTCAGAGAGCCACTCATGGCCCTGTGATTGTCTGATTTAAAATGTCCTATGCTGTCTAAAGGGCAGAAAATGAGACTTGGGGGTAAAGGGCTGTGAGTATTTCTCTGTTAATACCACTATCATTCAAATATATGCACCAACAACCAGAGCCAAAGAGAAGGAGTTAGGTGATTTCTACCAAATTTTGCAGTCAGAAATTTATCCAAGATGGAATGGATCTTAACTGGTTACCCTATATCTAATTTGAACTCCTCCAATCTAGTCCAGAGAGCATTGACATAGTCATCTGCTCATGCCACTGTCTGCTTAAAACTCCCGAGGGATATTAATTTCATTTAGGACAATACCAAAATTCTTAACATGCCCTCCAGATCTCCTTTCATCTTTCCTGCTTATCTTATTCTCTCTTCTCTAGCCACCTTAGCCTTCTTCCCTTCACCAGACCCTCTAGGTATTGCTTCCACAAGACCTTTGCACAGGCAGTACCCTTTGCTTAGAATATTTTCCTACTTTATAGGTTAGTTCATTTCTCCTCATGCTCTACATATCAGTGTGAACACAGCTTTCTCAGAAAAATCTTGACCCCTCTAAGGAGATCAAATTTCTCTTTCACAAGGTTTCATGGTATCATGCTCCTACTTTTTCATGGTATGTACGGCAATTGACATCAGTGTAGCAATGTGTCATTGGAGAAGTGGCTGTCTCTCCCACTGACAACAGAGTTCCCTTGGAGACAGGAATCATGTCTGACTTCGATAAAACTAAATCTTTAGTACATAATGTAGTACCTGAGCTCCTAATTAAAAATCCTAGCCTCTATCACTCTTTATTTTTATAATTTTATTCTCTTCATGGCGGTTATAGCCACTTGCCATCTCTCTATTTATTTATTTCCTTGTCTTTTATCTTCCTCCCTAGATTTAAAGCTCGACAAGATCAGGAAATTTGTCACTGATGTATTTCCAGCATCTAAAACAGTGCCTGGCACATGGCACTTACTCAATAAGTAGTTTTTACACAAATGGTAAGTATTTATTAAATATTTACAGAAAGTGTAAATATATTTTGTGTAATTAACAGTAACAAACCTCCCCAGCAACAGAATGGCATGCAATTAGTCAGTCTAGCTATTATGTAGTCATATACCTGTATTTGCCATAAATAAATCCATTACATAAGATGATAATAATAACTATCAAGTTTACCAAAATAATCTCCCTCACCCTAGTTAATATATATAACTGCACATCTACTAGATAGTCAGTAGTCAAGGTAACTTGATTGTTTGCTTGCTGTTGCTGTTATATACCATTAAGCTGGAATTGACTTATAGCTAACCCGCTAGGGGTTTTCAGAGGCTGTAAATTGTCCAGGGCGATAACCCATCTCTCTCCCATGGAGCAGCGAGTGGATTTGAACCATCTGCCTCTAGATTGGCTTTACAATACCTTACCACTTGGCCACCAGAGTTCCCTCTTGTTTGGAGGACACTTGTTTTACACTTAAAATAATTTTCTAATCAACAGCCCCCGAAAGAGAAAGATCTAATAGTGATAAACATCTAACCCATAATTACAGTTCAGTCCTTTCAAGAACTTGAGGTTACTACTTGCTTTCTCTAGATTAAGTTTTCTTCTGTTATTGCTGTTATCACTGAGTTGTCCAGGATTCACAGGGATGCTAGGCACAACTGGTCTGAATCTTCCCCTATCCTGCATTGTTCTCAAAATCCTTGACATGCTCGAGCTCATTGCCACAGTCCCCCTTTCCCAGCATGACACCTTTTTCCAAGAACTTGACCCTCCTGGTTATCTTGTCTGTGCCAACTTGTCCTTGAATGAGATTTTACTAACACTGCCTCTGTGGCAATGGAATTTACACTTCACTCCCAAGGAAGGTATATTTTCAGAAAAGAACTGCCTGCTAGGGTTTTCTTTTTTGACTGAGATCTTTACAGAAGCAGATCGCCAGGACTTGCTTTCTTGGTACTAGTTAAATTTAATCACAACTTTGCAACTTAGTATCCAAGTGCATAGAGCAGGCAAAAGGATAGCTCAGGATGATTTTAATCTTCACAGATTTTCCAAAATCTTACTTCTGCGTTTCCTTCTGCGATTGTCTAAGAAATCTAGGTTACTCGCTCCACCTGCTGTCCTGGTTGGGAATAGCTTGCGCACGTCAGTGCCCCTCCTGGGAGTTTTTGTTGGAAGCCGTTTCTGCAGCACTCACTCTCCATGACTTTCTCCCTGACAGCTCAGGGCTGGGCTAACTTGTTTTGTGGTGTGGGGTTTTTTGTTTGTTTTGTTTTTTGTTTGTTTATGTTTTCTGCCTGTGTTGCTGTTTGTTTCATCTGCGTGTGCTGCAGGATCCTGAGTAAGACCTGGAGTGTAAAAGATACATAAAATACAATTCTTCTCGCTCAGGAACTCATAGTTGAGGGGAGAACCAGATAGAGAAGCAAGAAAGTAAAATATCAGAGTCATGAATGCGGCAATACGAACTCCATGCTGGTGGGACACAGAGGACTTCAGAGGAGGCGGTATTTATCTCCACATTAAGGGAGAGGCGGGAGCACACAAAGGTATTGAGGAAAGGGTAGGATTTTAAGCAAAACCCCCTGCCACCTTGTCCATTGTGATTCATGTGGCCCTTAAGACAGAGTTGAACTGCTTCTTAGGGTTTCTAAAATTGTAAATCTTTACAGAAAGAGAATCTCATTTTCCTCCTATGGGGCCGGTAGGTTTGAACCACTGATATTTTTAATTTATTTTATTTTTTTAAAATTAATTTCAATGAACATTTAGAGATTTTGGATTTCCATTAACTCATTGTTGCACTTTTCTCCTGAACCACTGATCATTGATTATTGTTTGTTGTTGTTATGTGCTGTTGAGTTGCCTGCGACTCATAGTGACCCTCAAAAGCCCTAAACCCTGCTCTTGTCCTGTGCCAATTGCACTGTCTCCGACAGACCTACCCCCATCACTCCAGTCACTGAATCAATCCATCGCGTGGAGGGTCTTTCTCTCCTGCGCTGTCCTACCCTCCCAAGCATGACATCCCTCTCCAAGGACTGGTCCCTCCTTTCAACATGCCCAAAGTATGTCAGACGATGCTTCAGAATCCTTGCCTCCAAGGAGCAGCTTGGTTTAACTCTCTTTAGGATAGGATGATCCACTTCTGAAATGGCTTGCCTCCGGAAACTCTATGTACAAACAGTGCTCAGGCTGTTCGTTCATAGGGTCACTATGAGTATCTATGACTCAATGGCACCAAACAACAACAACAACAACAGGATAGGATGAACCTGCTTGTTTTCTTAGCAGTCCATGGTATCCACAATACTCTTCTCCAACACCACAGCTCAAAGGTATAAATTCTCCTTCTATCCTCCCTAGTCATTATCCAGTACTCTGATGCATAGCAAGTGATTGCAAAGATCATGTCCTGTATCACGTGCACCTTAGTCTCCAGAGTGACACCATTGCTCTTCATTGCTCTGGAGAGGTCCCTAACAGCAGATTTTCACATTGTAATCTGAGGAAAATTAAACCAAATCCACAGGAGCCAAAATATGACTTTGATTTCATACCACCTGAATTTCAGAATCATCTCAGGAACAGGTTTGAGGCC
>NW_006399794.1:437818-481487 GCF_000299155.1 Elephantulus edwardii
AAGGATTCTGGGGCTTCGTCTGACATATTTTGGACATGTTGCCAGGAGGGACGGGTCCTTGGAGAGGGACATCATTCTTGGGAGGGTGGAGGGACAGCGCAGGAGGGGAAGACCCTCTATGAGATGGATTGATTTGGTGACTGGGGTAATCGGGATGGGTGTGTCAGAGGCGGTGCGGTTGGCGCAGGATAGAGCAGGGTTTAGGACTGTTGTGCATAGTCGCAAACGACTTGACGGCACATAACAACAATAACAACAACAATACGTCTTTTAATTTCCTGGCTGCTGGTGCCAAGAGTACTACACCACAAGGACTATTCTTTGGAGAAGGACAAAGTGCTTTGGAAAGTAGTGGTTCTGCAAAAGAAAGGAAGACCCTTAACCAAATGGATTGGCACAGTGACTGAAGGAGTGGGTTTGAGTGTGTCAGAGATGATAAGGATGGCACAGGACAGGACAGGGTTCAGATCTGCTGTTCATAGGGTCGCTATGAGTCATACTGTGCTTGATGGTACCTAACAGCAACAACAGCTACAACAACAAAGGCTTGTTATGCAAAAGTAGAAAATCAAAACCCTCCGCAACATTCTCTGGGAACAGTAAGAAGTTGGTAACTACTGTTAGCAGTTTGATAAGTAAGGGTCCTTTCTGATAATTTTAGATTTCTTTTATGTGCTTATTTGTGTGTGTGTGTGTGTGTGTGTGTGTGTGTGTGTGTGACTTACTCTCATTTCACTGTTGTTTTGTTGTACAGTTGAGTATGCCTCTTAGCAACACCATGAGCAGGTATGAACTCGATCCTATCTTGTGCTATCCTCATTATCTCAGATTCTAGAACTCATTGCTGTAGTCACTGTGTCAATCCATCTAGTTGAGGGTCTACTTCTCCTTCACCATCCCTCCACCTTTCTGAGCATGATTTTTCTCTCCTACCAGCATGCCCAAAGTTTATGAAACAAAGCTTTATCATCTTTGCCTTCAAGAAATACTCTGGCTGTTTTTTCTCCAAGACATGTCTGTTTGTTCTTTTGGCAGTTCATGGAATAGTCAATACTCTTCTTTCTCCAACATTACAGTTCAAAAGCATCAATTCGTCTTCTGTCATCCTTATTCATTGTCCAGCTCTCAGATGCACAGCAAGTGATTGAAAAGAAAGACCATGACCTGAATCAGGAGCACCTTAGTTCTCAGACTGACATCATTGTTCCTCAATGATTTGGAGAGGTCTCTGACTAGAGAGGGTGAAACCAGGCTGTACCTTGGAGGCAAGGATTCTGCAGCTTCAACATATTTTGGGCATGTTATGAGGAAAGGGACATCATGCTTGGGAGGGTGAAGGGACAGAGAAAGAGAGGAAGACCATCAATGAGATGGATTGATTCAATGACTAGGGTAATGAAGATAGGTGTATAAGAGACAGTGAAGTTGGCACAGAATAGAGTAGGTTTCAGGACTATTGTACATAGAGTCTCTATGAGTCACAAGTGACTTGACGACACATAACAACAACAACTGACTGGAACCAAATGCTATTGATTGTGGTTCCAAGTAAGATGAAGTCATTGACAGTTTTAGTCTTTTTTCCATCTACCATGATATTGTCTATTGGTCAAGTGTTTAAGATTTTTGTTTTCTTGATGTTGAGATGCAATCCATACTGAAGGCTACAGTTTAACTTTCTGTAGCAAGTGCTTCAAGTACTCCTCACTTTTAGCAAGCAAGGTTTTTGCATGTTGTTGTTATGTGCCGTTGAGTCTCTTGTGACTCATAGCGACCCTATGCACAATAGCCCTAAACTCCGCTCTGTCCTGTGCCAGTCGCAGTCTCTGACACACCCATCCCAATTATCCCAGTCACTGAATCAATCCACCTCATAGAGGGCCTTCCTCTCCTGCACTGTCCCTCCACCCTCCCAAACATGATGTCCCTCTCCAAGGACCGGTCTCTCCTCACAACATGTCCTAAGTATGTTAGACGGAGCCTCAGAATCCTTGCCTCCAAGGAGCCACCCAGTTTAACCCTTTTCAGGACAAATCTGTTTGTTTTCCTAGCAGTATTGATGAGTCTTCTTCCAAGCTTTATGCTATATTCTTCTTTACAGAGTCCAGCTTCTCAAATAACTTGCTCAGCATCTAGATTAAAGGTTGTTGTTGTTAAGTGGAATAGAGTGAAGTATGACTCACAGCGACCCTATGAACAGTAGATCTGAACCTTGTCTATCCTTTGCCATCTTCACAATCTCTGGCACTCTCAAGTCCATTGCTGCAGTCACCATGTCAATCCACTTGGTTGAGGGTTTTTCTCTTCGTCACCATTTTACCACCTTCCCAAGCATGATGTCCCTCTCCAAGGAAAAGCCTCTCCTAGCATCATGCCCAAAGTATGTAAGACAAAGCTTCATTGCCTTTGCCTCCAAGGAGCACTTTGGCTGCACCTTTTCCAAGAAACTCTGGAAGTCCATGGGAAATTCAGCACTCTAACACAACAGTTCAAAGGCATCAATTCTTCTTCTGTCATCCTTATTCCTTCCTCAGTTCTCACATGCATAGCAAGTGATAGAAAAGACACTCATTGAAACATTGCATCTCAATGTCAAGAAAACAAAAATCATAGCCATTAGACCAATAGGCAACATCATGATAGGTGGAGAAAAGACTGAGACGGTCAATGACTTCACCTTACCTGGACTCAAAATAAACGACCTTGATACCAGTACTCAGGAGATCAGGAGACGTATTCACGTACTGGGAAAGTCTGTAGTCAGGGACCTTTCCAAATTATTAAGGAGCAATGATGTCATTAGTGCATCTGATTCAGGCATAGTCTTTTCAGTCAGATTAAATAAATAAGGAGAAAGGATACAATCCTGACACACACTTTTCCTAATTTTAAAACAATATCACATGCAAGCAAGAGTCTGCTGAAAATTATCCAAAAACGTGTAGAGCAATATGTCAACAGAGAACTGCCAGATGTGCAGGCTGGATTTAGAAGAGGTTGTGGTACTAGGGATATTAAAGCTAATGTTAGATGGATCTTGGCAGAAAGCAGAGCATACTAGAAGAATGTCTACCTGTGCTTCATTAACTATGCAAAGGCTTTTGTCTGTGTGGATCACAACAAGCTGTGGCTGACTCTGAGAAGAATGGGAATTCCAGAACATTTGATTGTACTTATGCGAAACTTATACTTGGACCAAGAGTCAGTCATCAGAACAGAGCAAGGAGACACTCCATGGTTCAAAATCAAGAAGGGGATGTATTCTGTCTCCATACCTTTTCAATCTGTATGCAGAACAGATCATCCGAGATGCTGGGCTGTACGAGGAGGAATGTGGCATCAGGATTGGTAGAAGAGTCATCAACAACCTGCGTTATGCAGATGACACAACCCTGCTTGTGGAAACTGAGGAGGACCTGAAGCGCTTGCTGCAGAAGGTAAAGGACTGCAGCCTTCAATATGGATTGAAGCTCAACATCAAGAAAACAGATTTTCACCACTGGGCCAATTGGCAGCATCAGCATGGATGGTGAAGAGATTGAGATAGTTAACAGTTTTAGTTTACTTGGCTCCACACTCAACACTCTTGGTAACAGCAGCCAGCAAGTCAGGAGATGAATTGCACAGGGGAAGTCAGCTGTGAGGGACCACTTACGAGTACTGAAAAGCAATGACGGTAGGCTGGAGACTAAGATGCACCTGATCCAGGCTATAGTCTTTGCAATTTCGTGCTATGCATTGGAGAGTTGGACAGTAACTAGGGATGGTATAAAGATAATTGATGCCTTTGAGCTGTTGTTCTGGAGAAGAATGTTGAATATACCATGGACTGCTAGGAGAACAAACAGGCTTGTCCTGGAGAAGGTGAAGCCGAAATGCTCCTTGGAGTCAAGAATTCTGAAGCTTCATCTGACATACTTTGGGCACGTTGCAAGGAGGGACTGGTCCTTGGAGAGGGACATCATGTTTGGGAGAGTGGAGGGACAGCGCAGGAGAGGAAGACCCTTAATGAGATGGATCGATTCTGTGGGGTGGTGGGAATGAGTGTGTTGGAGATGGCGAGGTTGGCACAAGATAGAGCAGCGTTTAGGGCTCTTGTATATAGGGTTGCTATGAGTTGCAAGCGACTCAATGGCACATAACACTACAACCACACAACAACAGTAATGTGTCTTTGCTTCGTTCACCCAGCAACCTCTTGGTCTAGGTATGGCTTTTGCAAGAGCAAAATTAAGTGTCTTGGGTTCCCATTCTTCTCAATGTTAGCCATAACATTATGATCCACACAGTGGACTTTGCACAGTCAATAGAGGACGATAGACATTCTTCTGATATTCTTTGCTTTCTGCCAGGATCCATCTGGCATCAGAAATGATGTTCCTGGTGTCACAGCCTCCCTGAAATCCTTGAATATCTGGCATTTTCTCTGTCTATGTACTGTTCTAACCACTTTTTTGTTTGTTTGTCTTGTTTCAGTCATTTTCTTTAAACCATTTAAAAATTATCTTCAGCAGCATTTTCTTGCATGTGGTATTAATGATATTGTTTTATAATTTTTCATTCTGTTGGATCACCTTTCTTGAGAATAGGAACAAATTGGGATTTTTTTCCAGTCAGTGAGCAAGACAGCTATGTTCTATATTTCCTGGTATAAACTGGTGAGCACGTCCAGGGCTGCATCTGTCATTTGAAACATGTCAATTAGTATCTCCTTGATTCCTGGGGTCTTACTTTTGTCAGTGTCTTCAGTGTAGCTTGAACTTTTATTCATTGTGTGTTGGTAAATAAAGACTTAACATTCCTACAGGTGAAGTTGCTGAGACTATGGGGAATTGCATTTAATTTGGACTCATATTTCCTAACGATCTTCCAAAAGGCTCTAGCCATTGACACTTTATGTTGGCTAACATAAATCATGAAGTCCCTGAGTGATATCTGTGGTTAAAGACTTGGCTACCAAGCATTTTCATTTCACTTGGATCTACAACCAAAACTCATGCTGGCGGCATTCAATAAATCAAAAGGTGTGCTACATTGGGAACATCTGCTCTTGAGGACTCTATAAAGAGCTAAAGATCAACAATATCCATTTAAAGACTAAGGTGTGCCTGGCCCAAGCCATAGTACTTTTCAATTTGTCGCTATGCATCTCAAAGGTGAACAATGAATAAGGATAGCACAAGAAGATTTGATGCCTTTGAATTGTGATATTAAGAAGAGTTTTGATACTTACCTGGTGGGGAGATACCATGATCATGAAAGTGGTTTTCCCAGGACAAGGCTTATCCATTGCACTATGGATGTGCTGACCTCTGCTATTTCCCCAAATGTGGGAAAGTTGACTTTAATTTGTGGTAGTGGGGAACTGCAGTCACTCTTTCCCCTGGGGCAAGGGGTGGAGGGGTGGGTGGGGGGAAGAAAGAAAAAAAGAACAGTCCTGAATATCTCATGGACTACCAAAAGAACAAGCAATGCTGTTTTGTTATTGTTGTTATGTGACGTCAAGTCACTTGTGACTCCTAGTAACCCTAGGTACAACAGCCCTGAACCCTGCTCTATCCTGTGCCAAACTTACTGCCTCTGACGCACTTACCCTCATTACACCAGTCATTGAGTCAATCCACCTCATCGAGGTCTTCCTCTCTTGCACTGTCCTTCCACCCTCCCAAGCATGGCACCCCTCTCCATGGACTGATCCCTCCTTGAAACATGTCCAAAGTATGTCAGACAAAGCCTCAGAATCCTTGCCTCCAAGGAGCAGCCTGGTTTCACCCTCTCCAGGATGAACCTGTTTGTTCTGGCAAAGGAGTTATAACCAGAGTGTTACTCAGAATAAGATGGTGAAACTTCATCTCACATACTTTGGACACGTCAGATATGCCAGTCCTTGGAAAAATACATCATACTGGACAAAGCAGAAGATAACTGAAAGAGACAAAGACCCTCAACAGGTGGATGGACACAGTGACTGCAATAACAGGCTTGAGCATGGCAGAGAGAGTGAGGATGGCCCAAGACAGGCCAGAGCTCTGATCCATTGTCCACAGGGTCACTATGAGTCAGAGGCTACTCACGGGCACCTGATGACAACAAGCTGAGAGACAGATGATTTGGATCAACCCACAGGCACTTTGGAAGGGAGGTCAGTGAAGTCTTTGTGGAAGATCACCACAACCCAAAACCAAACTCATTGCCATTGAGTCAATCTTGACTTGAAAGGACTCTCTAGGACAGAATAGGGCGCATTTCACCCTGTCATCTCTACAGAGCAGACTGCCACAACCTTTTCCTGCTGAGTCACCAGCTGTTCAAACCACCCTGTCATCTCTCCAGAACAGACTGCCACATCCTTCTCTTACCCAGTCACTAGCTGGTTAAAACCACCAGTTTATTTAGTGAGAGAAATAAACCACCAGTTTATTTAGTGAGAGAAATAGCCAGTCATTGAAAACACAGTGGAGCACTTTTTTTTAAACTTAAAATAAAGTTTTATTAAATTTTTTTTTTTTGTGTGTGTGTGTGTGTGTACCGTCAAATCAGATCTGACTAGTACAGGAGGAGATTGTCCCTCCTTCTCCAGCAGAGCATCTGGTGGATTTGAACCATGTGCCTTCGGGATTGCAGTGCAGCTTCTTGCCACTAGGCCACCAGAGCTCCCTTAGTGGAGCACATTTCTAACTGGGAAACTCATGGGCTTGCCAAGAGTCAGACACACTTGACAGAAATTAGTCTTTCTTTCTTTTTTAAATCCTTGTGGTACTAAGTCCCTCAAAAGTTTTAATTTCTGTTTTAAGTTAAGGGCTCTCCCCCCACCAAAAAAAAAAGAAGATCCAGAGAGTGTTACAATATGTATGGAGTGATTTGCTTTTTATATAGTCCTTTTGTAAAAATAAACAAACAAAACCTTTTAAAGACATTTGATATTATTCTCTGATTTTACAGTTGACAAAACAAATAAAACGCTGCAGCTCAGAGGAGTTTGGTATGGTTACAGCTCCACAGGTCATCTGAACCAGAACTAGAACCCAGGCCTCCAGAACTCTGCGGCTCTTTCTACTATACTGTTGCTAGGCAACACTTCTCCCTTTTGATTCTTGTACCAATGTTACATGTTGCCATGGCATTGCTGGTTCAAGGAGGAGTACGTTGTAATTAAATAGTGAGCTAGAATCTTTGCTCTTTATGCCCATTGTGTGGGCGGACAGGTGACAAGGTCACCAGAGCTGCACTTGTGACAGGGAGAAGGACAGCTGGGAGGAGTCATTGTCCTGCAGATTATCTGTGGGATGCTTTGTCTTTACCTCTGTCCATCTGAAACCACCTATGCTCAGGAATGCATGGCCAAGGGTGCTGGTGGAGTCCCCTGCCTTCTGACTGCTCAAAACTCAACTTCTATTTGTGACTCTATGACTCAGTCTAGAGAAAACAGGGACTATCCTTAAGGTCTCATTCCAGAGGCAGATAGACCTGGGTTCAAATCCTGACTCCTTCACTTATCACCAAGTTACTTACGTGATCTGATTCTTGGCTTCCTCATCTGGAGCGGAGCACCTCATAAGGCGCTCTGAATAAACGGAATGAGATAAAAGTTGCTGATCACTTAAGCAGGCATTCCCAGGTATTGCAAACAGCTGACCCCTTCCCTGCTAACTTAAAGATGGAAGCTTGAGTCCACCTAGACGTCTTGCCAAAGAAAGGCTTGGTCATCTGCTTTCAAACATCAGCTGCTGAAAATTTATGGAGCACCATTCTACTTCGGCACACATGGGTCATCCTAAGTTGGAATCGACTCCATGGCAACAGTTTTATTTTGGTTAATCACTTAGCTAAATGTCCAGCAATAAGCCTCTGTTTATTAAATTCTCAGTAGCCAGTGCTTGTAGTGTTATTTTTATTCTCCATCTACCCTTTCGTTTTTAAATTCTTTGCGGCAAAGATATTCCAAACTCATCTTGTGTTCCATCCAGAGTCACTAAATTGAGGGATTAGGAAAGCTGGCCATGATTCTCTTGTTAGACAAAGATGCTCAAAAATAGTTTCAAAGGGTTAGAAGTAGTAAAGTCCGGTATCACAGAAATGCCCCAGAAGTGAGTCATTTGTAGTAGGAGGAAAACGAAACTGTTTTGCAAAGACAACACAATGGAAATTGCACAATTCAAATTACTACAACTGCCTTTTCAGCTGAATCCAGGGATATTTTTCCCCATTCATTAATTTGACTTTTTGAATATTACATGCCAGTCTCCATCCAAGGGGTAACAGATGAATAGGACTTGATCCTTGCCCTTAGCATTCAGAGATCAGTAGGGGAGGCAAGGATTAAAAATAATTACAGAGATGACGTGGTGTGGCCCGTGGATGATACTATGGGGACCCAGGGCAGGAAGTCCTTAACTTGGCAGCGGAGAAGAGAAGTTCAGGAAACATTTCATCAGGCTTGTGTTAGCTGTGGGAAGTGTTAACAGATGAGGGGAATCAGTGGGCAGACAAGGGGAAGAAGTGCTTAGAGAGAACAATGGGATGCAGCTGAGAGCCTGGGGTGTTCAGATTGCAGACAGGAAGGGTGAGGAAGGAGACAAAGGGGATACACCTGCAGGCCTCCCACATCTTCCGTGGGACATCTCTGCATGAGAAGCATAAGAGTTGAGGTGGTGTTGGTGTTGGGTGCTATGGACTTTGACTACACTCATAGGGACGAAATAGAAAACAGATTTGAGTCTTGCCCATTTCCCCCCACCCCCACCCCATTCTCACAATCTCCATCAAGCTCAAGCCCATAGCAGTAATCACAATCCATCTTGTGGGCTTTCCTCTCTCTCTCCAAGGACTGTCTCTTCGTGACAACATGTCCAATGTAAGTGACACGAAGTTCCACCATCCTTGTCTCTAAGGGACACCCTGGTGGCACTTCCTCCAATACGGATTTGTTTGTTCCTTTGGCAGTTTGTGGGATATTCAGTACTTTTCACCAACACCACAATTCAAAGGCATCAATGCTGCTTCAGCCTTCTTCATTCCTCATGCCCAGATATGGGATGGGAGTCCGAGTATTGAAAGGTTTCAGATCGAAGCCAAGAACCACGCTGAGGTAGAAACATTTCTCAGAGTTGATTTACTGCATGCCAGGCTACTCAGCAAGGGGAGTAGCGCTGGAGGTTGGGCTTAGGGGGGTTTACATGGGGCTTTAGCAAGCGTGCTTTAGAGGGTTGTGAGATGAGTGGACATTGCAGTAGCTCATTAGTGCATAAAGTTTCTGGTTTTGGAAAAGGTCCTTAAATGGGAATTTCTGAGTTCTGGTTTCAGAATGTATTCTGACATAGGATTTTCTGCGTTTTAGTTTTCGAAGTTGTCTTGACATAGGGATTTCTGAGTTGAGCTTCAACCTCCATTTTGATTTTTAGCCTAACAAGTATTGGGTATAACAGAGGAAGTAATAAGAGGAATCATGGATTGAAAAAGCAGTGAATTAAGACCAAAGAGGGAAGCAATGACTGGGAAAACAAGAGGGTCAAGACTGAAGTTGTGATAGCTGAGTGTGTGTATGTGTGTGTATTGAGAAAGCATTACTTCTAAGAAGTGTGAGTCCTCATGGGAAGTTTGTGTCCAAGATTTAGAATGGAGAAAAGAGGTAGAAAGAAACTATGTCAGAGACAGACATACATATATTTTTAGCAGATGTGAAGAGCTTGAGAGCTTCTTTTCTTCTTGGAGCTGCATTTGGCTGTGGTCATGGCAAGTTTTTCCCCACTCCTGAGACTTCTTGATACTGAAATAGAGAAGACAATCTGAGGGCCAATCATGGCTTTGCCTGAGCTTCAATTCTTCAGCTCTTTTCAGTTATTTTTCTGGTAAGTACCAAATTCCCTGGAAAAGACTCTCTGATGGGTTGGTCTGCGGGGAGTTGTGCTGATAACCCAAAGGCCATACCTCTCTGACAGTTCGAATCCCCCATTGGCTCCTCGGGAGAAAGATGGGCAGTCTCCTCTTCTGTGATTTACAGCCTTGGGGTCAGCTATGAGCCAGTTGCAGCTCAATAAAAATAGAATAAGAAAATTTCCTAGATTAAATCTCTGTTTGCTTAAAAATACCTATAATAGTTTCTGTTTTCACCAGCAGACAAGTAGCTGACCTTGACAGGTCATATAGCCAGATGGAAAACTTAAAAGGTCATCTTGCTCCTATGTTGGGATTGTTAACTGGATAAATAGAGAGTCCAGGAAGTTAATTGATTTGAGGCTCCTTTCTGCCCTGCTGACCCAAAACTGTACTCTAATTCCAGTAAGTGACAGCAATAGGGAGCAGCCTGTGCTAAGGTGTATCCCATGCTGGCTCTCAATTTGGATTCCATGGTGTTAGGTACTTTTGAATTGGTTCCTATTCACAGCAACCCTGTGTCCATCAGAAAGAAACAGTGCCTGGTCCTGTGCCAGCTTCACAGTCATTGTCAAGTTTACGGGTGATTGTGGCCACCGTATCAATCCGCCTTGTTGAGGCGCTTCCTCTTTTTTACTGACCTACTTTTCCAAGCATGATGTCCTTCTCTGGGGACTGATTCCTGCATTCGCTAAGAATGCGAGATGAAATCTTGCCATTCGCACTTCTAAGGAACGTCTGGCTGAACTTCCTCCAGAGCAAGATTCGCTTTTCCTTCTGGTAGGCCATGGGATATTCAATATTCTTCACCAACACCACAACTTAAATGCATTTCCTACATTTGGGTCCCTAAATTTAGATCCCTAAATTTGAGTCCCTACATTTCCTGTTTTAAAAATGTAAATACTGACAGGAAAAACTCATGCACCACGAATTACTGTAATTGGAAAATCATACTGTCTAACCTATAATTAATATAATTTCAGGAAAAAGTTTAGTTTCATTTTTGCATAAGAAGCACTGTGAACTCATTAGCAACTTTCAAAATGAAAAATAAAAGTGCCCCCGTATTTCAAGCACCATGACAAATCAAATTGTTTTGTTTTGTTTTGTTTTTGCTATTTGTCTTATTCCTGTGCATGTACAAGTTTGCATGATGCTGTCTGTTGTGAAAACACATTTCTATAATTTTGCTTTTTCACACTTAACTGCATTGATTATTTCCCTCTCCCCAATTTTGTTACATAGTCTTCCTTATTGTCATGTTTAATTACTTCATAGTATTCCATTGATCATGACTGACTTACCCCATGGCTAAATATTTAGGCAGGTTCTAATTATTTTGTTATTATATTTAATGCATCAATGAACATGGTGTTTTGCTTTTTTTTCATCTGTTGACAAATCTCTTAAGAATAAATTCCCATGAATTTATGAGAAGAATTTCTAGACCAGGAAGCCTAATTGAAACCTCCGGAATGAAGTTCCACTTTCATCTCGCCTAACCCCCTCAGGTTTTAATGCTTCATTAGTTACTTTAATGGGATAGAAAGGAAAAAGGAAATAATCAGGGGTCCTGGAGTTCTACTAAAGTCACGTTGATTTAGATGCAGAAGACTTTGGACCAGGAATGGGGTGGGGGGAAGGGAAAGAGGCACATCAGGGTCAGGAAAGGCATTGAAACAACCATACTCTATATTAGTCAGGACGGGCTAAATGCTATAACAAATAGATTCAGATTTTTAAAACAATGAATAAGTTTATTTCTCTCTTTAAGATAATGAGGTAAGACATCTTTAGAGTTATGTGCATTCTTTCTTCCTGGATTGTCCCCTCCTCTGGATGCTTGACATCCTCTGTTTGCAGCTAGCTGACGGAGGAAGAGAGCAAGTTATTACACAGAGGAGATGTTTATGAGCCAAACCTTTTCTGAAACCAGCTCAAACTTCTGGTAATTCTGTCAATGGCCTGTTCTATCTGTTTTTGAATGATGTTGTTATTGTTGGTGGGTACCATTGAGAGTTGGAACTGATCCATACCTGACACTTCGGCAGGTTTTCAGAGACAGTTAATAGCACAGGATGAGATTGCCATCCTTCTCCTGCAGAGCAGATGATGGCCTCGAACCCTGTGGCTTTGGGATTGCAGCACAGCTTTTTGCCACTAGGCCACCAGAGTAATGCTGTTTGATAATTTCCACATTCTGTTGGATCACCTTCCTTAGAGATGGGAACAAATATGGGACTCTCCCAGGTGATTGGCCATGTAGCTGTTCTCCAAATTTCCTCACATAAGTTAGTGAGCACAGCCAAGGCTGCATCAGTCATCTGAGACATGTCAGTTGCTATTCCATTGAATCCTGGGGCCTTATTTTATTCCAATACCTTCAGCGGAGCTTAAACTTCATTCTTCATCACCATTGTTTCTTGTTCATATGGTGATTGTTGTGGTGTGCTATTGAGTCATATGTTCGACTCATATCCCTGAGCCCTTCCCTATCCTCAGCCAGTCTCACCATCTCAGACACTCTTGCCCTATTGCCCCAGTGTCAATCTATCTTGTCAGGGGTCTTCCCCTTCTGTGCTCACCCTCTATCCTTCCACGTTTGATGTCCTCCTCCAAAGACTGGTTTCTCCTGGCAACATGCCCAGAGTGTATGAGATGAAGTTTCAAAAACCTTGCCTCCAAGGAGCAACCTTGTTTTATCCTCTCCAGGACAAACCTGTTGTCTTCTTAGCAGTTCATGGTATGTCCAATACTCTTTTCCGGCACCATAATGCAAAGGCATTGATTCTTCTTCTGTCATCCTTCTGCCAAGACCATGGCCTGGATCATGCATACCTTAGTCTCTAGACTGACATCATTGCTCTTTAGCACTCTGGAGAGGTCCCTGGTAGCAGACTTTCCTAAAGCAACTTGTCTTTTGATTTCCTGGCTGCTGGTGCCAAGAGCATCGATTGTGGATCCACAGTATTAAAGAGAAAGCTTTACCCTCTTTGCCTCCAAGGAGCATTCTAACTTCAGTTTTTCCAAGACATATCTATTTGTTCTTTCATCAGTCCATGGTATATTCAGTACTCTTCTCCAGTACCACAGCTCAAAAGCTTCAATTCTTCTTTTGTCATCCTTATTCATTGTCCATCTCTTTGATGTGTAGTGGATGATTGAGAATACTGTGACCTGAATTAGGTGGAAAGAACTTGCTTGGCATTTCTCAAGCTAAAAGAAACAAAAAGCAACTTCAAGCCTCGAGTTGCAATACAGAAAGATGGTATAGGTACAATCTCGAATGATCCAGGAAGCAACAAAAGAATATGGAAGGAATATACAGAATTGCTATACTTAAAGGAATTAGTAGACACTGAAAAATGTCAAGAAAGGTGATCCAATAGATTCTGGAAATCATCAAACAATATCATAATATCACAATGCAAGCAAAATCCTGCTGAAGATTATCCAAAACAACTAGAACAATACATCAACAAAGAACTGCCAGAAATACAAGAAGAAAAAAACAGAAGAAAGTACTAGGTTCTAGGTTTATCTTTGCAAAAGTCAAATGGATTTTAGCTGAAAGCAAAGAGTACCAGAAGAATGTCTATTTTTGTTTTCTTGATTATGCAAATACATTTGACTTTGTGGAGCCTAAAAAACTGTGGTTAGCATTGAGAAGAATAGAAATCTCAGAACATTTGAATGTGCTCATGTGAAACATACCCATATGTAGACCTGGAAGTTGTTGTATGTACAGAGCAAGGGAATACTGCATGATTTAAAATCAAGAAAGGAGTGTGTCAAGGACAGATCCTTTCTTCATTCATTTTTAATCTATCTAGCATAACAGACCATCCAGAAAGCTGGACTTTGTGAAGAATAATGTGGCATCAAGATTAGAGGAAGATTTATCAACAACCTGTGTTATGCAAATGACACTACCTTGCTCATCAAAATGGAGAAAAACTTGAAACAATGGCTGCAAAGGGTCAAGGACTGCAGTCTTAAATATGTATTGAATCTCAACATCTAGAAGATAAAGATTCTTACCACTGGGCCATTCAACAGCAGGATGGATGGAGAAAAGATTGAGGTTGTTAGCAATTTTATCTTGCTTGGGTTCACAAGTAACACTTTTGGTGGTTTTGAATAATAGTTGCATTAACTTATCTTCCTTTTATTCATATGGATAGAATCCTATCACTCACAACAGTGAACTTCAGAATAGATAATGAAACCGCCTTTTTTACTATGAAAATTATGCCATTGTTTTTCAATTTTACATTCTCAGAGTGATTGATTCAAAATGGCCAATTCCAGTATATCTGAGCTCACTAACATCTATAATGTCAGTCTTTATGTGTTGCACTTTATTTTTTACAATGTCCAATTTCCCTATGTTAGCATTACATATAGTCCAATTATTGTTGGATGTTTGCAGCTACTTCTCTTCATTCTTCGACTTCCAGTCTGAGGCACTACCTCCAGTATTATATTTAATAGTGTAGCAGCCAGGAAATCAAAAGACAAGTTGCTTTAGGAAAATCTGCTACCAGGGACCTCTCCAGAGTGCTAAAGAGCAATGATGTCAGTTTAGAGACTAAGGTGTGCACGATCCAGGCCATGGTCATGGCAGAAGGATGACAGAAGAAGAATCAATGCCTTTGCATTATGGTGCTGGAAAAGAGTATTGGGCATATCATGAACTGCTAAGAGGACAAACAGGCTTGTCCTGGAGAGGATAAAACAAGGTTGCTCCTTGGAGGCAAGGATTTTGAAACTCTATCTCATACACTCATGACATCAAACTTGGAAGGGTGGAGGGTGAGCACAGAAGGGGAAGACCTCCGACAAGATGAATTGACACTGGGGCAATAGGGCAAGAGTGTCTGAGATGGTGAGACTGTCTGAGGATAGGGAAGGGCTCAGGGCTATGAGTCGTACATATGACTCAATAGCACACCACAACAATCACCATATGAACAAGAAACAATGGTGATGAAGCATGAAGTTCAAGCTCCACAGAAGGTATTGGCAAAAAAATAAGGCCCCAGGAATCAATGGAATAGCAACTGACATGTTTCAGATGACTGATGCAGACTTGGATGTGCTCACTAGCTTATGTGAGGAAATTTGGAGAATAGCTATATGGCCAATCACCTGGGAGAGTCCCATATTTGTTCCCATCTCTGAGAAAGGTGATCCAATAGAATGTGGACATTATCAAACAATATCATTGAAAACTAGCTAGAAAGTACATTGACAGGGAGTTGCCAGAATTTCAAGTTGGTTTTAGAGGTGGCCATGGCACTAGGTGGCTTTCACTGCTGATGTTGGATTGACACTGGCTGAAACCAGAGAATATGAGAAACCTGTTGTTAAATGCCATCAAACCAGCCCCTGTTGCACAACAGAACAAAATCCTGCCTAATCCTGTGCGACTATTACTTGTCCGCTACTTATAAACCCACTGCTTTGGTCATTAGGTCAATCCATTTCATGCAGGGTCTTCCTCTTTACTGCTCACCCTCGCTTTCCCCCAATCAGGCCCCTCCTGATAACGTGCCCCCAAATGAGAGATGATGTTTCACTGTTCTTGCTCTTAGTACACCTTAGTTGCACTTTGTCCAAGATAGACCATTCTCTTGATAATTTGTTGTATAGTCAATGTTTTTGTCAATGCCACAACTCAAAGGTACCAGATATTTTAAAATCTTCCTTATGTTCACATGCATTTGAAGTAATTAAAAAATGCCATGTCTTGGGTCAGGTGTACCTCAGTCTTTAAATTGGCCTCCTTGCTCTTTAGCACTTTAAAGAGGTCCTTGCAACAGATGGTTTGCCCAAAGCAATACATAATTTGGTTTCAGATTGCTTCCATGGATGTTGATTTGAGGATTCAAGTAAGATTAAATCTGACAACTGTAATCTTTTTATTTCGATGATGTTATTTACTGGTCTAGTTGTGGTCATTTTTCTTTCCTTTATGTTGAGATGCAATCCGTACTGGAAACCATAGTCTTTGAGCTTCATGAATAAATGCTTCAAGTCTTCTTTATTTTCTGCAAATAAGGTTGTGTCATCTGTATATTGTAGGGTGTTCATGAGTCTTTCTCCAACCCCAGGGCTGCCGTCTCCTTATATTACAGGGGTTTTTTTGTAACATACACATGGACAATTTTACAAACCAATGCGTACCGTTTGATGAATTTTCAAAAAGTAAACGCACATGCACAATCATCATTCAGAACTGCCTGACTGTTTTTCCAAAGTGATGGTACCATTTTACAGACTTAGCAACAGTTTCTAAAGGTCCCAATTTGTATGCATCCTTGTGGGTTCTTCTTCTTCATCTCTTTAATTATAACCTTCCCAGTGAGGATGAAATGATATTTCATTGTGGTTTTGATATGCATTTTTCCTGAATACTAGTGAAGCTAAACTTCTCTTCTTTTGCCTATTGGCCTATAAGATCTCCTTGAGAGAAATGTTCATTCAATTTCTTTCTCCATTTTTAAATTATCTTTTTATTAATGACTTGTAAAAGTTCTCTATATATTTTAGATTCTACTTGTTGTTAGATGCCACCAAGTCAACAACTCACAACGACCCTATGAGCAACAACTTTGAACCTTGCTCTATCCTGTGCCATCCTCATCATCCATGATGCAGCAGAGCACACTGTTACAGTCACTGTGTCATCCTGTCTTGTCAAGGATCTTCCTCTTCTTTTGCTGACATTCCACTTTCCCAACCATGATGTCCTTGTCTAAGGACTTGTCCCTCCTAACAACATGCTCAAAGTATGTAAGATGAAGTTTCATCATCCTTGGCTCTTAGGATCACCTTGATTGCACTTTTCTCCTTGACATATTTGTTTGTTCTCTTGGCAGTCCATAAGATATTTAGCACTTTTCTTCAACACCATAAAGCATCAAAACATCGAAAGCATTGATTCTTCTTCTGTCAACCTTAGTCATTGTCCAACTTTCAAATTCATAGGAAGAAAATGAAAAGACCATGGATTGGATCAGGCGCTCCTTAGTCTTTAAAGGGACATTGTTGCTCCTCGGCACCTTGGATATTAGTCTCTGTCAATTACATTATTCAATGTGTTGTGTTTTCACATTTATGACAGTATTTGAAGCACGACATTTTTAATTGTTATGAAGGGCAGTTATTACACTTTCCCCTTTTGATTACTTTTCCTTTAGTGTCAGATATAAGAAACTATTGTCTAATTCAAAACTACAAAGATTTACATTGTCTTCTATGAGTATTTAATGTATACTTAGGTTCTAAACTTATTCTTTATAAACATTGCTCTGCATTGCTTTCAGTGAATATCTGTGCATATTTCTGTGGGGTATAAACTCAAAAGGAAGCTCTGGTGGCCTAGTTGTTAAGAAATTTTGCTAATAACCTTAGGAATGCAGTTTGGATCCACCAGCCTCTTCATGGAATAAAGACAGGCAATCTCTTCCTGTGCAATTTAAAGCGTGTGCAATTTAAACCCACTGGAGGGTTAGCTACCAGGAATTCAAGCAAGTATTCTCATCAGGAGTGGCACCAGTCTACAAAATAAGAAGCAAGCACTTAGATGCTGTGACCTGCGTTATAGGCACAGAGGAATGATAAGCTTTAAAAGGCTTCTTTATGGAGGTCTGGTGACATAGTCCACAGGATGTTACACTGCTAACCAAAAGGCTGAGTCTGTAGTGGTTCAAACTCACCAGCTGCTCCCAGGGAGCAAGATGGACAGTCTCCTCCCACTATGATTTATACAGCCTCAGAAACTGGAAGGAATCTCTATGATTTGAAATGAACACGGCAGCAGGGAGGGAGCAAATGAATGAAGAGGCTCCTTGAGTTAGTACTTGAAGGTTTTTGTGCTTGAAAGTTTGTTACCTTTGACATAATAATGGCTATCATGCAAACACAGGTATATCTGCTTATTAAGAAAACCTGGCACAGTAGTGAAGTGGCTGGCTACCTATTATTCAAGAGTTTTGAGAAGTGGCTTTGTTCCTAGAACAAACAGAACAGCCTAGACAATCTTGTGGGACAGTTACACTTTGTCAGTGGTCACTATGAATCAAAATTGCTTTGCCTGCACCTGACAACACCATCTGCTTATTATCAGGTTATAAGTAAGTTAGAGGCAAGATAACATAGAGGAAGGAGTGTGGGATTTCATATCAGATAGACCAGGGTTAAGGTCTAGCGTTTTGACTTCCTAGCTGTGTTTCTGTCCCAAGGCACTTAGCCTTTCCAAGCATGCTTTCTCAAATATCAAAGAGGAAGAACAGTACTTTATTTACCTCGTGGGGCTCTCTCACTTTCTCATTTCCGTTGAGATGGAATAGACTCATAGCTGACCCTACAGTGGATTTCTGAGTCTGTAAATTTCACAAAAGAGGTAGCCTGTCATTCTCCACAGAACCATTGGCATATTTGAACCACTAGAGAGGTGCAACTTTAGGTCTGTAGTCTGTAGTCTCTCTACAGACTGTGCCAGGAGGATAAGGATTAAATAAGATCAAGCTTGAGGGACAGGGGTTCATTTCCTGGCATCTTGAGGGTGCTTGGTAGGTGGTAGACAAAATATTTAGTATCTCATCAAATAGTCTCAAGTGTGTCATAGACAGTGAGGATAGCACAGGATTAGGACAAGGTTCATATCTGCTGTTCATAGAGTTGCTATGAGTTGTTAATGACGGCACTTGATGACAAGATCATTAAACATAAATCCATGGACCTTGGTTGCATTTACCATGAAGAACAGTAGAGGGCAGACTCTACACAGCTGTTTATTAAATACCGGCTTTCAAATCAGCTTCCAGGAAGAAACCAAGAATTCTAGAGATTACTTTCTTAACATCTTTGGTTGAAAGATGCCTCAATCATGACTTCTAATTTTTTCACAGACTGGGACTTTCCTGTTTTGCAAGAATTCCAAGTGATATTGGGCAATATTTAGCCCATAATTCTTTTCAGTGCCATGTATATACCTTGGCCCCACATTATGGTGGGACATTTAAGGCACATGTCTCTGATCACTTTTATACCTGTCACAGATCTGATGATAAATGAAGGAAGTGGGGAAAAGTCCCAAGCTTTCCTGACGTCACTTCATGTTGCATCATTTTGAAACAGCACTAAGTTTCTGAGTAGACACATTGTGGGATGCATAAAGGCTTCATTCAAGCTCATCCAAGATCATGACCACCTCAGGTGTGCCAGACTGGAACTGTGCTCCGGGGGCGTGGGGGGTCTCAGAAACAGAAGGTCAAGCTTTGTTTCCAAGGTACCTCCTGAGTGAACTTGAATTTCTAATCTTTTGGTTAATGGTTGTTGTTGTTATGTGCCCTCGAGTCACCCATGACTCCTAGTGAACCTATGTACAACAGCTCTAAACCCTGCTCTATCCTGTGCCAATCTCATTGTCTCTGACACAGCTACCCCCACTACCCCAGTCACTGAATCAATCCATCTCATCGAGGGTCTTCCTCTCTTGCACTGTCCCATCACCCTCCTAACATTATCTATTTGTAAGGACTCTTCAGTAAAGATTGTATCTTAGTGGTTGAGCTTGAGAGAAAGTATAAATGCTATTCTACAATGAAATAATACATTGACATTTAATAAACATTTGTAGAAATCTGAAGAGGTTTTGAAGGGTAAACTTTTTACACTACCAAGTGCAATCTCTGGAGACCCTCCTTTACCCTATCTCCTTGACAATCGTTGTTACCACTAGTTGATATTTTCACTAATCCAGAGATGAAAAAGATGCTGCTTCTGTTGCTTTAATTGGCCTTTTTTGGCTGCTGAAACATTTTCCTTCTGTAGACATGAACTTCCCTCCCCCTTTTCTCCTTTTATGAATTGTGTTTTAAAAATAAGTTTTAAATAGAAAAAAACCCCCACATAGTCATTGCAGGAGCTCCTGGGTAGTGCAAATGGCCAGGAGTTGAACTGAAAGGATGGCAGGTAAAACACAGCCAGAGGGGCCTAGGAAGAATGGTCTGGCAGTCCACTCCTGAAAGTCACAGCCTTGTTGTTTCCACTTTGGAGAGTTTCTACTCTGTACGTGTTTGATGGCTACTAACAACAGCACAAAGTGTGTCATTAAAAATATTAAATGTCTGTCCAAAGTGAATTGCACTGTTAACCCAAAATAATTCAAATCCACCAGCAGTTCATCAGGAGAAAGATGGGCAGTATCCCGCTGTGCAAACTACAGCCATCAAACCATGATGGAGGGCACCACGTGGAGGAACTGACTTGGGGGTGGTGAGTAAAATGCTATCGTTTTACTGGACACTTGATTTCTTTTAATAGCTGTATGCTCTTCCATCATGATATAGTCTTGTTAGCCCACATGCTCATTATTTCTCTGGTAGGTTTGTTTGGTTTTTTGCCGGTTTCTACATGGACTACTTTGTCTGAATTTTGTAACCATTCTCCCCGTCCTTTTCTGAGTTGGTCTTTTCTTCATCAGTATAACTTCATTGTCTCCTGAAGTTTTTACTTAATCTTTTCAATTGCTGTTTTCAATTTTATTTCATCTAGGTAGTTTTTAAAAGCACTCACTGCTAGTTTTGCATGACTTTTAATTTTCCATTTATTTTGTCTCCTAATTTATACATACATGTGGACTGGGGTTAGGGAATGAAAATTGGTAAATAGATAATAGTCACGTTAAATGGGTGAAAGTAAAAGCAATACACAGTAAGATAATCAGCACTAAAGAAAAGGAAGGTGAAGAAAAAAAAGAAAAGGATGCATGGAAAAGCAAATTATAGAGAGGAAGTGGGGAAAGTGTGATTACATTGTAGGTATTAGAATTTATGCTACAGAATTAAATGTGGATGAAGGGTTGAATAAAGAATTACTTTTTCTGTGTAAACTCTCATTTAATCTATAATGAAATCAGAACAAAAAATGTTTAATGTATAGAAAGGTAATAATTGAAGACATAGAAATACTGATATGATAAAACCCCCTATATTTTGTTATTTGTACTTATTTAAGCCTCAATCCATATTGGAGGCTGCAGTACTTGACCCTGAGCAGCAAGCACTTCAGGTCCTCCTCAGTTTCAGCAAGCAGGGTTGTGTCATCTACATAACGCAGACTGTTGATAGATCTTCCACCAATCCTGATGCCGCATTTCTCCTAATAGAGCCCAGACTCCCAGATGATATGTTCTACATACAGGTTGAAAAGGTATGGAGACAGGACACATCCCTGGCGTATACACTTCCCAATTTTGAACCATGCAGTGTTTCCTTGCTCTCTTCTGATGACTGCCTCTTGGTTCAAGTAAAAGTTTCGCATTGTCACTATCAAGTGTTTTGGGATTCCCATTCTTCTCAGGGTCAGCCACAGTTTGTTATGATCCACATAGTCAAACGCTTTTGCATAATCAATGAAGCACAGATATACATTCCTCTGGTACTCCCTGCTTTCAGCCAAGATCCACCTAACATTAGCTACAATATCCCTAGTACCACGACCCCTTCTAAACCCAGCCTGGACTTCGGGCAGTTCTCTGCTGATGTGCTGTTCCGGTCGTTTTTGGATAATCTTCAGCAGAATTTTGGTTGCGTATGAAATCAACAATATTGTCATATAGTTTCCACACTCTGTTGGGTTACCTTTCTTTGGAATGGGAACAAATATAGATCTCTTCCAGTCAGTTGGCCAGGTGGTTGTTCTCTAGATTTCTTGGCACAACTTGGTGAGCATGTCCAGGGCAGCATCTGTTAGCTGAAATATGTCATTTGGTATACCATCTATTTCTGGGGTCTTATTTTTTGCTATTTCCTTCAAAGGAGCTTGAACTTCTTCCTTCATAACCATAGGCTCTTGCCCATATGTTATTTCATTAAATTCTTCTGTGTCTGCCAATTCCTTTTGCTAAAATGACTCAGTATATTTTTCCATCTTCTTTTGATATCTCCTGGATCATTTAATACTCTGCCTAAAGCATCCTTGATTATAGCAACTCGAGGTTTGAATTTGTTCTTCAGTTCCTTGAGCTTAAGAAATGCTGAGTGAGTTCGACCCTTTTGGTTTTCTGACTCCAGTTCCTTGCACATTTCATTGTAATATTTTACTTTGTCATCCGTGCTGCCTTTTGAAATCTTCTGTTCAGCTCTTTAGTATCTTGAATTCTTTCTTGTGCTTTGGCTTCTCTGCACTCCAGTGCAATCTTCAGTTTCTTCTGACATCCATTTTGGTCTTTTCTTCCTATTCTATTTTTGTAATGAACATTTGCACTCTTCTTGGATGATACCCTTGATATCCTCCCACAACTCATCTGGTCTTTGCTCATTCATGGTCAAGGCTTCAAACCTGTTCTTGAGATGGTTCTGAAATTCAGGTGGGATAAACTCAAAGTTATATTTTGGTTCCCATGGATTCGGTTTAATTTTCCTCAGTTTCAGCTTGAACTTGCATATGAGTAGTTGGTGGTCTGTTCCACAAGCAGCTCTGGGCCTAGTTTTCACAGCTGATATTGAGCTTCTCCAGTGGTTCCTTCTACAGATGTAATTGATCTGATTCCTATGCATACCATCAGGTGAGATCCATGTGTATAACTTGCATTTATGTCTCTTAAAAATGTGTTTGTGATGAATAAGTCATTGATTGTGCAAAATTCAATCATCCTGTCTCCAGCTTCATTTCTGTCTCTGAATCCATGTTTTCTGACTACTGATTCTTCTTCTCTGTTCCCAACTTTTGCATTCCAGTCACCCATTATTATTAATGCATCTTGATTGCATGTTTGATCAATCTCTGACTGTAAAAGTTGGTAGAAATCTTCTACTTCCTCTTATTTGGCCCTGGTTGTTGGTGCATATATCTGAATGATAGTGGTATTCACTGGACTTCCTTATGGATTAAGGCTCAATGTCAAGAAGACAAAGTTTCTCACCACTGGACCAATTGGCAGCATCAGGATGAATGATGAAGAGATTGAGATTTTTCACAGCTTTAGTCTACTCCACAATCAACACTCTTGGAACCAGTAGCCAGGAAATTAAAAGATGTATTGTGATGAGAAAGTCTGCTGTTAGGGACCTCTCTAAAGTACTGAAGAGCAATGGTGTGTCTCTGGAGACTAAGGTGCGTCTGGTACAGGCCATGGTCTTTGCAATCACCTGTTATGCATCAGAGAGCTGGACAATGACTAAGAAGGATAGAAGGAGAATTGATGCTTTTGAGTTTTGGTGTTGGAGAAGAGTGTTGAGAGTACCATGGACTGCTAGAAAACAAACAGATTCATCCTGGAGAGGGCTAGTTCAGGCTGCTCCTTGGAGGCAAGGATTCTGAGGCTCCATCTAACATACTTTGGACATGTTGTAAGGATGGACCGGTCCTTGGAGAAGGACATCGTGCTTGGGAGGGTGGAGGGCAGGCACAGGAGGGGAAGGCCCTCTGGGAGGTAGGTTGATTTGGTGACTTGGGCAATCGGGATGAGAGTGTCGGAGACAATGAGATTGGCACAGGACAGAGCGGAATTTAGAGCTGTTGTACATAAGGTCACTATGAATCGCAAGCGACTCAACGGCACATAACAACAACAACTTATTTAAGCAGTCTGTCAATTTTTATTGTGTTCATGTTTGAATAAGATGTTAATTATTTATTAAAAAAGAGCATACTGCTCAAAGCAGACCTATCTTACCAGTCAAACTAAACCTTTATGCTGTGTTGGTTTCAGAAGACTTTGGGGGTCTATTTTTAGTTTAAGCTTTAAAGATGATTTCAGGGCAAAGGTTTCAGGGGTTTATCCAGCTTCCATGGCTCCAGAAAGTTTAGAGTCCGTGTGAATTTGAAATTTGGTTTTGCATTTTGAAATTTTACTCTCTAAAAAAATGTTATCAACTCACCTCATTGCCATCAAGTTGAAACTGACTCATTGCTGACCCTCGAGTGGGTTTTCAAAAGCTGTAAATTGCATGGCAGGAGACTGCCCATCTTTCACCCACCGAGCAGTTGGTGACTTCAAACTGCCTAGCACTGGGTTGGCACTACACTTCTTTATCCCCAGGCCACTGTTGTTCTTAGATGCTGCTGAGTGTGACTCACAGCAACCAGATGAATAGCAGATCTGAACTCTGTCCTTCTCCTGCGCCCTCCTTATCCTCTCCAACACACATAAGCCCACTGCTGCAGTCACTGTGTCAATCCATCTCACTGAGAGAGCTCCTCTGTTGAACTGACCCTCCACCTTTCCAAGAAATAGCCTCTTCTAGCAACGTGCCCAAAATACGAGACATCTGGGCCACTAGAGCTCTCTGACGTTGTTATAGGAGCAGAAATAGTAAGTGGTAAGTCTTTACAGTTGTATTCTTTGCTTTCACCTCGCCCAAGCCACATGGTCCATTGACTCCCACACTCCATATCTTGTGCACACATGCACACACACTGACTCTCACTCAAAATAGGAAGTGCAAAGAAATACTTTGCTGAGCTGAGAAGAATAGAAGACATGAATGCCTGGTGGGATGAGGAGTGTTTTGCTTAACTGAGTTACCCCGATGGGGTCCCAGAGAAGAGGTTTATCAGAGAGATGCAAGAAGAGAAATTTGGGTGACAGAAAGAGATTACTAAAAATAGATTTTTAGAAAGTTCTGCTATATAAACTCAAGGAGCTCTGGCAGTGCAGTGGATTAAGGGCTCAATTGCCAGCCAAGGAGTTGGTGGTTCAAACCCACCAGCTGCTGTGTGGGAGAAAGATGTGGTTGTCTGCTGTTCTGAAGATTCCAGCCTTTGATTTCTCCGAGGCAGACTTAGTTTGTCCTCTAAGGTGCTGTGAGTCAGAGTTGACTTGACAACACCAGAATCTGTCAATTGTTATCTGACTGTGCAAAATTGAGAGTCAACAATTAGAAACTTTGAGAGAAGTTTGACATTGCTGCAACATTCCAGTGCACGCTCAGTGGACCTGTTTGTTGAATGAGATCTTTGAGTAAGCTTGCTCTAAGATCACATAACATGTGATGTCTTAAGGCTTGTTCATATATATATATTTGTTGTTGTTATGTGCCGTCCAGTCTAAACCAACTTACAGATGACCCTCCAGTGGATTTTCAGAGGCTGTAAATCTTATGGGAAAAGACAGCCCATCTTTCTGTCATGGAGCAGCTAGTAAATTTATACCAGATGCCTTTGCATTTGTAGTGCAACTCATTTCCACTAGGCCACCAGACTGCCCTTGTTTATATATGTCATTGTTTTGTACTGTTGAGTTGACACTGACTCATAGCTGACCATCCAGTGGGTTTTCAGAGACAGTAACTAGGTGGATTGACACAGTTACTGTGGCAATGGGCTCAGGTGTGTCAGAGATGATGAGGCTGGCCTAGGATAGGGCAGGGTTCAGCTCTGTTGTCCACAGTGTTGCTGTGAGTCGTTCTTGACTAGATGGCACCCAACAACAACAAATTGCACAGGAAGAGATTGCTCATCTTTCTCCCATGTAACAGCTGGTGGATTCAGACCTTGAGCCTTTGAGTGGCCACACAACTCCTCACCATTAACTTACCAGGTGTAAGATTATAAGAAATTATTATTTGTATACTAATTTTAAATTATGCAAATTTAAATTATAAATTTCTAAAGTTATGCTATTAGGTAAATTAAGGAAGTAAAATTGATCATACATCTTAACTGCTTCATAAACAGCAAAGCAAATGTCACTGGCTTATTTTGTAAAGGAAAAAACCCTAACTTTGCTGTATGTAGCAGAAGTGGTTAACCAAATGATGATGGTAGCAGTGACTGAGGACATGAAGGCCATGAGCAATTGTACTAGTTTCATTTGGAAATATGATCCTTTTGATTTGAGTTCAGGCATGTAGCTTTAATTAATGGTGAAGTATTTACAGGCACAGCAGTGTTTCATTTTACCATTTAACCAAGAAATAAAGCCATAAAAACTTAAGATATATATATATGTAAACCTTGAAGTAATGACAATTAGAAAATTAGAATTCATAATTCATAGCTGTCAGGTCAGTACAGACTCATAGCTAACCCTCCAGTGGGTTTTCAGAGACTGTAAATCTCATAGGAGGAGATTATCCATCTTTCTGTCAAAGAGCAGCTGGTAGATTTGAACCTCCCCCTCTTTGGGTTGGCAACTCTTTCTCTACTAGGCCTTGAGAGCTCCTTTAGAGCTATGTCTTCATAACAAAAAGAATTATTACAGAATACACTAAAATAAAAATGTAATTATTAAAACACTGAAAAAGACCAATGTTTGCTATTTATAAATACCTTGCGAGTGTCTTAGAAAGTAATATGCGGGGTTGCAGAAATTAAAACACAATGTATGGTTTCTGAGGCATTACTTGGAGAATCCACCACAGAAGTTTGCTTGGAAATGTTGCCTAAACTTAAGGTTTATATAGTGCTTTCAAATGATACCACAGCTCATAGTATTCAGGAACTGGCTGGTATTTTTAAAAAACCAACTCACAAGACACACAGAATTAGCAACGTTTATATCACTGAAACTTGGAAAATGCGGCTCTATTAAGAGACTAATGTGTACTTGACCCAGGCCATGGTCTTTGCAATTGGTTGCTATGCATCAGGGAGCTGGGAAATGACTAAGGATGACAGAAGAAGAATCAATGCCTTTGAGCTGTGGTGCTAGAGAAGAGTCTTGAACATACCATGGACCGCCAAGAAAACAAATAGGTCTGGCCTGTAGAGGGTGAAACCAAGTTTCTTCTTGGAGGCTAGGATTTTGAAGCTCTGTCTCACACACTGTGGGCACATGGCCAGGAGGGACCAGTCTTTGGAGAAGGGCATCATGCTTGGGAGGGTGGAGGGACAGCACAAGAGAGGAAGACAACAGATGATATGGATTGAGACAGTAACAGGAGCAATGGCGTAGGCGTGTTGGAGTCAGTGGGATTGGCTTAGGATAGGGCAGAGTTCAGAGTTGCTGTACATACATTCTGTACGTAAGTTTGCTATGAGTTCCAGGTGCCTCGACGGCACATAACAACATCATTAATTATGTCAAAAGTTCTTTTTAGTGTATAGACAATTTGAGCAGGATAGTGTACCTGAAGACGTAATGCTTTCCTTTCATCTTTCAACTAATTTGACTAACCCTGAACTGCATAAACTTATGAAGGTTCCCATTTTCAACAAATATGAGCCAGTGATTAGGTATTGAGTGGGAATATGTTCCCTGCAGGATTCCCTGAGTGGTGAAGACAGTTAAGTGCTCAGCTTCTAACTGAAAGGTTGGCACTTGAGTCTACTCAGAAGTGCCTTGGAAGAAAGGCCTGGTGATCTTCTCCTGAAAAGTCACAGCCACTGAAGTTCAGTTCTACTCAGAAACACATGTCGCTGTCATGAGTTGGAATTGATTCAAAGGCAATTGAGTCAGTGCCTTTTTGTTTGGCTTTACTCAGAATTGGTTCTAGGAACTGGCTTGTTGTGGTTTTAGAATGTTCCTTGCAATGACAGGGAGACATTCTGATGTAGTTACTTAGCTTAAGGGGCCTATTCCAGGATGTAAATCAGTGCACTGCTTTCTTCACAGGGAAAGTTTTGCTATCTGGAAAAAAAAATAGTCTAATTAAAAACATTCTGCCTAGGTACAGAGTAAAAAGTGTAAGTTGTGAATTGTATAAAGGCTCAATAATAACTCATTGCCATTGAGTAGTAGCCAACTCATACCTGACCCCCCGATGGGTTCTCAGAGGCTATAAATTGCATAAGAGGAGATTGTGCGTATTTCTTTCTTGGAGCAACTGGCGGATTTGAACCACCTGTCTCTGGGTTGGCAGCACAACTCCTTATCCACAAGGTCAACAGAGTTCTATAAGTCAAGGTTATTGTATTAAACTTTGGTTCCTTCTTTTTATTGTGTGGTAATATGGGGACTTATTATAATGACTGCTGCTGCTTACAAAGGTTAGATATATTTGGAGGAGAAAAACTCTGGCAGGAGTTATTGAACTGTGCAATCTTTTCAGTTACTTTACTAACTGTAACCAAAAGTTTGTAAAAACCTGAGAAAATGGATGATAATAAAAATGGTTATTTTAAAAATAATATTCACTTTTCATCAAACCTAATTTTTGAAATCAAGAAGTGTTTCTGCAAGTTAAGGAAACATTTTTGCCTCAACTTTTAAAAGATTTGAATTAGATAAGCAGACTGCTTACTTATATTTTTGATAATTTTTTACGATCATAATACTTCTAGCCAAAGATGGAATGTAGTACATATTTTAATAGTAGATAAGATCTAAGGGAAAAACAAAAATTAGAAGCTTTGAAAAATAGTTTTTCTGCAGAGTGTTAGAATATGCCCCATAATATAACAACAATTATCACAGAAGTGATGATCTTGTTACTGCATAGCTGTGAAAAAAAAATCCCAAATCTCTGAATACTAGACACATTTAAAAGCATTATAAAAAATTTCTTTTTTCACCTAGTGATAAAGCAATTCATAGTTACAGAATCAGTTTCTCTCATCAAATGATAACTGATGGCTTAATTGCAAGGAGTTGCAGTAACCAGAAGTCATGCTTTCAGTATCTTCCAGCTGCTCCTTGGGAGAGATATGGGTAGTCTCCTGCATAATTTACTGTCTCTGCAAACCTGCCAAACTGTCAGCTATGAGTTGAGCCCAACTCAATGGCACACAACACTCTAGCCAAGGGTGTGAAAGACTTACACAACAAAAACTATAAAACACTGCTGAAAAACATTATGTTGTTGTTATTATATACTGTCAAGTTGGAACACACTCATAGCTGACCCTCCAGTAGATTTTCAGAGACAGAAAATCACACAAAAAGAGATTACCTGTTTATCTCCCTTGGAGAAGCTGGTGGATTCAAACTGCCTGTCTTCAAGTTGACAGCACAACTCTTACTACTTTGTTGTTATGAACAATCAAACAAGTCAGAACCAACCCATAGCTGACCTGCCAGTGGGTCTTCAAAGACAGTAAATCACATGGGAGGAGATTGACCATTTTACTTCCACAGAGCAGCTGGTGGATTCAAACCGTATGCTTTTCAGTTGGTAGTACAGCTCCTTACCACTAGGCCAGCAGAGCAGCATTACCTCTAAGTTACCTAAAAACACTGTAGGATATTTAAATAGAAGATGTTCTATATCCATCATGTGGGAGATTAATATTAAGATATTAAGAGGTCAGTACTACTCAACACTCCCCGAAGCAATCAGTAAATACAATGCAACCTAGGTCACAATGTCAACAAATTTGAGCCTTCCGTACAGAAACAGATAAGCATCAATGTTGAAAAAAAAAAGAAGACTCTCACTTCTTGACTTGAAGACAGATTAAAGGGTAATAGCAATCAAAATAGCACAGTACTAGTATAGTAGTAGACAGAGACCAATGGAATATAATTGAGAGTTCAGAAAGAAATCCATATATCTATAGCTAACTGATTTTTTACAAAGGTGCAAAGTCCATGTGTGAGGAAAGAAATCTCTTCCACAAGTGGTGCTGGGAGAATGTGAATTCCACATGCAGAAAAATGAAGCAGGCTCCATGCTTCACACCATATAAATTCAACCTGGGTCATGAACTTAATGTGCAAATTGAAGACCTGAAATTCTTAGAGACAAAGCAGAGGCAGTGCTGCCAACCTTAGCTTTCAACGTTGGATTATCTAATGTAATCACAAAGGCATAAGCAGAAAAAGACAAAATAAGTAAATGAGATCTCATAAAAACTTAAAAATGGTCATCAAAAGACTTTGCTCAAAAAAGTGGGAAATAAGCTACTGTCTTAGAAAATACCTTGTTGTTGTTGTAATGTGCCATCGAGTCTCTTGCCACTCATAGTGACCCTTTGTACAACAGCTCTGAACCCTGCTCTATCCTGAACCAATCTTATTGTCTCTGACACACCTATCCCCATTACCCCAGTCACTGAATCAATGCATCCCGTTCAAGGTCTTCCTCTCCTGCGTTGTTCCTCCATCCTCCCAAGCATGATGTCCCTCTGCAAGAACTGGTCCCTCCTTGCAACATGCCCTAAAGTATGTCAGATGGAGCTTCAGAATCTTTGCCTCCAAGGAGCAACCTGGTTTCACCCCCTCCAGAATGAACCTGTTTGTTCCCCTAGCAGTCCATGGAATATTCAATACTCTTCTCTAGTACCATAGCTCAAAGGCATTAACTCTACTTCTATTATGCCTAGTCATTGTCCAGCTTTCTGATACAAAGCACATAATTATGAAGACCATGGGCTAGATTAGATGCACCTTAGTCTCCAGACTGACCTTGTTGCTCTCCGGTACTTGGAGAGGTCCCCCACAGCAGACTTTCCCAGTGAAATTAATCTTTTGATTTCTTGGCTGCTGGTGCCAAGAATACTGATTGTGAAGCCAAGGAAACTGAAGCTGTTAACAATCTCAATATCTTCACTGTTTATTATGATGCTGCCAAGAATCTAATCCAAAATATGTGTAAAATTTCAGCAACCCAAGGAAAAGAAAATACTCAAATAATAAAAATAGATAAAGGCATTCACCAAGGAGACTATCTAAATGGCCATCAAACAATGAATGATTTTTTTAAAAAAGTGAACTGGGGAGGGGTTAAGGAGGAAAATGTGCAAAAAAGAATGAATGAAAATCCAACTTTTCTATAAACTTTCATTAAATCATAATTAAAAATATAAACAAAACCACAAAGAATTAAAAGATGCTCAGTGTCCTTAGCCATCAGCTGGATGCAAATCAAAACCACAATGAGATATTACTTCATTCATTAATAACTTGCAATAGGCAGATGATGCGACCTTGCTTGTTGAAAATAAGGAAGGCTTGAAGCACTTACTGATGAAGCTCAAAGCCTTCAAACTGGATTATATCTCAAAGGAAAAAAATGCTTACAACTGAACCAGTAAACAATGCCATGATAAATAATGACTAGGTTGAAGTTGTCAAGAATTTCTCTTTACTTGGTTGGATTGACAACCAACATCTATGAAAGTAAAGACATCAAATGTCATATGGCATTGGTCAAATTGACTGCAGAGGATCTCTTTAAAGTGCTGAGGGACAAAGATCTCCCTTTGAGGATTGAGATGTGTCCACTCAAGTCATGATGTTTTCACATACATGATATACATGAGAAAGCTGGCCAATACAAGTGCGAGGAATGTCCAGTATTTGCTTTTAAGCCCAGAAACGAAGAGAAACTCATGGGAAGATTCTACCCTGAAGCAGAGAGAGAGAGAGAGAGAGAGAGAGAGAGAGAGCGAGCCAGCCCGCTTGGTCCTGCCCCTGCCTTGATATCAGATTTCTAGCTTCTAGAACAATGAGAGAATGAATGAATGTTTTCAATTATTCCATTCAATTGGTCGTATTTTTTTATAACAACCTCAGAAAACTGATACAAGAAGGATTCACAATTTCATAATTTGCTTGGAATATTGTAAGACAGAGACACAGCTTTGAAATACAATTACTCAGTCCACTGATGGGAAAATCTAGGGTTCACTCTTAGCTCTTGTTCTCACCTGGTAAGCAACAAGGACAACAAACAGACAACACCTTTCAACTCTGCTTCTTTCACAGACCACCATTTCCTTTTTTAATATAATAGTAAAATGCCTCAAAATTTCTCACCATCATTATCCATCCCTTTTTATCTCCATTTTTGTTTCAATCTGTCCTAGTCCAATTCTCCCATTGCAATACTCTGGCAGTCAAATCTTCTGTGTGGACAAATAGTGCTCATTCACTCTGTGGCCTTTGTCATTACAGATTCTCTCCGCACCCAACTCTGTCCCAGTTTGCAGGGCCCAACATGATGGATTGACACAGTGACTGCACCAATGGACTTGACCGTGTCAGAGGTTGTTAGGGCGGAGCAGGACAGGACAGGGTTCAGATCTGTTGTTCATAGGGTTGCTCTGAGTTCAATAGCACCTAACAACAATTACAAATGCCTTTAGCTTATCTCTCTCCCCTCTGATGGGTCTTTAACCTTCTCCTCCATCTGACTTTTCCTTCCAACTCTCAAGGAGGGGTTTCTCAACTGTCTTTTATTGTTCTACCTTTGAAAAGTGGTCTCTTTCAAATTCACAGGTCACAATGTTCATCTCTTCCAATTACTTAAGTCACTAACTTGAAGATAAATAAAAGTTTTCCAGGACTCTAATTTTCACTCAACAGCTGAAATTTTTATATCTAAGGGGAATTGCTTTCATTTGCTCCCCTTGAAATGATAGAAAGAAAGTTCATTTTCACAAAAATATCTGCCAGATGTTAGGTCAAATTGGCCATTGTTTCTCTCTTTGACAAAAAACCCAAAATGGTTTTTCATGAAAAGAGCAGCTAGTACAGCTCCCAGGTCAAGCAACTGTACAAGGGCTTCTCCTTGAATTGTAGCATTGTACAGCATTTGTGGAAATGGCGAGGTTAAGAAATAATTTACTTTCCAGCCCCAACTACGCCTAGTCCTTGTTTTTAGCTGCCCACAACTCATTACAATCCTATGAACGGTAAATCCGAACTATGCCCTGTCCTTAGAATCTCTAATAGAGTTGAACCCATTGAAACATTCACTGTGTCAATACTTCTTGTAGAGGGTCTTCCTCTGTTTTGCTGACTTTCCACCTTACCCAGCATCATGTCTTTTTCCAAAAGTGGCACTGTCTGACAACATGCCCAGGTCTATGAGATAGAGTTTCATTATCCTGGCCTCTAAGCAGCACAGTTGATTATAATTTTTCCAGGACAGACTTGTCTGTTTTTTGACAGTCCATCTGGACTCATAGTTTGAAATTTATTTTCACAACGTTTCAAAGTATAACAGGTGGGCTGGAAGGTAGCTGGAAGATAGGGAGCTGGATGACTTTGAGAGTCTATTGAATTACCCAACACACATATTAAATTGGAACTATCTTAAAAATTCCTAGCATAAGCCACTGTGAAACTTATGCATGCCATCTGCTCCTCAGGAAGGTGTGACAGAGTGATGGGGCTGTACTTGTGTCCTATTTACAAAAGGAAAGGCAAGTCTTTGAATGCGAGACTTGTCACAGTCAAATCGGAGTTGGTTTTCCAAAATGGGACTGTTCAGAACTGCCTCATCGACTCAGTCAATCCGCACTAGACGTTGAAATACCAGTCAAAATCTAGAAATTAAAAACCATCCCTGCCCTGTCCCCCTGCATCCTCAACTCAGCAGTTTTACTAGAAACTCTGGGCAGACTATACATCTGTATGGGTTTGGATGTGGATCTGAAATGGGCATGTGGTCACAGGTACCACCTGTTGGGGAGACAAGGCTCATGATTAATCCATGACTGCTGGAGAGGAGGAAAAGTGGGGTATTGTTATGAGAAGGAACTGATCACCGTCTTTACATCTTGTCCATCTGGCCACGATAAACACATGCACACCTGGCATATGGTCACTAGCTGGAGAGAAGGGGGAGATTACAAGCTTCACATGGTGGAAGGACACCATAGTTTCCCATTGTGACCAAAACAAAGGGGTGGGGATAGATTTTATTTTAAGATTTTCTTTAAAAATACTTGTGCTGAGAAGGGCCTATTGACTCTTTAGTTTAAATTTTGTCATGAGGACAGTTTTAAATTTTAGCCAAGGATATCAAACAGAAACCTTAAATATTTCTGTTCATTTGCCTTCTAGTAAGCGAGGAGCCCTCGTGGGACCTCTGCAACATGATGCAGAATGTGTTCAGGTGTCACTTAGAACTTTATAGTAGTTGGTATGTAAGTATTTACTAGCTTTCTTATTTTCTCAGCTTGTGGTTATAAGATTATAGCAACATTTTCTATTAAGTCACTAAGCAGTCAATACTTTAGGTTTCATGGGACAAAAGACAAAAGTGTAGAATAGTACAGAGGTTCTTATATAGTAAGAGGGAATTCCTGAGAATGCAAAGGTGAAAATGAACTGACACCACAGTTTCCTCTGTGGCCAACACAAGAGGTTTGAGATCAGTGTCAAGTTTAAATATTTTTAAAAGTGTTAATAAAAACAAGAGCTTTTAAAAAATATTTTTATTGGTTTTCATGCAATAATTAATTTACACTGTATTTCATTCATATACACTGTGTTCCATACAATCTTTCATTTACCTTGTGTTTCCTACAATAATTCATTTATACTGCAACCCATATAATTGATTACCATTGATCTATGCCTATTATTGCACCATCTTTTTAAGTCCCCATTGAATATTTCCCATTCTCTCACCCTTACCAAATCCATCCACTAAACTCTACTGTCCTAGTGATTTTCACCATTCCTCTTTTCCTGCCACCTGCCCCTATCCCTCTTTCCCTTTTGAACATTTATCCACATCTTACCAATTATCCTCCTGTTTTTAAAGTAACGGCATTATGCAATATTTGTCCTTATGAGATTGAGTTAATTCACACAGCATTATGCTCTCTAGACTACCCATATTATATGTTGTTGTTAGGTGCCATCAAATCATAGACGACTCATAGCAACTCTATGAACGAAAGGCCTGAGCACTGTTCATATAGTTTCCAGAGGCAAGCTATTTCAGAAGTGGATGCCACTCCTGCTTCCAAGCTTGTTTTAATTGGGAAGCCCCACCCAACACTGTCCACCGTGGGTAACTATTATCACATTTGGTACATCAGTGTCACGTGTTTAGCATCACAGCAACCACGAGTTACCTCTGGAGAGCAATGCACAGATCAGTGCTATACCACCTAGAAGAATGCTTGACAAAAAACCAATTTGAACCAGGTCTGAGGGCCACAGATTAAAATCACCCACCTTGGGCTTGGTAGCATAACTTTCTGTCCACTAGGCCAATGTAGCTCCTTTGTGCTGCATAGTATTTCATTGTGAGAATGTAGCATAATTTCTCAGCCACTTTGTTTATGGACATTTGGGCTATTCCATGTTCTTGCTATTGTGAATAATGCTGCTGTGAACCTAGGTGTACATATCTCTGTTTGTGTCTCACTTCTAATTTCCTTTACTATATTCCTAGCAGTGCAGTAGCTGGGTTGTATGGGATTTCTATATTCAGCTTTTTGAGAAAACATCAAAGTGTCTTCCAGAATGGTTGTACAATTTTTTACAGTGCATGAAAGTTCCAATCTCTCCACATCTTCTCCACCATTTATTGCTTATTGTCCTGTTAAACTTTGCTACTGGGATGAGACGATATGTCATTGTTTTGATTTGCATCTCTCTGCCAGTGATTTTGAGCATTTCTTCATGTGTCTGTTGGCCATCTGAATGTCTTCCTTTGTGAAAAGTCTTTTTCATGTCGTTTACCTATTTTGTTATTGGGTTTTAAATCTTTTTCTTGTGGTGGTTCTGCAGTATTCCATAAACTTTCATTTTTAGAACTTGGTCTGAAATGTCATTTCCAAATGTTTTTTCCAGGCCTTTTCATCCTATTGGAAAAAGATTTTTATGCACATAGGAACTTAATTTTTAGATGGTTCCATTTGTCAATTTTATCCTCTCATGTTATGCAATTCTGACTTTATTTGCAAAGCTATTTAAGCCATAAGCTAGGGCTTCTAAGTTTGATCTCATTTTGTCTCTTAGGATTCTTAGTTTTGGGCTTTACCCTAGATCTCTGATCGACCTTGAGTTGATCTTTGTATGTGGTATGAGATGTGGAACCTGTTTCAGTCTTCTGTAAGCCAATGTCCAGGGGTTTCTTTTGTGAGAAATATTTATATTTAGAAATAGCCAGCTGAACTCGATTTAGATAATCTCAATTTTGTTGGCTACATCCAAAAAAATCATAGTCAAGAGCCAGTCAAACATAGGCCTTCTCTCCACTAGGCCTAATCAAGGTGTTGACCTTGGTCTCATCAAGGTCATAGAGCTTCTTTACCGCTTTCTTAATTTGGTGCTTGTTGGCCTTGTCATCCACAATGAACACAAGTGTGTTGTTATCTTCTGTCTTTTTCATGGCTGACTCAGTGGTCAGGGGAAACCTGATGATGGCATAGTGGTCAAGCTTGTTCCTCCTGGGGGCGGTCTTAGGCAACCAGAAGGTGGGTGATGTGCGGATCGTCTTCTTTTCTTTTTATTTGGCTGTGGATGCCCTTTAGGACTGACTTCCTGGCCTTTAATGCCTTTGCTTTGGCTTCAGTTTTTGGAGGGGCAGGGGCTTCCTTCTTCGCTTTTAGTGCCATCTTCCTAGAAAGGCTGAGGTCTAGTTTTACCTGTACCATTTGTTGAAGAGGTTGTCATTCCCATCTCCAAGGTTTTGATTCCTTGTTGAATATTAATGAACTGTAGGTAGATGGGTTAGTTTCTGTGATCTTTTTTTTTTTTCTGTTTTTTTTTTTCTTTTTCTAAAATATGGAACGTTTCACGAATTTGCGTGTCATCCTTGCGCAGGGGCCATGCTAATCTTCTCTGTATCGTTCCAATTTTAGTATATGTGCTGCTGAAGCGAGCACAGTTTCTGTGATCTTGATTCTCATTGGTTCCACTGATCTCTCATTGTACCAATATGTTTCTAATTGTACCAATACCATGCTGTTTTGGTTACTATGGAAGTGCAGTATGTTCTGAGATCAGGGTGTGCTATGCCTCCCACTTAATTTTTATTTTTCAGACGAGTTCTCCTTATTCAGGGTCTGAAATAAGAGTTTATTAGTATTTAATCCCAATTACATCGTTGGAACAGAAATCAAATGCTTACGTATTCAGCTATTCACTGAAATGTAGAACTTGCTCAGAGCTCTGGAGGCCTAGTGGTAAGGAACTGCACTGCCAACCAAAGGCATAAGTTTTGAATCCAACAACTACTCCAAAGGAGAAAGATGAACAATCTCTTCCCATGCAATTTATTGTCTCTGAAAATTCACTGGACGGTCATCAATGAATTAATTCTAACTCGATGGTAAGTAACAATGACAGTGACAAAAATGACAACTTTATTATTATTATTTTTACCACTGATTTTTTTTGTGTGGTGGTTTTTTTTTTTTTTGGTGTAATATAGGGTCGCTATGAGTCGCAAAAGACTCGACAGCACATAACAACAACAACATTTTGGTATTACACCAAAAAAAAAACCCCAAACCAACCAAACAAACAAAAAAACAGTGCAGGAATCGTGGCAAGCTTTTGGAGTCGACTGCTCTTCCGGGAATGTGTTTGACGTGCAGGTTTGCTCTGTCCCTGGAGTGAGGCTAGCCAGCCTGGGCCTAGGGTTTGAACCAGGAGGAGGCCTTAAGCCCAAAGGCAGCTGTGAAAGAAGGGGCCATGTTGTTCCTGGTTTGGCTGGCTCCTCCCAGGCTCTTGGGAAGTTCTCCTTGCCAGAAGGAAGGAGCATGGTGGTAGGAGCACAGGAATCGTGGCAAGCTTTTGGAGTCGACTGCTTTTCCGGGAATATGTTTGACGTGCAGGTTTGCTCTGTCCCTGGAGTGAGGCTAACCAGCCTGGGCCTAGGGTTTGAACCAGGAGGCGGCCTTAAGGCCAAAGGTCCCTTGGGCCTGTGGCCCTTGGCCAGGTTCAAATTGTCTTCCTGTCAAACATTCTTCTAGGTGGTATAGCACTGGTCTGTGCATTGCTGTACAGAGGTAACTCGTGGTTGCTGTGATGCTGAAGCCTGTGACAGTGATGTGCCAATCGTGGTAATGGGTACCTGTGGTGGACAGTGTTGGCTGGAGCTTCCTGACTAAATCAAGCCTGGAAGCAGGAGCGGCATCCACTTCTGAAATGGCTTGCCTCTGGAAACTCTATGTATGAACAGTGCTCAGGCTGTTCGTTCATAGGGTCGCTATGAGTTGTCTACGACTTGATGGCATCAAACAACAACAACAACAACAACAACAACATTTTGGTGTAAATCACACAGAAGAAGATTGCCTATTCTTCTCCAGTGGAACAGCTGTGCAACTTCTTACCTATACAGTACCAGAGTTCCCTATCTTACTTACCTATGTCGTAGTTGTTGTTGTGTATTGTCCAGTTGGAATCAAGCCATAGCTGACTCTGGCAGGTTTTCAGAGGCAGTTAATCACACAAAAGGAGATTGTCCAATTAATGAGATTTTGATAGGAATTTTGGAAGAACTTGATATCATCACTTTGATGAATTTTTCAGTCCATGAACGTAGTATACCTCTTCACTTATTTAAATCTTATTTCAATAACATTTTATAGTTTCAGCATACAATTTCTGCACATATTTTGTTAGACTTATACAGAAGTAAATCTTACTTTATAATTTTAAACATAATCTAAAATTGTATTTTCAAAGTAAATGTACATATGTTCATCACTAGTTTATAGCCATATTTGATTTTTGTGTGCTTGTCTTATATCCTACAACCTTGCTGAACTAACTTATTCTAGGAAGGCTGGTTTGTTTGTTTTGTGTATTTATGGGAATTTTCCATGAAGATGATAATGTCATCTGAGAATAATAATTTTTTTATTTCTTATAGTAAAATTTCTATGCTTTTTAATTCCTTTCCCTGCTTCATTGCATTAGCTAATATGTCCGTCACTACGTTGAATAATAATGATAAGAATAGACTTCCTTGTCTTATTCATGGTCTTACAGAGAAAGATTTCAGTATTTCATCATTAAATATAATATTAATTATAAATATTTTTATCAAGTTGAGAAAATTATCTTTCTATTCTTATTTTTCTGACCATTTTTATATTTAATAAGTGTTGAATTTGGTCTAATGGGTTTTTTGTATCAAATGATATGATTATGAAGTTTTTCCTCTTTATGGTGAATTATATTGATTGAATATTGAATACTGAATCCATCTTATGTCCCTGAAATAAGTGCTACTATGTCATGGTATATAATTCTTTTATGTCATTGAATATTTGCTAATTTTAAATTAAGTATTTTTCCAGCTATGTTAATAAAAATATTAGTGGAGAAAGAGAACTTATTAGCAAATTGATTTACTAATATTTTTACATATTGTATCCTTTTTAAGCGATAAATGTACATAATTCCCTTAGACCAAGGTCTGGCATATGATTAGCACTATATATAATATCTATTGTAATTGCTTAAATTCAAGAAAGATGTGCATCAGGGCTATATTATTTCTCCATATCTAACCAATGTATATACTGAGAAAATCATCTGAGAAGCTAGACTTTATGAAGAAGAATATGGCATCAGGATTAGAGGAAGATTCATCAACAACTTGTGTTATACAAATGACACAACCTTGCTTGCTGAAAGTGAGGAGACCTTGAGAAGGAGACTTGCTGCAGAAGATCAAAGACTACAACCTTTGATATGGATTACATCTCAACATCAAGAAAATAAAAATCTTTACCACTGACCCAATAGGCAACATTATGGTAGATGGAGAAAAGACTGAAATTGTCAATGATTTTACCTTATTTGGATCCACTATTAATACTGTTGGTACCAACAGTCAAGAAATCAAAGGACGTATTACACTGGGGAAACCTGCTATCAAGGATTTCTCAAAAGTCCTGAAGAGCAATGATGTCAATTTAATGACTAAGGTGAACCTGATCTAAGTTATGGTCTTTCCTTTATTTGCTATGCATTTGAAAGTTGAAAGATTGTTAAGAATAACAGAAGAATTAATGTTTTGAGTTGTGGTGTTGAAGAAGAGTACTGAGTATCCCATAGACTGCCAAAAGAACAAATAAGTTTGTGTTGAAGGCAAAGACGGCAAAGCTTCATCTCACAGCCTTACAGTTTGTTGTAGGAGAGGCTGTTTCCTGGAGAAGGATATAATGCTTGGAAAAGTTGAAGGTCAGTAAAAGAGAGGAAGACCCTTACTTAGATGACCTGACATAGTACCTACAGCAATGAGCTCAAGTGTGTCAGAGATTGTGAGGAAGACATAGGCTAGGACAGGGCTCAGATCTGTTGTCCATAGGGTTGCTCTGTTCCTTAAACAGTGTCCGAGATGAAGAAGTCAGTAGACCAATCTCAATAGTGCATGTCCATGATTTAGTGAGCAGCCACATCTGCTTTCATTTCCCCAGAAAGAAATGAACTAGGGAAATGAGAATGAGTTTGGAAGCAGAATGATCTAGGTTTAAGCTCACCCATTTCCATTTAGCTTTCTCCTGTTGACCGCTAGGGAGTTCTGGTAGCCTTGTGGTAAGAAACTGTGCTGGAATCCCAAAGGCATGCAGTTCACACCTGCCAAATGCTCCGTGGAAGAAGGTTGGTCAGTCTTCTCCTGGGCAATATATTGCCTCTGAAAACCTGCTGGAATGTCAGCTATGGGCTTGTTCTGACTCCATGGCACTCAACAACAACAATGTTGACTTTTGATATTCTTGTGTTTAAAATGCTAGTGATGCATCCTTCACTGGGTGGTTATAAGGATTAAACAAGGTTAGAAGTATGAATACTAGTTTGTAAACCTTACTTTGCAATTGTTAGTGATTATTAACATTATTAGGTTATAAAGACTCTAGCTCATCTGTGTGTGGGTTTCTTTCTCACAGAGATCTAAGTGTCTGTAGTAGGAAGAGTAGAGGTTATGGAGTAACTAAAGACCTAGCACAGTTAAACCCAGGGAGAAAAGGCAATTGTTATTTAGCACTAATATGTAATTAGTAGTTGAAAATAAGATTAATTGTGTAGGTCTTTGTTCCACTAAATGGTACCTCTGTGGCTTTCTAAACTTTACATTCTGCAGTATAATCAAAAGGGAAACAATTGACCTTTCTTTTCTTAAGGTGTGTTTTTACAATTGCCTGCTAAGTAGAAAGAAAGCTGTGTTTGCTGTGAGATTGAAAGACTGAGCTAGTTCAGCAGGGTTTATGATTCTTGCAGGCTAAGACCCAAAAGAATAATTCCATTCAAGTCAATCAAATACAATTACATTTCATTTCACTCAGTAAGTGGAGGTTTACTATTTACTAGACATTGTGCCAGCTGTTAAGGGTATAAAGGATGACTGTGGCACCATCTCTGTCCTCTGCTTTGCTAGAACTTAAAGTTTCTTGAAGGTGACAGACATAAACACACAATTAGAGGAACTAGTTAGAGGAAATCCTATGAGGAAGAAACCCTACTGGGGTCCTCTTTATAGGGCTGGCTTGCTTTCACTTTAGGGATAAGGGAGTGGCAGAGATTTATAAGGACAATGAGAAATATCTGTCTTTATTCTCCTTTTCAGAGACCCATGCCTAGAAGAAGGTATAAGCAGAACTCCCATGGTGGCATGTCTCTGGAAAGAACTTATTCCTCTCCCTGTGTCCCTACCTATTTTTTTAATGACTGGTTTGGTTGTTGGTGTTTTTCTCTTTTTTGTTGTTGTTGGTGTTTTTTGTTTTGGTTTTTTCCCTTCCCATATTTTAACACTAATGTGGATAAGTATTTAAAGTTTCATAAATGCAAGCTTTATAAGTTTAATTTTAGGGATGATTTCCTTGCTCGGCAAGAGATGACTGGGTGTCTAAGGTGTCCTCTTATCTCTGCCTTACATTGCATTTGAATCAACTTACAAATTCTTAAGTTGCAGAAAATAGAAAAAAATGCAATTTCTTCTCATCTATAAAACACAAGCTGTATCTGGTGGAATGTAATTAATACTGCCCAGCAGTGGAGAAGTTTCACATTTGTTATAAATGTATCTCAATGTTCTCTAGTCTTTCTATACTTGTGACTCTGAACTCTGCGTTGAACTAATTGTAGCTTTGTACTGGTTCCTACATAAATTAATTAATTCAGTAAAATTTGGTATGTTTTCATTTTATATTGTATGGCAGTCATGATTTTATCTTTAAAAAATTATTCTTTAACACCTCCCACCTTTTCATGTCATTAATTCTTTGCACAGGTCTTGGAAAGCAGAGACAAAGTGATATTATACCTTTTTTCTTTCTTTTATAGCTATAGCATAAAGCTATTTAAAGGAAAGTATGATCATGGCTATATGACCTTTTGACAGGATCATTTGATGCTTTTGAGGATATTTCTTTTTCCACCTATAAAACAGAGATGTGAAGATAAAGAGAGCTTTCAAAGCCAAACAGTGCTTTGCTAATACCAGTTGTTTTTGTTGTAGTCATTGCTGTTATTTTTGCAAATGTTTTCTTGTATATTCAGAGGTATTTGCTTGGCACAATCTTTCACAAATAAACTTTTCCATACGGTTTATTTTCTCCTGCCTGGGGTCCCATGAAGGGCACTCTCCGGTGAACTAATTGGGAGCCCTTCTTAGCTTGTGCAGTGGGCACAGCAGAACACAGCTGAACTCCTTCATGGTCAGGATAAGAGCAATTAGACAACTCCATAGCTTGGAGCCTCTCACCTGCTGCTCTGGGCTTTGTTCCAAAAGTTTCCAAATCTTCTGAAAATCTCTTTGTGCTTTCTTTGTCTTGATGGCTGAGTCACAACTTCCAGAAGGCATCTACATATCTGAGAAACAGAAGCCCAAGGAATCCTTGGGTGGTACACATAGTTAAGTACTGCCTTTAAACAGAGTGTTGGCTGTTCAAATCCACCAAGAAGTTCCTTGGAGGAGAGACCTGCTGATGTGATTCCAAAAGGCCTTGGAAATCTCATGATATTCACCTCTACTCAGAATACATGGGATTGACACGAGTCAGAATGGATTCAATGCAACTGGTGTCACTTGTTTTGGTTCACAGAAAAACGAGGAAATTTCTGGTTCCATTTGATGTTCATGGAGTAGTTCTTATGTCTTTCTTTAGTCATTTAGCCATTTAGCCATTCTCTGAGTCTTTGTTTTTACTTCTGTAAATCAAGACTATCTTTCTTATCAGTTCTTGGGACACACCATCGAACACAGGGCTCCAAAGAATTGTTGTTGCTGTCAAGGAGGATTATTAGATTCACAGGACCATTATGAAAAGCAGAATGGTGACATGTTGCCTGGCCTTGCATCGTCTTTACCATTTTTGGTATGAGCCCATCCTTGCACCAGTTGTGCAGTGTCTTTCAAATGAAAGGATATATCTACCAGCACTGTATCAGACAATATTCTGTTATGAATGTGTAAAGTTTTCCTTGGCTGACTTTTGGAATTTGATGACCAGATATTTCTCTCTAGCATCTTAGTCTGGCAGTTCCCTTGAAGCCTGTTCAATAGAGAGGACCCTGCTAGGATTGGCAGTCCCAATGGCGTAGCTTCCAGCATCGCAGCAACACGCAAGCCACCACAATACAAGGTTTGCAGACAGCACTGACATAATATGAATGTTATCTTCTAAGATACACAACCTGAGTGATGCTTTGGTTTTATGGAAGGTCTGCTTTTCTTTATCCTGAGAATTGAAACTAATATATGTTGATATTGTAGGTATGTGCCAGTGAGTCAGAAGTGGCTCATAGCTAACCCTCCAGCAGGTTTTCAGAGGCTAAAAATCACATAAGAGGAGATTACTCATGTTTCTCCTGCATGTCTTTGGGTTGGCAATGCAACTCCATACCATTAGGCCACCAGAGCTCCCTAATACATACACATATGCTTATATAGATTGCAATGTGGGTGTATCTTTTTTAACAAGATGGGTTTCCTTTATGTAAAGAAATCTGGTGAACAACCACTTGGCCAACTGACTGGAAGAGATCTATATTTGTTCCCATTCCAAAGAAGGGTGACCCAACAGAGTGTGGAAGCTAAAGAATGATATTATTGATTTCACAAGCAAGCAAGATTCTACTGAAGATTATCCAAAAGTGACTGGAACAGCACATCAGCAGAGAACTACCAGAAGTCCAGGCTGGGTTTAGAAGGGGTCGTGGTACTAGGGATATTGTAGCTGATGTTAG
>NW_006399794.1:483157-484913 GCF_000299155.1 Elephantulus edwardii
CCCCCCCCCCCCCCCCCCCCCGAGATTAACGACTTTGAGATGTTGCAATAAACTGGAGCTCTTTCTGGGAAAGAGTGCACTGTTGATTTTTGGAGCCAGGCAGTGCTGTGGTGGGGGACAAAGGGAATGAGTTCCATGCCCTTTTGTACAGCACCCGTCCGGTATACAGCTGCTTGCTGTCAGGCTCCAGCCGGCAGAGTGGGCTGCTGGACTGAAACAAAATTGCACTTTTCCCGTGGCCAGTGCAGGCTTTCTTCTTTCTGGGTAACACGGTACATCCTTTGAGACTTGCTTGCTTTAGTCTTTGCAGCCGAGCCAAATGGACATGCCAGGAAAAGGCTCTGGTGTGTGGATCTTCCTGTCAGTCAAGGCCCAATGAGATACCAGTTTGGTATGTTTCTGGTGAAAGATGCTTTTCAGCCAATGTCATTCACATTCTGAGGGGCCTCTCTCAGATTGACAAGAGAGGCCTCCTTTTGGGGATGGAGCAAAACCCGACTCAGAACTAAATCCATGCGACTTGGGTTGGGACTGAAGTGAAAAGAAAAGGCAATTTTAGCAATATGTCTAGATTCCACTCCACTTTGAAATGGCTGCTTGTTGATTGGACGTGATCCTGGGATTTCCTCTTCTCACTCACAAAGATTTTAGAAAATTTGAACACAAAGTAAGAAAGAGGGAAATAATGAAAACAGTACCTATTACTATTCTCCTCTTTAGAAAGCTGGCTGTGGTTATAGAAGACTGTCTAAATGTGAATCAGTCAAACAACTAGACATTTTGGTGTGTATATCTCTCTGTGTATATATGTAAGTTCAAATGGAGCAATAGCCAGTGTTTGTTTTCCTTTTCTCTCTCTGTATATGTGTGAATAAGTTTAAACAGACCAATCACCATGCTTATTCTTGGGTTGGTGTTTTTGTTGTTTTTATTTTAATGAAAGTTTATAAAGAACTTCAATTTTCATTCATTCATTGTTACACATTTTCCTACTTAGGCCTCCTCCCTCCCAGTTTGCTCTTTTCTTTGGAAAAAAATTTCTTTTATTGTTATACAGTTGCCCTCACCACCACTACCACTTTACTATGCAGCGCTTATTCTGGACTCTTGTCATGCCAATAATACCTAATCATATATTCTTTTATACAGTTCTTTCCCTCATCTGTTTCAATGCCAGTACATTATTTATCCCCTCTTTTCTTACTTTCTCTTTTACCCCAATATCAGTTCTGTTCTATGACAATGGCATTATGCAGTATTTGTCTTTTTGTGACTGATATATTTGCTCAGCATAATGAACACCTCAAGATAAAGGTAAACAACCCAATTAAAACAGACACAGGATATGAACAAATACTTCACCAAAGAAGACATCCAGATGGCAAACAAACACATGAAGAAGTGTTCAAAATCCCTAGCTCTGAGAGAGATGCAAATCAAAACAACTATGAGATATTATATCACCCCAGTAAGAATAGCAAAATTCAACAGAGCAACAAACAATGAATGTTGATGAGGTTGTGGAGAGACTGGAACCCTTACTCACTGTTGGTTGGAGTGTAAAATGGTGCAACCACTATGGAAGGCAGTATGGTGCTTTCTCAAAAAGTTACAAATGGAAATACTATTTGACCCAGCAATTCCACTACTGGGAATATACTCTAAAGAAACCATAACTTGGTTCAAATCCACCAGATGCTCTTCCGGGTAAGGAGGGACAATCTCCTCCTGTACCAGTCAGATCTGATTTGACGGT
>NW_006399794.1:485093-501088 GCF_000299155.1 Elephantulus edwardii
TTGGAAACAACCTAAGTGCCCATCAACAAACGAATGGATAGAGAGGCTGCGGTATATTCATGTAATGGAATATTATGCAGCACTGAAGAACAAAGAACTCATGAAATATCATACAAAATGGGTGACCTTGGGTTGTTTTTTTGTTTGTTTTGGATTATTTGTTAAGAAATGTCTGTTGGTGGCTTAGTGGCAAAAAGCTGTGCTGTAATCCTGAAGGCACATGGTTCAAGGCCACCAGCTGCTCTGCAGGAGAAGGATAGGCAAATCTCCTCCCATGTGATTAGCTGCCTTTGAAAACCTGCTGGAGGATCTGTTATGGGTCTGTTCCAATTCTATAGCACACCACCACCGCAACAACAACATGCACAAAGCGGAATTAATTACAAATATCTCAGCAATTCCTGAATATAGACCCCAGAACAATACAGAAATAGATTCTACTAATAGACTTAGCAGCAAAATTACTTTTGTCTGATCCTCTTTGAGGTTGATGTGAGTCTGGACTACATATATGCCTGATCATGTTTGGTGGTAACAATTAGATGCGATAGTGAACATGAAAGTATCTAAGTTCAGTGACAGAGTTGAGGAGTGGTGGGAGATGAGGGTGGAGTGAGGCAGATATGGAGCCTGGCATTCTTGGAAATACCTTGCCTTCATCCTAAAAGCAATAGAAAACTGAAGAAGTTGTTAAAAGAGGCAAACAGTGGTGGTTGCAATGTGGAGGAGGCATTGTTGAGAGTAGAAAGGGTTAAGATTGGGAATTAGAGGACCAAGTAGTCACTGTTGCAGTAGCTGAAGTGATTTCTGTTATATCAATGAGACCATGACAGTGTTGGGTGTATTTTAAGGCAATTACCTTGGAAGTATAAAGACACAGTGAAGTACAAATGGAAGGGAAGAAACATACCACAGGAAGAACACCAAGAAACCCAAAAAGAGAAGCTAAAAGGCATAAGTACTTCTTTCCACATCCCAGGGCTGAGAGAGAAATACTTCATCTAGAGATGGTATCCTGAATTTAGACCAGGATTTAGACCATGGGCAATCTCCTCCTTTGAAAACCTTCTAGAGTGTCAGCTATATGTCGATCCTGATTCAACAGCACATAAAAACAACAACAACAAGACACCAGAACTTCTTAAACCATGTATTATCTATTCATTCTGTTCAAATGGCTACTTCTTGGTCCATGTACAGGTACTACAAGGTAGCTAAAACACTCAGCAAATATGTTTCAGCTTCTAACTGGTAGAACCTATGTTGAAAAGGATTTTGATCTAAGTCCTGGCTCTGCAATTAAGAGAAGACTGATTAGCAGGATCTGTTCTGGATATGACACAACCTTGCTTGCTAAGTGAGGAGAATTTGAATCACTTGTTGCAAAAGATCAAAGAATACGGCTTTCAATATGAATTGAAGCTTATTGTCCAGAAAACAAAGATTCTTACCACTGGTCCAATAGGCAACATCATGATAGAAGGTGAAAAGATTGAAACTGTCAACAACTTTATCTTATTTGGATTAACAATTAACATCTTTGGTACCAGCAGTCAGGAAATTAGGACACATATTGCACTGGGAAAGCCTGCTGTTAGGAACCTCTCCAAATGAAAAGATGACAAGTTATTGAGGAGTAATGATGCCAATTTGAGGACTAAGGCATGTCTGATTCAGGCCATGGTTTTTCCTTTCACTTACTAGTCATCTGAAAGCAGGGCGGGGAATAAGGATGACAGAAGAGGAATCAATGTCTTTGAGCTGTGGTGTTGGAGAAGAGTACTGAACATCCCATGGACTGCCAAAAGAGCAAACAAATATATCTTGGAGAAGTGTGTAGCCAGTGTTCCTTGGAGGCAAAGATGAGCGACTTCACCTCACATACTTTGGATATGTTGCTAGGAGAGGCTATTTCTTGAAGAGAGACGTGATTCTTGGAAAGGCAGAGGATCAGTAAAGGAGAAGACGACCCTCAACTAGCTGAGTCATATGGAATTTCTATGTTCAGCTTTTTGGGAAGCGCCAAACTGCCTTCTAGAATGGTTGCACCATTTTACAATCCCACCAACAATGCATAAGAGTTCCTTTCTCGCCACATCTTCTCCAGCATCTATTACTTGTTGCCCTGTTACTGGAATGAGATGGTACCTCATTGTGGTTTTGATTTGCATCTCTCTTATTGCCAGTGATTTGAAGCATTTCTTCATGCTTGGGAAGAGTAGAAGTTCAGCAATAAAGGAGAAAGATCCTCAACAAGATGGGCTTACACAGTGGCTGAAGGTACATTTTCAAGCACAGCAATGATAATGAGTGTGGTGCAGGATTGAGCTGCTTTTAGTTCTGTTGTACATAGAGAAATCTTAATTAACTCATCAGCACCTAACAAAACAGTAATCTTTATGGAAGCTCATCACCGAATCTTTCTCTTGGCAGAGTGGCTGAATGGGTTTGAATCACCAACATTTCGAGTGGGTAGGTTTTTGGGTTTTCCCCCCTTCTTCTTCTTCTTGTGTACCGCCAAATCAGATCTGACTGGCACAGAGATTGTCCCTCCTTCTCCAAATCTAGTGGATTTGAACTGTGCACCTTTGTGATTGTATCACAGCTTCTTGCCACTAGATTACCAGAGCTCCCTTGTAGGGCAGATTTTAATGGTCTTGTAGAGTTTCCAAAACTGTGAGTCTTATGGAAACAGACTGCTACAGCTTTTTCCTATGGCTAGTAGATTTAAAGTATCAAACTTGTGGTTCTGAACTGAGCACTTAACCACTGTACCACCAGGGCTCCTTACTTATTACCATAGCCTATCCTATACTATTATATTACCAGATAATGTTCAGGAAGGAGTAAAAATTCCATAACCCTAGGGCTTAGAAAGTTATTTATGTATTGATATTTAAAAAACCTCTGCCAAATATTTTCTCATAAAAATCCATTTTGTTAATAAAGCAAAGTTAAATCAGGCCAGTAGTTTGATGAAATGAACACTTCCACACATTTACTTGTATTGTAAAAGGTCAGGAATTTTTGAAAGCAATTTGCCAGCACTTATCAATTATCTTAAAACATTCATATCCTTTGGTTCAGTCGGTCTACTTCTAGAAATCTATCCTAAGAAGATGACAAGAAGTTCATGTAAACAATTACGTACAAAGCATTTAAAGCCATCTAGGAAAGAGCACAAATATGTAACAACATCAGAATGAAAGGAAATTATGCTATCTGCATAAAATAGAACATCATCTGTATATTGTGTTTGTGATGATGAGAATGTTTCAAGGGAGGAAAATATTTATATTATAATGTTAGGCAAATACAAAGAAAAAGAATAACAGAGAACTTTAATTCCTCTGAGTATATATATTTAGAGAAAAATCCTCCACCTGATATGACAGCCTGTAAGAATTTTTGAAGCCACTGTGCCTTGGTTGACTGTCAGCATGTAAGTCTAGAGTACTGCTTTAAGAACACTCCGTGGGAAGTTAGCAGAAAACAGCTTCCTGGACAAGCATCTCCCAAAAATACAGAGTGCATTCATGAGACCTCATAAGAAGAGCAGAAGAGCAGCTGTGAAGTCTTAATTAATAAGAAGTAAAGTCCTTGAGAGCTTGTGTAAAATAGAGATTAATGAGAAGCTACAATTCTTGAGAGTTTGCAGAAAACAAAGATATGCTTCTTGCGTGTTAGTTAGGATTTTCTGGGCAAATCATTATGGAGGTCTAGCTATATTGAAAACAATTTTCCCCCCATACCTTGAGGTAGTTTACTTCAGCACAGTATTGCCTGACTCCACCCACATGTCATGGTTTTCTTGTTGTTACTGCTATGGTTTCAAGTGAAAACAATTTTTAAAAAGAGATAATTGCCTACCTTGTAGTGAGAAGCATAATAATAATAATAGAATGTTTGTATTTTCTATATATACAGAGGGATAAATGCTCAGGGCCTTGGTTTGTGCATTGGCTTTTGCCTCTGTACCCTGTTCCTCACTTTTCTCTGTTTGTCTCTCTGCTTTTTCCTCAGCAGTGCTTTGTCCTCAGGTCCCACCAGTAAAGTCAACAACAACCAACAGTGGTTTTCTCAAATGTATAAGATTTCCAGTGTCTACTTAGTAACTTTTCTGCATTGGTCAGTTTTAACACTGTTGTTGTTAAGTACCATCAAGTTGGAACTAACCCATTGCTGACCCTCCAACAGATTTTCAGAAGCAGTTAATTGCACTGGAGGAGATTATTCATCCTTCTCCTGCAGAACAGCTGTTCAATTCAAACTATGGACTTTTGGAATTGCAGTGAAATTTCTCATCACTTGCTATGCATCAAAAAGCTGGACAATGACTAGGGATGATAGAAGGAGAAGTGATGCCCTTGAGCTATGGTGCTGGAGAAGAGTATTGAATATACCATGGATGGCAAGGAGAACAAGCAGGTTCATCCTAGAGAAGGTGAAACAAGGCTGCTTCTTGGACGGAAGGATTCTGAAGCTTAGTTGGATATACTTTAGATGTTCCAAGGAGGGAGCAGTCCTTGGAGAGGGATAACATGCTTGGGAGTGTGGGGGCACAGCACAAAAGAAGAGGACCCTCAATGAGATGTATTGACTCAGTGACTGGGTTAGTGGGGGTAAGTGTGTCAGAGACAGTAAGATTGGCACAGGATAAAGTACATTATAGGGCTTTTGTACACAGGGTCACTATGAGTCTCAAGCAACTCGACAACACATAAAAACAACAACAGGTGACCTTTTAAAATATTTTATTAGTATGTAGTTTTTTTCCCATTCCAAAGAAAGGTGACCTAACAGAGTGGAAATTATAGAACTATATCATTGATATTACATGCGAGCAAGATTCTGAAGATTTTCCAAAAATGACTGGAACAGCACATCAGCAGAGAATTGCCAGAAGTCCAGGCTGGGTTTAGAAGAGGTCATGGTACTAGTGATATTGTAACTAATTTTAAATGGATCTTAGCTGAAAGCAGGGAGTACCAGAAGAATGTCTATCTGTGTTTCATTGATTATGCAAAGGCATTTGACTGTGTGGATCATAACAAACTGTGGCTGACTCTGAGAAGAATGGGAATCCCAGAACACTTGATTAGCGGAAACTATACTTGGACCAAGAGGCAGTCATCAGAACAGAGCAATGAAACACTGCATGGTTCAAAATTGGGAAGGGTGTACCTCAGGGATGTGTCCTATCTCCATACCTTTTCAACCTGTATGCAGAGCAGATTATCCGAGAGGCTGGGCTCTATGAGGAGAGGTGTGGCATCAGGATTGGTGGAAGACCCATCAATCTGCATTATGCAGATGACACAACCTTGCTTGCTGAAACTGAGGGGGACCTGAAGCACTTGTTGCAGAGGGTCAAGGATTGCAGCCTCCAATATGGGTCAAGGCTCAATATCAAGAAGACAAAGATTCTCACCACTGGGCCAATTGGCAGCATCAGAATGAATAGTGAAGAGATTGATATTGTTCACAGCTTTAGTTTGGCTCCACAGTCAACACTCTCGGCACCAGCAGCCAGGAAATTAAAAGACGTATTGCAATGGGAAAGTTGGCTGTTAGGGACCTCTCCAGGGTACTGAAAAGCAATAGTGTCATTCTGGAGACTAAGGTGCACCTGATATATGCCATGATCTTTGCAGTCCCTTGCTATGCATCAGAGAGCTGGACAATGACTAGGGAGGATAGAAGGAACATTGATGGCTTTGAGTTGTGGTGCTGGAGAAGAATGTATCATGGACTACTAAGAAAAGGAACAAGTTCACCCTGGAGAGGGTTAAACCATACTGCTCCTTGGAAGCAAGGATTCTGAGGCTTCATCTGACATACTTTGGACATGTTGTAAGGAGGGACGGGACCTTGGAGAGAGATGTCATGCTTGGGAGGGTGGAGGGACAGTGCAGGAGGGGAAGACCCTCTCTGAGATGGATTGATTCAGGGTAATTGGAGTAAGTATGTTGGAAATAGTGAGGTTGGCACAGGACAGAGCAGAGTTTAGGGCTGTTGTACACAGGATAACTATGAGTCGCAGGTGACTCTATGGCACATAATAACACAACAACATGTAGTTTTGGTGAAAATTTACAAAACGAATTAATTTTTCACTCAATAATTATTTACACTTTTTGTTTTAACACGTTAGTCTCAATTCTCTCAATGTAACAATTCTGTTACCACTTCTTTCTTTGGTTCCACATTTCCATTTGTCCTTCATTCTAGCTCCTCTCTGCCATCTGAAGTTTGTTTTTTTGGCAAATGCTACTTATTTGGTGTCATATAGTCTTGTCCTAAGGAGCATTGCTTACTTTATAGGCCTGTCTATTTTTTGGTCAAAAAATGATCCTCAGAATTAGGTTCAGTGCCAGGTTTGAAGGATGCATAACGTCTGCAGTGAGTGTTATTAGTTTGAATCTTTTTCTACATATTTCTTCAACTCCGCCTAGCACATTCTGTTGTAATCTCAGTTAGAGTAGTTGGTAGTAATAGCTAGCCATCATCTGTTTCTTATGATATCAGGAGAATGGTGATTGCAGTTCATGTGATCAACTGGCCCTCTGTTTTATTGAATTTTTAATTTTCTTTACTCTTCTCTTAATGGGCAGAAACCCATAGTTGCATCTTAGATGGCATGTATATAACACAAAAGGAAAAATTGGAAAAAACTTGATTTGAAAACGTGATGGCAAGCTATTTTTCCAAGAGGCTGAAGTTATTCCCAAGTTCTCAGAGATAGCCTGACGCTCCTGAGAATGGCTTTTAGACAAGATTCTAAACAGAATCTCTATCTCATGGCTACTAAATTATTTAATCAGAAAAATGTTGGGGCCATTTTTGTGAGCTTCATGTTTGAGAATGCAGTTGTTGTTGTTGTTTGTTGTGTACCATTGAGTCAGAACTGACCCATAGCTGACCCTCAGCAGATTTTCAAAGGCAGTAATCCCACAGGAGGAGATTTCCCACCCTTCTTTTGAGGAGTAGCTGGCAGATTCGAGTCACGTGCCTTCAAGATTGCAGCACAGATTCTTAAAATACAGAGCTTGGACACTACCCCCAGAAATCATCATTTAATAAATTTATATTAAAGCCGGTTGTTTTTGTGTACTGTAGATTTAAAGCCATCCCATAGCTGCCTCTATGGTGGGTTTTCAGAGACAGTTCATTGCATGGGAGGAGATTGCACATCCTTCTTCCATGGAGAGGACTCTAACTATGTGCCTTAAGGATTACAGCACAGCTTCTTGCCACTAGGCCACCAGAGAACATCTAATGAGAATGCAACAGAGGCAGTAATTAGAATAAATGATTTTTGCAAGTTGAGAAAATTCAATAAGTTGAGTTCACTTCTACTTCTGATCATTCCTCTGAAAAGGAGGATAAAGAGGGGAAGTGAGAACTCTGGATAATGATGGGTATTTAGAGTGAAGTGAAAAGCAAGAAAGAGAAAGTAGGATAGGATAGGATAGGATAGGATAGGATAGGATAGGATAGGATAGGATAGGATAGGATAGGAGACAGAGAAATAACACACCTGAGTAACAAGTAGGAGATTTTGGAGGAGGAAAAATTACCCTTCACAGATGTCACTGGGAGGCTTTGCAACAGGGTAATCAGAGTAACTGAATTATTGGTTGAAGATGCTTGGATACTAGCAGGAGAAGTGATCAAGAATTTTCTAGAATTGGTACAAAGCCCTAATATCTAGATGTGTGCATTCTGATGTAATATATCCAGATAAAGGTCATCAAATTATTAAAGAAGGATAAAAAGGAGTAATGATCACTCAAATATGGCCAATTTAAAGATATTTCCCTTTTCCTAAATAGGAGATATTGGATATTAATACTACACCCGTGCTTTATTGAAAACTGTCGCTCTATAGCCCTAATGATGTCATAAAGAGAGGTCTCCTTTATTAACATACTTAGTGCAGAATTTGTTTTGAAAATAATGCATTAGAATTTTGTAAATAATGTAGTAGAAAGAAAAAAAGAATAGAGACTTGGAGAAGTGGATGAATAATGTGGCGTTCACTACTACAGCTGTGCTTAGTTTGTTCACTAATTTGTTTGCTCACTCCTTTATCTCATGTGTATTGAGAATGAATTGAAATGTGCTGGGCACTGAAGAGTGATGAATCAGCTCTCCATCTTCAATGAATTCAGAGTCTAATGGAAAAGACAACCAATAAATAAAGCAATTATTATAGTGTGTGAAGAACAGTAATGATGATGTATACAAAGCGTGGCAAGCACACCCTTGATGAAATTATTTCATTCATGAGCGTGTAGGAGTTTTGCAGGTCAAGAGAGTAGGAAGGGAATTCCAGGCAGTAGCAAGAACATGCCACACAAAGTCAGAAAGGTGAAAGAGGGCAGAGCATGTGTGGAAAACAGAAAGATATTTGGAGTAGGGAATAATGGCTATAACTCTGGAGCTAGACTGGGAATGAATTTCATTCAGCAAGAGTCTTCAACCTTGGCTAAGCATTGGCTAGGAAGTTTTGAGAATATTAATGTCTAAATTATACCCCAGAGATTTTTACTTAATTGAGGTGTGGCTTGAGTCCTTAAAAGTTCTCTTGGTGATCCCATGTGCACTCAGGAATTAAAATAATTTCTCAAGGGCATAGAATGTTCTTCACTAATCTAACAAATTTATATTTTTATAATATTATTTTGATAGCAATGTGAAATAAGATACTAGTGGCAGATAGCAAGTTAAGGATTGAGTGAAAGTGACCACGTGAGTCCTTTGATACATTAACAGTTATGAGAAACAATGAAGACATATGCCTTATTAAAAGAATAAAAGACCAGATGAAAGAGAATTAAGGTCTTAAGAAAGATTGGCAATGAGAAAGGGGAGAAGAGGATACAATTGAAAATATTACAAAAGTAAAAAAGAAAAGTATTACAAAAGTAGAATTGATGAGATGAAATGGGAGAAGGGAGAAAGAACAAAAAACAGGTATCTGAAGGGAGCTCTAGTGGCCTAGTGGGAAGAAACTGCACTACAATCCCCAAGGCACGCAGTTTAAGTCCAACCGATGCTTTGCTGGAGAAGGAGGGGAAATCTCTTCCTGCGTCAGTTGGATCTGATTCAGTGGTACACAGCAAAGGGGGGAGGGAAGCAAAAACATACCTGAATTTCTTGATTGTCTTCACTGATAAAACAGACACAGAACAATGTTGGTGCACACCTGGCTATTTGAGAGGCAGAAGAGGGGAGAAGTTCAATTTCTTTCTTAACGAATTTGAAATGCCAGTTTAAACTTTTCTCATCATTCATGGTCTACTCATCAATCTCTATTCTTTTCTAATACCGGAATGCTGTGCATCAGATTGGTCAGTATACATTCCAACCTTTTCCCAATGCTTTCTGGTCCTACAGAGTCTGCAAAGAAAAACACTCCTGTATTTTCTAGACACCAGTGAAGTTGGTGTTCTTCAGGAGAGTAAGATTCTGCCAAATATGTATTCAAACAGGATTCAAAAAGTGGAAACTTGGGAACTCGGTGTCATACTTCCATTTCTGCTGGTCGGCGTAACCATGCAGGCCTTTGTCTTTAGGAGTTTTCTTTGATATTTGAGCAATGGTCACATGACTCTTTTACTTCATGACAGACTTTGTCTTGAAAAAGAAAAAAAGTCTCCTACATGCCAGACAAAGACTTCATCCAAAATTTTGGCATTTGTGATGTCTCTTCTAATCAAAAGATTACAGATTTATTAGTGGGCGTTGCTCTCCCCTGTTATTGTGGTGTGCCATTGAGTCATAGTCACATAACTCAGCAACCCTAAATGACACAGTACAACTCCTCTGTAAGGTTTCCTAAACTGTAATTGTCCCATTGTGTCCTATAAGTCCAAACTGATTTAATGGAGCCTAACAACAGGAACAATCTGGTGGTCCAGTCAGTAGGGAGTTGCACTGCCAACCCAAAAGCAAGTGGTTCAAACCCACCAGCCTCTCCATAGGATGGACAATCTCCTTCCTCTGAAAGCCTGCTCAAAGGTCAGCTATGAGTCAGTGTCATGGCACAGTCTGATGCAAGTACCATGAGGTGTGAGGTGAACCACAGCCTTAGTTGAGCAGATCATGTCTTTTCTCCCACGAGCTTGTATCACTGCGGTTCTTTCAGTTAAGAGCTGAGTTCTTAACCACTGCAACACTAGGGCTATTATGTCTTAATGCATATTCCCATTAAGAGAAATGTATGATTTTAGAGAGAATGTATTTTGGTATGCATTGGAGCACTAAAAATGCAAATATAGATTGAGGTAGAAGGGTGGTAATTTTCATCTAGCCAATTATCTTTCTGATCTTCCAAATAGTGTCAAATAGTTCCTTACTTCTGATAGATCCAAACAGGTAAATAGATACATGGATGCATGAATATTTGATAGATACTGTTGAGTTGACTCCAACTCACCGTGACCTTACACACAAATAGAATGAAAGGTTGCCCGGTCCTACCTACATTATTATCATGACGGATGACATGTTCAAGCTTGTAGTTGCTTCTATCACGCCACCTTATCTCCCTGAAGGTGTCTTTCTCTATTGTTGGCCCTCTAACAAACACAATGCTCTACTCGCATGATTGATCTTCTTGATGAAGTGTCTGAAGAAGTGAGTCATTCTCTCGGGGTATATTCCAAGCAGTTGAATAGCTGGCTCATGTGAAATTTCTATGGTTCAGGTTTTTGAGGAAGAGCCAAAGTGCCTTCCTTATTGTGCAATCCCACCAACAGTATATAAGAGTTCCTATCCCACCACATCCTCTCCAATATTTATTACTTGCTGTCCTATTAAACTTTGCCACTGTTACTGAAGTGAGATGGTATCTCATTGTGGTTTTGATTTGCATCTCTCTTATTGCCAGTGATGTGGAGCATTTCTTCATATGTCTGTTGGCCATTTGACTATCTTTCTCTGTGAAAATTCTTTCCATGTCTTTTGCCCATTTTGTAATTGGGTTTCCAGTCTTTTTCTTGTGGAGGTTCAGGAGTATTTGGTAAACTTTTGTTATGAGACTCTTGTCTGAAATGATATTGCCAAATGTTTGTTCCCAGACAGTAGGTTTTCTTTTCCCCTTGTTGGAAAAAGGTTTTGATGCGTACAGGGCTTTAATCTTTAGAAGGTCCCATTCATCAGTTTTAGCCTCTCCAGATTGTGCATTTCTGGCTATATTAGGCAGTCTTTTTATACTGTAGACTAGGCTTTCTTAGCTGGATACCAGTTTGTCTCTTATGAACTTCATAGTTTTGGGTTTTACTCCCAGGTCTCTGATCCACCTTGAGTTGATTTTTGTGTATGGTGTGAGAACTGAAACATAAATGGAGACTTGTACACCAATGTTCATAGCAGCATTATTCACCATCACAAGAACATGGAAACAGCCCAAATGTCCAACAACAATCGAATGGATTGAGAAATTATGGTACATTCACATGGTGGAATACTACACAGCATGCAGAAACAATGATTTTGTAAATTATTTACTACCTAACTTGGGAGGGACTGGAGACCATTATGCTGAATTAACAAACTCAGTCCCAAAATGACAAATATTGTATAAAACCATTATTGTAGAATGAGTATGAGGATCCAAGGAGGAGAAGGCAGAAGCAGAGTGGTGAGGATGGGCTGGGCAGGTGGGGGTTAATCATAGGGTCACACAATTTGACAGGGGTGGTAGTGAAGGAAATGGGAAAGATCTGGTGTGAAAACAACGTATTAGATCTTTGTAAATAAACCAGAATAAAAGAAAAGGGGGAAAAAATGTAGAAGCGAGTCAGACAGTGCCCTGTTGTGAACCACAAAGTTTTACTGGTTGATTTTCAGAAGTAGATCATCAAACTTTTCTTCTTAGTCTGTCTTACTCACTAAGCTCCCCTGAACTATATTCCCCTAAGTGACCCCTGCTAGTATTTTTAAATACTAGTGACCTGGCTTCCAGTATCAAAGCAACACAACATTTTAACAAATGGACAAATTGGCCTGATGATGTTAGTTACTTGCTGTACTAACCTGAAGCCACTCATAGCTGTCAAATTGAACAAACTCTTAGATTTCATAGGCTGGAAACTGCCCAGGAGATTGCCCTTCTTTCTTCTGTAAAGTGGCTGGTAGATTCAAACCAACTTTTTTTTTTAATATAATTTTTCTTTTATACTGGTTTACTTACCAGATCCTTCCCATTCCTATACCCACCCCTCCCTCCACCCATCAAATTGTACAACTCCACTAAGTCACCACAGCTCCCCCAATAGAATTCAGCTGAAAGAGATGCATTGAAAACAGTCATTTCTCATTTTCTCCATAACAAATAAAACTTAGGGAAAGCCTCTAAGCTCTCTAATCTTCCCTTCTCTCTCTCTCTCTCTCAGGTTTAAAATAATGACCATTTATAATAAGAATATTAGGAAAACCAGTCTCCTGGGAGATACTCCCTTTCTTCATTTTCTCCTTTTTAAACTAAAAAGGAAGAATTGGAAGAATTTGGTGTGAAAAACAATGTATTTGAATTTTATAAATAAACTAGTATATTAATAAAATAATAGTTTAAAAAAGTATAAAGACCATTTGTCCAGAGACAAATCCAGGAAGCTTTCATATCCCCCTTCTACCTGAACTATCTCTCCTATCCAACCTAGAGAGCAAAGTCTGGTGGAGTCTGGAGAAGGTGGGCTAATTCTACCATTAGCTCTGAGAACTACCGCATTGGGAGAATCAGATACAGCCCAGACTAAAACAGGACAAACTTTAGGTCCTTGGCAGTTTGCATTATTCATGCCGACCATCCCTTCTGTCAGGCTAATCCAGACTTGACAAAAATTAAAAGTGTGGGCATGTCTTTTGCCAGGATGCGTCACACACATGTCATTTACACACGGCTGACTTTACAACCATTTACAACCTTCAGTTACAAGCAGGAGCATGCTAGTTTTTATATTAATTGCTCTCTGGGTAAGTGTTAAGGGTTTATAAACGTCTGTGTACAATGGAGAAAGTGAAAAATGGGTCAATGACAAGTTTTTCACTTTTCTTCCTTCTCACCTGGCCCTCAGCTCATGGGTTCACTGATCATTTGCTTCAGGTCACCTCTAGCTCTTGGGGATTACAAACTTCTCAAACCCAGGAGGTTCCGCTTGCTGAGAGTTATGCCGTGGTCTCCAAGTACCTCTTAGCCTCAAATTGTCTGCCTGTCCATGATTTAGAAACCCACAGAGATCCTGCCATCTTCAATTCTTTGTTAAGGAGCCAAAACCCTCCAGGCAGCTTCCCCAGATGTCGGCGCCTTGGCAACGCCCTGGTTTGAACATGATTTTAATAGCGACTAATTCCCTCGGCTGTGGCACTGCCGCAAATGGCTCATCATTTTACAGGCAAGTTTCAACAGTCGTGTAACCAGATGAGAATATTTTCCCAAACAATAGCCTTGTGGCAGCTAACAGCTAAGGTATGTCGGGGGACAGCTGTGAGGCCAATGGGTAGGTGGGGTGAATTAGCTATTTTCTTGAGTGATTACTTACTTAAACCTGCAACAGTTTCTGAAAGAAAAGAAGCTGTCCCACTCCACCTCGGTACAGATTATTTTCAATATATATGTGATGAGGAGGGAAATGCCACTCTTCAAAATTACCGTCTGAACATTGTTTGTTTGTTGTATGCCATCACCCTATGTCTCCCACTGGAAACACTGCCTTGGTCGTTCCGCATTCAGGATTCTGCTCCTTACTGTGTGTGGGTAATGGGCACCAAACGTCAAGCTCCAACTCCTGTAATATTAACTTCTGCAACCTATGGAATTGTTCATTTGCTTTTGCCTGACAGAATAAAGTAACTCACAAATTCCTTGAAATCCACCTCAACTCTAGTTTGAAGAGAGGTGTGGTGGTGTAGTCTGTAGGGAGTTCACCTTGGTGACCCACAGACAGTACCTTTGGCGGTTCAAATTCATCAGCACCTCTGTGAGTAAAGCAGGGGCACTCTCACCCCCCAAAAACCTGCTTGAGGTCAACTATGAGTCTGTTCTGACTCAACAGCAATGATGTGTTGACTCTACTTAAGAGTTTTAGTTTGTATTACCTATGAAAAGAAGAAAGCCCAGAGAATATTAAGTGGTAAAAAAAATGTCACCAAAAAAGGTCTCCTTTCTCTGTATTTCTTTTTAATGGTGGACATCACTGTTTGAAAGTCAGCTTTGTGTAGTCTTTTTTAATCTAAAAATAATATTTATGTGTGGTTAATATTTAATTGTGATTTTAACATAATTTTACAGAATTCATTGTTGCGTATTTTTCTCCCTCTACCCTCAGTTCATTTTACTTTTAAAAAAAATATTCATTTATTATTAAACAATTCCTTCCCTTCCCCCCAGTTCACTTTCTTTTTTAATAAATATTCATTCACTGTTGCACAATTTCCTCCCTCCATCTCCCAATCCCCTCCCCTAATCCTCTTTGCAATGTACTTCTTATTCTGTACCCTTGTCTTACCTATAATGCCTAATCATATATTCCTTTTAAACAATTCTCTCCCTCATCTGTTCCAATACAGTGTTCATTATCTATCTACTCTTTTCCTATTCTCTTCCCAACCCCCCATGTCAGTCCTGCTTCATAACAGTGGTGTTATGCAGTATTTGTCCTTTTGAGACTGAAACATTTCACTCAACAAAAGATCAGCATAAATTCTCAAATATTTGTGGTAGGGAGCTTTGGAGCCTGGTATTAAGAATTTGCACTGCCAACACTAAGGCACACAGTTCAAATCCACAAACTGCTCTAAGAAAGAAAAATTGGCAATCCCCTTCCATGTGATTTATAGCCTCTGAAAACCCACTGGAGGGTCAGTAATGAGTAATTTCCGATTTGATACCAAACGGCAACCACAAGTGCTGGTGGCAAGGATAACGAACGAAGCTTCACTTCACATCCTTGGGGCATGTTGTCAAGAAGAGCTTGTCCTTGAAAAAAGAAATCATGCTGGGAAAGGTGGCGGGTCAGACAGAGAGGGGAAGACATTCAAGAAGATGTGTTGATATGGTCACTGTAACAAAGGGCTTGAGTATATCAGAAAGGTGAGGCTGATGCAGGATGGGGCAAAGTTGAGATCTGTTGTTCTTACGAGTGAGTGGTCATGGACTTGAAGGCCCATAACAAGAAAAAGAAGTCGTAAATATTTTTAATCTCATTTATCCAGATAAGGAAGCTCAAGGCTATGATTGTGTTTGTGAAAAGTGAACGGCCTCTATGGAGCAGAACCCTGTCTGCCCAACTCTGGAGTGTGAATTCTTTCCACTACTACATTTGCTCCCCCTGAACATAGGTAACAAGTGCTCAATCTTAACCATATGCCTTGTGATTTTGTACACTTTGGCAGTATCATCTTTGAATTTCCCTAACAAGAGAACCCTTATTCACTGTTGGTGGGAGTGTAAAATGATGCAACCCCTGTGGAAAGAAGTATGGCGCTTTCTCCGAAAGTTGCAAATAGAGATACCATTTGACCCAGCAATTCCACTACTGGGTATATACCCCAAAGAGACCATAACTGACGTCCAAGCAGAGATATGCACACCCATGTTTACTGCAGCTTTGTTCACAATAGCAAGGAGTTGGAAACAACTTAAGTGCCCATCAACAAACGAACGGATAGAGAAGCTGTGGTATATTCGCACAATGGAATACTATGCTGCATTGAAAAACAAGGAACTCGTTCAATATTATCCAAAATGGTTGACTCTGGGGAACATTATGCTGAGTGAAATATCCCAGTCACAAAAGAATAAATATTGCATGGTGCCACTGTTGTAGAATGGGGCTGACCTTGGCGTTGGGGAGAGACTAAGATGGGTTCAATAGTGTATACTGCATTGAAATAGATGAGGGAAAAAACTGTTTAAAAGAGATATGTGATTAGGTATTTCTGTCATGACAGGAGTCTAGAGCGATGGCTACATGGTGGAGTGGACC
>NW_006399794.1:501994-512115 GCF_000299155.1 Elephantulus edwardii
AAAAAATAATTTTTAAAAAAACACCAAAATTTTAAGGCTGCAAAGAAATTTCAAAATCATCTATCCCAGAAGTACGTACCTGGAAAAAGTATAATTCTTAATCTGTTCCTACACAAGAAATCACTCCAAAATTGTTGTTATTTTTATGTGGCATTGAGCAGACTATTACTCATAGCAATCTTATGAACAAGATCTGGACCTTGCCTTATCATCCTCACAATGTAACCCATTGCTACAGTCCCTGTGTTAATACATCTGGTTGCAGATCTTCTCTTTTTCTGACCTTTACCTCCGTCTTTGTCCAAGGACTGACCTCTCCTGACAACAGGTCCAAAGGATGTGTGATGAAGTTTCACCATCTCTACCTCAAAGGAGCACCTTGGATGCACTTCCTCCACAACAGATTTGTTCGTTCTTTAGTTAATCCATGGGATACTAGTGACTCTTCTCTAACACCACAATTCAAAGGTATTGAGTCTTCTGTCCTCCTTATTCATTGTCCAACTTTCAGATGCAAAATAAGCAACTGAAAAAATCCTATGGTTTGGATCAGGCACACTTCACTCATTAAACTGACATCCTTGTCCTTTAGCACTTTGGAGAGGTCTTTGATAGCAAAATTTTCCCAGTTCAAGACATCTTTTAATCTCTTGAATGCTGGTACCATGGGTGTTAATTGTGTATCTAAGTAAAAGGAAATCCTGGATAACTTTAACTTTTTCTCTATTATGAGGTCAATGACTTTGAATTGTGGTATTGGAGGAAAGTATTGAATATCTTATGGACTGACAAATAAATCTATCTTGAAGGATGTGCAGTCATAGTGTTCCTTAAAGGCAATGATAGTGAAAATTTGTCTCATTTACTTTGGGTATATTTTCAGGAGGAATGAATTCTTATAAAAGGACATCATACTGGAAATGGTGGAGGGTCAGTGAAGGAAGGGAAGACAGCCCATGAAATAGATTGATACAGTGACTACCAGAGTGGGCTTGAGGATGGCAGAGACTATGAGGATGGCTCAGGATAGAGCAAGGTTCAGATCTGCTGTTCACAGGGTTTTTGAGAGTCATAGTTGCTCAATGGCACCTTACTACAACAACATCATGATGTTGCCTGTTGGTCCACTGTTGAGGATTTTTTTCTTAATGTTGCAATGTAATCCATATAGAAGCTTACTTAAAATAAAGCCTCAGGTCTACTTTTCCTTGTTTTTGGTCATTCTTCTAGGTTGTATAGCCCTGTTGTGTCCACTTGCCGTACAGAGGTAACTTGAGTTGCTGTGAAGCTGAACACTGTGACACTGATGTGTCAAATGCAATAACGGTGGAACTCCTTGATTAAAACAAGCTTGAAAGCAGGAGTCGCATCAGCTTCCATAATAGCTTGCTTCTGGAAACCCTACGAACCTGAAGAAAGAATGAAAGTCACACAAGTGTTGAGGACTTTCGTTCATAGGGTTGCTATGAGTCACATACGATTCGATGGTACCTAACACCACCACCACCACCAACTTTAAAATAGTTTCTGGGGGTCAGGAAAATTATTTGGGTAGAATAATCTTTGGATTAAGAATTTTATTATTTTTTTGTGTGTGTACCGTCAAATCGGATCTGACTGGTACAGGAGATGATTGTCCCTCTTTCTCCAGCAAAGCATCTGGTGGATTCGAACCGTGCACCTCTGGGTTTGCAGTGAATTAAGAATTTTAAAAACTGAAGTAGAAGACAAAAGAGTATCTTTACTCTATGCAGGATTCTGTGCTCAGTATTTAACTTATTTCTTTGCTCCTTGATAAGGTGAAGTATCAAGAGCTCCTTTTCAGATGTGAATGTTGAAAAAGAGATGAAAAGTCACTGTTGAGAGTGTGAAAGCCAAGATCTAAGAGTCAAATTTAGTTTCCTGAATGTAGTTAAAATTGTACATCCCAGGTCCCAGCTCATGGAAAGTGTTCAGTGAATGGAAATATTTTTTTTTATTGTCCTGATGTGTCTCTCAGTGGCTACTGGGACCACTCTGATATTATTTTGGATTGGATTAATGGAATCAGGTATCTGGAAAATAACTAGTCAAGTGAGGCACTTACTAATCCTTTCTTCTCAGCATGGAGTGTGACACGTAAACTTTTATTTTTTTTTCTTTTTCGGAAACCTATTACTGGCTTTTCCCTTTATTATGAACAGTACTGTGAATGCAATTTACTGATATGGATAATTTTATAACATTTTAAAATGCCCAGGAAACACAATCATCACTAGGAGGCAGCATATGTTAACTAGAACCAAGTTCCTATGGAAGCCGGATTATCACTAGATGGTTGGATTAGAATAGGAATTCTTGGTTGGTGTAAATGTTTATAACCTGTTTGGCTACTAAGCAAAAAGTGGATGATTCAAGTTCACCTAGAGGTATCTTGGAATAAAGTCCTGGCAATATGGTTCTGAGAAATGAGTCCGTGAAAATCCTGTGGAGCACAATTTTACTCTGACACACCTGGGGATGTCATGAGTCAGAATAAACTTGGTATGTTTAAGATTAGGGGAAAAATGTCATAAATTTACTATACTGTTAGAAGATTGTTGTTAATTTTATGTGCAGTCAAGTTGACTGCAAGTTAGAGTGACCTTATGAAAAACAGACCGGAAACCTGCCCTGTCCTGTGCCAGCCTCACCAACTCTGACACACTTGAGCCCACAGCTACAGCCATTATGTCAATCTATCTTGTTGAAGGTCTTCCTCTCTTATTGAGACCCTCCACTTTTCCAAGCATAATATCTTTCTCCAAGGATTGACGCCACCTAACAACATGCCTGAATTATGTGAGATGAAGTTTCACCATTTTTATATCCATGGTTTCATTTTCTCCAAGACAGATTGGTTTGTTCCCTTGGTAATCCATGGGATATTCAGTATTCTTCTCCAACACCAAAATTCAAGTGAATCAATTCTTTTTCTGTTGTCCTTAGTCATTGTCCAGCTTTTGAGTGCATAGTAAACAATTAAAAAGACCACAGCTTGGCTCAAATATGTCTTAGTCTTTAAGCTGGGATCATTGCTCTGTAATACTCTGGAGAGTACCCTGACAGCAGATGTTCCCAATGCAAGATGTTTTGTTTTCTTGTCTGCTAGAATGATTAAGTTTTTGACAGTTTCATTCTCTTCTCCATCTATCATGATATCGCCTATTGGCCCAGGAGTGAGTACTTTTTTTATTATTGAAATTTTAATTAAAGTTTACAGAGACTTTGGATTTCCGTTCATTTATTGTTGCACATTTTCCTCCCTGCCCACCCCTCCCCCCAGTTCACTTTTCTCTTTGAAAAAAAAATTCTTTCATTGTTATACAATCTGCCTCCCCCCCCACACCCCAGTCCACTTTACTACGCAGTTCTTATTCTGAACTCTTGTCATGAAAATAATACCTAATCATACATTCTTTTTAAACAGTTCTTTCCCTCATCTGTTTCAATGCAGTATACATTATTTATCCCCTCTTTCTTCGGTTACCCTCAACCCTGATGTTAGTCCTGTTTTACAACAATGACACTATACACTATTTGTCCTTTTGTGACTGAGATATTTCACTTAGCATAATGTTCTCCAGGGTTACCCATTTTGTATAATATTTCATGAGTTCCTTGTTTTTCAGTGCAGCATAGTATTCCATTTTGTGAACATACCAGAGCTTCTATATCCATTAGTTTGTTTATGGGCACTTGGATAAGTTTCCAACTCTTTGCTATTGTGAACAAAGCCGTGATAAACAGGAGTGTGCATATATCTGCTTGGGTGGCAGTTCTGTCTTCTTTGGGGTATATTCCCATAGTGGAATTGCTGGGCCAAATGGTACTTCTATTTCCAACTTTTTGAGAAAGTGCCATACAGCCTTCCAGAGTGGTTGCACCATTTTACATTCCCACCAAACAGGGAATAAGTGTTCCAGTTTCTTCACAACCTCACCAGCCTTTGTTGTTTGTTGCTCTGTTAAATTTTGCTATTCTTACTGGGGTGAGATGATATCTCATAGTTGTTTTGATTTGCATCTCTCTTAGAGCTTGGGATTTTGAATACTATTTCTTAATGTGTTTGTTGGTCATCTGAATGTCTTCTTTGGTGAAGTGTCTGTTCATATCCTGTGCCCATTGTGCAAATTGAGTTGTTTACCTTTATCTTGTTGTGGTGCTCAAGTATTCTATAAATTCTAGATTGTAAGTCTCTTATCAGACATGTAATTACCAAATATTTTTTCCTAGTCTGGGGCTTCTCTTTTTACCCTGTTGAAGAAATTTTTGGATGTGTATAGGGATTTGATTCTTAGAAGTTCTCATTCATCTATTTTATCCGCTCCTGGTTATAGGGGACTTTTATTTTCTTACTGTTGTAATCTATATTGAAGGGTGCACTCCTTGATTCTGCAGCAAGGTAACTGGAAGCAAATGGAGGAACAAGATCTTAACACAGCCAAGGACTTCAAACACCTACTTGAAAATACAGTCCCAAAACACTGATTCTGTGATATGTCATCTTAAGACTCTATCCTTGATGCTGGCCTGTGCCGGATCAAGTGCCTACATCAAAGGTTGACATATGCTTATCAGATTTAGAGAGGATGCTGGAAGGTGGAGGAACAATGTAAAATGGGATACAATACTAGTTGGAAATTAAGGGATGGGTAATGGAAATGGGAAAGATCCTGTGTGGAAAACAATTTATATGAACTTTGTAAGTGAATCAGTATAAAATAAAAATTTTATTTAGAAAAACAACAGGACTCAAAATGGAGTCACATATGTGCAACTGAATATGAATTTGAAGGGATAAATAAGTGATGCTATAATAAAAAAGCCCCTTGGAATCCAATGTCTAGAACTTTCTCTCTCCTGTATAACCACACAGGTTGATCTTACACATTCAGGAATTTCTTTGAATGGTAAGAGAAGGAAAAAACCACAAAAGAAAACAAAAAATAAGTTATAAATTAACTTCAGGCAACATTCAGCTAATATTTAATAATTAGCATAAATCCCCTATATGACTTTTATGAAAGCAATATTATAAAGACATAGGAGAATGGATTTGTTTATAGTTCATACAACAATGACTCGAATGTTTTAGTTAATCATAACTGTAAGAAGACCTGGTTGTGCAGTGGGTAAGCACCTGACTATTAACCAAAATGTTCACCGGCTGTTCTGAAGAAAGAAGTCCGCATGGTGGCGGATTTCTTGTTGCTATAACACTAGAAGTGATGCCACTAGCATTTCATGTAAGATCACAGTTACCTGTGTTCAGATTTCAGCAAAGCTTCCAGATTAAGTTAGATAAGGAAGAATGACCCTAATGATCTAATTCTGAAAAAATAGGCCAGGTTTATTCATAAACCTCATAGATAGCTAGGGAAGGTTGTCTAATACAATGCCAGAATATGTGTTCCTCAAATTGGAAGGCATTTAAAGCATGATTGAAGAAGAAATGTCTCCTCAAAGGAGAGGTGATCTGAATAACACAGATGGAGTAAAGTCTTCATTTGCTGATGTGGCAATATTTAAAATACAAAGGAGTAACTACAAACATCTATTAATAATCTGAATGTAGAATATACAAAGCATGAGTTGAGGAAAATTAGAAATCATAAAAAATTTAAATGGATTGTATACAACCAATATCATTGATGTTAGTGGACTAAAATAGAGTGATGTTAGCAATTTTGAATCTGATGATCATATGGTCTGCTATTCTGGGAATGACAAATTGAAAAGGAATAATGTTGTATTCATCATTAAAAAGAACATTTAAAGATCTATCCTGAAGTGCAATACTGTTGGTAATAGGGTATGTCTTATACAAGGGAAGATCTGTTAATATAACTATTATTCAAATGTATATCTCTCCAGAGTACTGAAGAGCAACAATGTCAGTCTGGAGACTAAGGTGTGCCTGATACAGCCCATAATCTTTCCAATTACTTGCTATGCGTCAGAAAGCTGGACAATGACTAGGGATGGTAGAAAGAAAATTAATGTCTTTGAGCTGTGGTGCTGGAGAAGAGTATTGAATATACACCATGGACTGCTAAGAGAACTAACAGCTTTGGCCTAGAGAGTGTGAAACCAGGCTACTCCTTGGAGACAAGGATTCTGAGGCTCACGTCTGACATACTTTGGGCATGTTGCAAGGAGAGACCAGTTCTTAGAGAGGGACATCATGCTTGGGAGGGTAGAGGGACTGCACAAGAGAGGAAGACCCTGGAGGAGATGGATTGATTTAGTGACTGGGGTAATAGGGGTAGGTATGTCAGAGACAGTAAGATTGGCACAGGATAGAGCATGGTTCAGGCTATGGCACATAGGGTATCTATGAGTTTCAGGTGACTTGATGGCACATAACAACAACAACAACAACAACACACCCCATTAAAGCCAGAGGTGAAGAAATTCACCTTCTGTAGTCTAAAAGTGATTGGACATACAATTCAGATGGATTAGTAATACCTGGTGATTGGAATACAAAAGTTGGAAACAAAGAAGAATCAGCAGTTCAAAATATGGCTTTGTGGTACCAAGAAACCTGGAGATCACATGATAGAATTGACTATTCATTGCAACTTTTCCCTCCCAAGAGTATATATAAAGACCTTTCCAGAGTACTGAGAAGCAACGATGCCAGTCTAGAGACTAAGGTGTGCCTGATCCAGTCCATGGTCTTCATAATTACTTGTTATGCATCAGAGAGCTGGACAATGACTAAGGATGACAAAAGAAGAATTGATGCTTTTGAACTGTGATGCTGGAGAAGAGTCTTGAACATACCAAGGACTGCAAAGAAAATAAATAGATGTGTCTTTGAGAGAGAGAAACCAAGTTTTTCCTTGGAGGCTAGGATTTTAGAGCTCTGTCTCAAATACTTTGAGCATATGACTTAGGAGGGACCAATCCTTGGAGAAGAATGTCATGCTCACAAGGGTGGAGGGACTGCATAGGAGGGGAAGACCCCAGATAAGATGGATTGATACAGTAACTAGAGAAATAGGGGTAGGTGTGTCAGAGTCAGTGAGACTGGCTAAGGACAGGGCAGGCTTCAGAGCAGTTATACATAGGGTCATTAAGAGTTGCAAGTGAATTGATGACACATAACAATAACAACAACACACAAAGACCTCACTGGATAAAGTAAGTACAAAGGAATCCAATCAACTACATCTGTGGAGAAGCTCAATAGCATCAGTTAAACCAAAGCCTAACTCCAGAACAGACGACTAATTATTCATATGCAAATTCAAGTTGAAACTGAAGAAAAAGGAAACAAGTCTACAAGAACCTTTCGTGTTAAGGGTTCGTTGTTCAAAATGGCTTTCCTAACTACTGACTGACTTTACCATGAGGATGAGTGGGAATATTAGAATAGGATGTGTTAGTCTATCCACAGAAAAAATAGGCTAGTCTTGTCATTGCATAGAGCAGAATGGGAGAATCTGACCACCAGAAAGAAGCAACAAGAGAATGTAGAGTGTTCTTTGAGGCTAGAGATTCTTACATGAGCCTGGCCAGGACCTACAGGAGCAGCAGTCATAGCCGCCGTAACAAAGAACCAGAGACCTGACATAAGATGGGGAAGACCTTGGGACTGCTACCTTACGGAGCCCAAACTAAGATCCTTTAACCAAATTTGTTGAACAGCTTGCAGGAAGGGGATAGGGGAGAAAGCCATGATTGATGGGATTGAGAGCTTTGTAACATCGACTTAAACTCTTAAGGCTGAGGCACCTTTTCAGAAGCTATCCTGATGGAGGTATTCTGCTGTTGCTGTTATGTGCTGTGAAGTCTCCTGCAACTCAAAACAACCCTATATACAACAGTTCTGAACTCTGCTCTATCCTGAGCCAACTTTATTGTCTCTAATACACCTACCCCCATTACCTCAGTCACTGAGTCAATCCATCACATCCAAAGTCTTCCTCTCTTGCGCTATCCCTCCACCCTCCCAAGCATGATGTCATTCTCCAAGGACTGTTCCCTCCTTACAATGTGCCCAAAGTATGTCAGACAGAGAGATTCAGAATCCTTGCTTTCAAGGAACACCCTGGTTTCATCTTCTTCAGAACAAACCTGTTTGTTTTCCTAGCAATCCATGGTATATTCAATACTTTTCTCCAGCACCACCACTCAAAGGCATCACTTTTCCTATCATCCCTGGTCATTGTCCATCTTTCTAATGCATAGCAAGTAGTTGTGAAGATGGTGGCCTGGATGAGGGACATCTTAGTTTCCAGACAGACATCGTTGTTCTTCAGTGCTTTAAGGAGGTCCCTGACAGCCGACTTTCCCAATGCAATTTGTCTTTTGATTTCCTAGCTGCTGGTACCAAGAGTGTTGATTGTGGAGCCAAGTAAATTAAAGCTGTTAACAATCTCAATCTCTTCACCATCTGTCATGACACTGCCACTTGGCACAATGGTGAGAGTCTTTATTTATTTTTTTTTATGTTGAGCTTCAACCCATATTGAAGGCTGCAGTCCTTGACTTTCTGCAGCAAGTGCTTCAGGTCCTCCTCAGTTTCAGCAAGCAAGGTTGTGTCATTTGCATAACACTGATTGTTGATGAATCTTCCTCCAATTATGATGCCACATTCATCCCAACAGAGCCCAGCCACCTGGATGACCTGTTCCGTATATAGATAAAAAATGTATGGTGATAGGACTCATCCCTGGCATACATCCTTCCCAATTTTAATGGAATTATAGTCTATTGACTTCCTTAATATGGTTCTGTGTGGTCTATGAGCTATTGCAACAGATTTTGGATCCAGTGAAGCAATAAGATTGGTGTTATGATGAGTAGACAGATGAGTGAGAGCACATGGGACATGTCTGACCTCAGGAACTGGTTTTGTGTTGTTGATATTGTTCATGGAGACAGTTCCCATTTGTGGAATAGGTAATGGTTAGATATGGCTGTCTCCATGCAGTCCTTACTCTTTTTACAGAACTAAAGTACAACCTTGCATATATCTTACCTGAATTTAGACATCATCTGAAGAACAGACTTGTATGTAGAACAATAATGACCAAAGAACAGAAAATTTCTTAAATGAAATAAATTGCTATCACCTCCAGAAGGAAAAGGGGTCATTACAAAACCAGAAAAGAAAGAAAAGACCTAAATGGATGTCAGAAGAGACTTGAAAATTTTCTTTTAAATGTTAAGTAGCTAAAACAGAGGTCTATCACACCAGATTACACTGTTCTGTTTTCAAAACAAGGTTTTTTTCTATCTAATTCTACATTCAATAAATATCTCAGGAAAAGATATAGAGAGTGGGCAAAACAAAGGGGAGAGGATGAAGAAAGCAGAATTGAGTTTTCTTTAAAAGAATGGCTCAAGAAAAATTAATATGAAATGTGCAAATACCTGGAGTTATGAAAACAAAAATAAAAAAAAACACTAGGCAAAATATTCACTATCACAGGAAGCATGAAAACACAGTGTAAGGAATACATGGAGTCAGTCAACAAGATGGACTGATACAATGACTGTCTCCAGCATATCAGAGATCTCCAGGGTGTTTCAGGGTAGGACAAAGGTCGATCAGATCCTTTGTTCACAGGGTCACTCTTAATTGTAGTTGATTTGATGAACTTTACAACAACATGTTCTGTGTAGGGAGTTCTTTGTCACCTAGTGGATAGCAATTTTCCATGTCAACTTAAAGGCAGGTGGTTTAAATCTAAAAATTGCTCCAAAGGAGAAAGATGGGCAGTCTCCTGTGGGATTCACAGTCTCTGAAACACCACTAAAGGATCAGCTATGAGATTCTGACTCTACAACACATTCTGATTCTGACTCTAGCAACAACAGCTAACTATAAGATCGGCAGCTTGGATCCACTAGATATTCCACATGAAAAGAATGGGAGATCTCTTCCCATAAAGAATTTACTGTGTGTTAGATATCACTAATAAATTTTCCCTAATCATCATAATAACTTTGTAAGAAGAAGAATATTAGTTTCACTTTTAAAATGTGGTTAGTGAAGCTCAAAACCCCCACTTTGAGTCAACTGCAACACATAGGCTCACAGAAGTTAAATTAAGTGCCCTAGGTCACTGGGTTGTTGTTGTTGT